>NC_132915.1:45127337-45463900 GCF_047675955.1 Chlorocebus sabaeus
TTTCATTTCAGTTAAGTGAATACTACTATGTCATGTGGATGTATCAAAATTTGAGTATTTCCGTTTTCAGAGATATGTGATTTTTTCCATTTTTTGCCATTTTACTTAAATAATAAAGAGATGTTTATACTTTTAAAAATGAATTCTTTTGAAGCATGCCTCTCCTTCCATTTGATTTGCTTCTGTATCATATAAACAGCTAAATTTGGGATATTGAGGTAGTCTACCAAAATGGACACAGTCATTTATGCAATTTGAGATTTAGAATATAGTCAACTGTATTTATATTTATATATAAATATATGTAATTATATATAATGGCTTTTGTAAAAATTGGAAAATTCATTACATATGTTGCTCCCTGGAATATGTATGAAGAATTCTAAATATTCTACACAATTTGATTTCCTAGTCCACAGTTAAGTATTAAGAAAATGAGTTTGCATCTTATCTTTGGTTAGTTTAGAAGCAGTCAGGACTTAATTTCTAGATTCTAGGGAGAAGATTAGAGTTTGAGGGAAGGTTGGTGGAAGGTGACAGAATCCTCTTGTAAGGGCTTTTTTTGAATGACTGGCTTGCAGTAATTAGGAGCGTGTTTGAGGAAGTGCTTAGTGTGAATTGCTTCCTTTGAAGTGTAGGAATAAAAATAGGATAATAATTGAGGGAAGAGGTACTTAATTTTTACTTTATTTTGCCTTATTTTATTTTTTGAGATGGAGTCTCGCTCTGTCGCCCAGGCCAACAGAGATTGCAGTGGTGCGATCTCAGCTCACTGTAGCCTCCGCCTCCCAGGTTCAAGGAATTCTCCTGCCTCAGCAGGAGTTGGCATTACAGGTGCCCACCACCACGCCCAGCTAATTTTTTGTATTTTTAGTAGAGATGGGGTTTCACCATGTTGGCCAGGCTGGTCTCATACTCCTGACCTCAGGTTATCTCCCCGCCTCGGCCTGCCAAAGTGCTGGGATTACAGACGTGAACCACACCCGGCCAGTACTTAATTTTTAGATATTGTCCTACAATTATAAGTTATGAAGTATGTGACAGTTTCTAACATTTAGTGATCATATTGACCATGTATCAGACACTGACCCTAAGCACATTACAGGCACTGACTCATTTGGTCCTTATAATTATCTCACATACTATTATATTATTATAATATATAATATTATTGTTTCTAATTTACGGATGAGGATTTTGGAGCGTGTAGAAACTAAGTAACTTGCCTGAAGTCGTATAGTTATTAATGGAAATGACAGAATTTGAACTTAGTTCATGTGGCTCTAAAACTCATGCTTTTATCCACTTCATGATAGTGGTTAATGTTGATACCTAGGTGTGTTAATAAAGGGTTGTTTTATTAAAAACATAAAAAATGAAAAAAAGATGCTATTTTCCTCTAAGAAAATTGGAGAGAGTGCCTGCAACCATTTGTCTCTCACTGATTTCAGACAAAATATATTGGAGAGAATAAAATAGCTTCTTTATAGTTGGTTTAAAATTATAAAGGGAAACATCCTGCTCACCAAAAGCTATTTAGTACCTTAATGGTTTTAGAATACTATGTCCATCTACTGACAGTTGTTTTTTAACAGCTAACTTCCCCAGTCTCATGATCTTTGTTTGTTTATTAGCTCCTTACACTTGCTTTCACACACCATCTCTTTCTTATTCTACATTGCTGTGCTTGCTTGATTTTATTTACTTTACAGAGGAATAAACAGAATTGAGCCAGTCTCTGGGAGGGATGGATGGACAAGGAAGAGGCTAAAATTACCTGAGTTTTTAGGTAAAGAGGAAATTTTGGAGGATTGTGAAGGGAACATACATTCTGTTAAACAGGGAAGTCCTGCAAAGTGGTGGGGATGTTGATGGAAAGATCTTACTCACTTGATGGTCAAGTGAATTGAAAAGGACAGAATGGTCTCATGGCAAAGAGTGGTAATTTAAAACAACACAATACATTAAAGATAGAAGAGGTACAAAAATATATGTTCACAAGACCCAGCGCATAGAGGGATGTTAATAAATAGAAATAGAACTAGAGTGCTGAGAGGAGAGTGTTAGATTTGATGTTTTGAAAGCTGAGGGTTTGGTTGTAATAGCACAATGTGGAGAGTTCGGCAGCTGTTTAACAGGGAGCAAAAAGTTGAATGTTCTGTACAATCCTAGCACTATACAAGTATCAGTGACATATTAGATATACCTTTTACTAGGTGACTCTTTGAAAATGAGGCATCTTTCCTCTGTGCCTTGTGATCATTCTCAGTAGTTTATATTAACTTAGGTAAATCATCAGACATCTGTTTTTATGCTACACTATTGGCTTTTGAAATTTCTTCAGTGTTGAGAAATGCACTCTTAAATTGTTGAGGAATGCACCCTTAAAAAGAGAAATAAGAGTTTTAAAAGACAGTTGCTTCATGGAAGTGGCAGGCAAGGTACCTGCTGCCAAAATAAAACTGAGTGCTTGTGTATTATAATATAGAAGGACCCATGTAATTGATTTATCCTAAAACTTAGTTTCAGCAAAAGTCTTTCTCTTTATATGAACTGCATGCTTGCTGTTGTTGGCCCACGAGGAAACTGTGACTATGCACATTTCTATTTTTGCCTTATTTGTCAGAAAAATAAAAGACAAAGTCTATATTCAGTTACAATAATTACTAGATGCTTAGAATGAAAAGGATGTTTTTCCTGCTTTTTCCTCCCAAATTTTTTGAAATTTCAAATCAACCTGCTTTATATTTGCGGCGAATGATATTAATGCACCTCAAATCCTTTTTTACAATGGGAAAGTTAGAAATTTTAAATAGATACATGTATACCTTGTGTATTTAAGTGGCCTGAATGGTTCCCTTGAGTTTTCCATATATATTTCTCAGTTATCTACCTTTTGTGAAACCTTCCTCTTTTTTACACTTCACTATGTCTCTGTTGTTTGTCGTATCTGTTTCATTTGTTTAAATGTTTTGAACAGGAGATAATATAAACTTGTCTTGCCCTGGATTCTACATCCCTATCTAGAACTGTCAGTTATTCCAGAGCAGAGTACTGTGCCCTCCAAAGCAGGCACGATATTGTAAAAACCATGTTGTGTATTATGGTGTGGATTTTGTTGGCAGATGTTTATATATGAATATTCTTTCATACAACAAATATTGAACACTCACTGAGTGCCAGGCACTCTTCTCGGTTGGGTGAAAAGCTAAATGAAGTCCCTGCTTTGTGGAGCTACACCTTTATATGTGTGGTTGGTGGCAGGGTGTGGACAGGCAATAAAAAAAGTGAGATGAATTTAGATAATGACAGTGGCTGTGAAGAAAATAAAACAAGATGGTATAAAAGTGTGAGTGGGAGTTGGAGAGGTGTAGATATGTAAGACCTGCCTAGGAGAAGACATTTGACTGGGGAGACCTGAATAATAACATACACTGAACACAAACTTTTAGGTGATCAGTTAAAAGCCAAAGAAGTTGTTAAAGGTTTTAATTCCCACAATCGTAATCTTTATAAAAAGTGTTCATGTATGAAAACAAACTGAGCATCATGGATTTATTTGGAATTTTAAATGAGTTTTCTAAGATTTTATTTGACTGAAAATGAAAACTAAGTATGGCTATTGTGCTTTAAAAATCACAGTAGTATTTTTATCTTGACTTATGCAATTAAGAAAAGCTAATTATATTTTTTTAATGTATCAAATGCCTAGAAATGTTTGTATTATATTCCTTTAGTTTTGAAGACGAAATAATAACAATGCAGTTAGCTTTATAACTGATTCTCCCCCCTCCCACTTTTTACAGAAATTGATCACCCATGAGAAGTTTGAAAGTGCATGTGAAGAGCTAAATAATGCATTACTTCGGGAACAGCAGGCACAAATGCTATTGAATGAACAGGCACAACAACTACAGGAATTGAATTATAGACTTGAATTGCACTCCAGTGAGGAAGCTGACAAAAACCAAACTCTTGGAGAAGCTGTTAAGGTAAGAGAATAAAGGGATATTTGCATAAAGGAATATTTTATCTATGCGTGGATCTTAGAGGGAATTATGATATCTCCTGAATAGGAATAGATCCCAAGATGTGAAATTTTATTCTATGAGGATAGAATGAAACATGGTTCTAAGACCTCAGTTACAAGCCTGCATTCACATGTATTGAGAAGGTAAAAGTAGGCTTTACTTGCTAGTTGAAAACAAAGATCTTTTCCAGTAATAATAACAATTATTATTAACAGTAAAATTAACAGTAAATGTTTTGTTTCTTTTATCTTCCTTATTTCTTCCTCTCTTTAGAGTTTTCCTTTTCTGTTTTGTACCCAATGGACTTTGGAAACTCCACACATCTTTTGGATTCTGGAAGGTTTTGGTCTGGGTCTGATTCTTATATAAGTACATATTTGGGGAGGAGGGAGGTTTAGTTAGAAAGAGTTCTGTCTGTCATATATTTGTGGTAAAGGTATTTCAAAGGAAAAAGAGAAGCTATCATTTAAAAGTTGAGAAAATTTCATTAATGGATTTAGGACTATAGTACTTTCTGGAAATGTTGCCTACAAAGTATAATAGAATTCTAGTTTTTGATTATAAAACTTGTGGATTTATCACTAGTGAGATTATATACGTTGGAATGGAACTAAATCCAGGGAAAACAACAGCAATATAGCCTCTATATAGGATATCATACTTAATACAATTAATCAACTCAGTGTTGGTATTAACTTATACAAATATATCTATTTTTTCTGATATCTTAGTAATACTATTATGATCAATGATAAAATATTTATTTTATTTATTGTTAACTTCCTGTTTTTCAGGCACTATGCTAACTACTTTAAAACACTTCAGTACTCATCACACAAACTGTATGGGATTATTCCTGTTTTATAGATGAGAAAACAGATGCAGAGAGGTGACATAACTTACACATTTCTTAGTAAGTAATGGATCTAGGGAGTCAGATTTCCATCCATCTTCCTAACCACCACATCATATGTTCCAGCGTCCATTTGCCAGGCTTGGTGTTACTGTCACTACATGAGTTATTCATTTTAAACTACCTCTGTGAGGTAGGTACTGTTGTTATGATTTTGATATTTTTTTTGTTTGTTTAAATTTAGAGACTTCAATAAACTTGCCCAGGGTATCCTGTAAATGTTGAAACTGGGATTTAGTTTTCAGAAAAATTAGAAAAATTTGAAATCTAAAGCAAGAAAATACACATGAATTTAAAGAGGAAAATATAGATGTCCTTTAAGAAGAGGAAAAAAATGACCAGGATGGTATTAGTATTTTAGAGTATATTTTTCCAAATATATGTATTAAATTGAACAATTTGAAATTGCGGTTTTTATAAGTGAAAACTAGACAAATGCCAGCAATTTCAAATGGCTCAACATAATACATATTATTTTTGTTACATAAATGAGAACATACTTATATACTGTTTTGAAACTTACTTGTATTACTTAGTAATAGATTGTGAGCATTCTTGCTTACCAACTGATATGACTGTGAATTTTTTTTTCACTTTTTTTTACACAAGTAATAAATATTTATTGTGGAAAAATAAGAAAATATAGATGAAGAAAAATTAAAATAATCTTAAATCATATCACCTGATATATCCAGCATCAACATTTTGATAGATATATTCCAGACTTTATGTTTTACAAATATAGAAATATAACTGAATATAGGTTAATAAAAATACAATCATACTATTATACATATTGTTTTTTACTTACTTTCTTCAAACACCATGTCAAGGATTTCTTTCTATGCTAATAAGTATAGTGGTATTTGTCAGGCCTTTGAGCCGAAGCTCAGCCATTGTAACCCCTGTGACCTGCACGCATACGTCCAGATGGCCTGTAGGAGCCAAGAATTCTGGAGCAGCCGAAAAACCACAAAAGAAGTGAAACAGACAGTTCCTGCCTTAACTGATAACCCACCTTACGACATTCCACCATTATGACTTGTTCCTGCCCTACCCTAACTGATCAATCATGACGTTCTTCTCCAGGACAATGGATCTTGTGATCTCGCCACCGTGCACCTTGTGACCCCCTCCCCTGCTGACAACAGATAACCACTTCTAACTGTAACTTTCCACTGCCTACCTGAGTCCTACAAAGCTGCCGCTCTCCTATCTCCCTTCGCTGACTCTCTTTTCAGACTCAAATCACTTGCACCCAAGTGAATAAACAGACTTGTTGCTTACACAAAGCCTGTTTAGGTGGTCTTCTATATGGACACATGTGACAGTATCATCAGTTCATGGCTGGTTGAATTCTTTTGGATGTGTATTTTTTCTTTTTGTTTTTAACTGACAAATAATTGCATACATTTAGGGTATATTTTGATGTTTTGCTACATGTATGCATTGTGGAATGTTCAAATCAGGCTAACATTCATCTTTTCACATACTTATCATTTCTTTGTGGTGAGAACATCTAATATCCACTTTTTTTTTTTTTTTTTTACCATTTTGAGATATACATTATTATTATTAACTATACTTACCTTGCTGTACAATAGATCACCAAAATTTATTCTTCTTGTCTAGCTGAAACTTTGTACCCTTTGATTAACATTTGACCATCCCCACTCGTGACTTCTAGTAATCACTTCAATGTACTGTACGTAATTTATTAACCTAATTTGATATTATAGATTTGGATTTATCCCAGCTTCTTCCTCCTCCTTCTCCTCCAACTCTTCTTCTTCCTTCTGTCACTCCTTTCCCTCCTCTTCTTCCTTTTTTTCTCTTCTGCTTCTCCGCCTCCTTTTGCTATTATAAGTAAGTATTAAGATGAACAACCTGGTATCTAAATGTTATGCAAATATCTGTGATTATTTCATCAGGATGAATTCCTAGATGAGGAATTACTAGGTCAGAAACCACATACATTCAAATAATGTACATATTATCAATTGGCCTACAGCAAGTCTCTACTGATTACATTCTCTCCTAAGATATATGAGAATTGCACCTTTGGCCCTACCTGGCTGTTACTATTTAAAACATTTTTGACAATTGGATAGATATGTCCTTGTTACTTTAATTTGTATTTCTTTTATTATTAGTTGAGTTGAAAACTTTTATAAGTATATTGGTCATTAAACAACATTTTTATGCTTCATGTCCTATTAATAGATAATGTAATGAACCATGCTTTGGAAATGCATCTGTGTCATATTGAAGTCTTTTTCTCTGTTACAGCTTGTGTTTAGCTATAATATCTTCCAGCAGATAGAGAGATGTTCATGTTAATTTTTTTAAATTGCCAATAGCTTAAATATTGTTGTCAGGAGTGGAGAATTGTTTAATTACTATCTCTTAATTAGAACTAGCAGGTGGTAATGTGAAAATGCTCTCTTGTGGGAGGCAACATGGTTCAATGGAAAAAGCACTGGCCTTGGAACAAGTATTTCTGAATTCAAATCCCAGCTCTGTTGCTTGGGCAAATTACTTAACCTTCTGAGCCTCAGTTTCCTCTTCTGCAGAAATAAGGATAATGATACTTAAGTTATAGGATGTTTATGAGAATGAATTAAGATTCTGTTTGAAAAGCAAGTGTATGCTTGTTAAATATTCTGTTGTGTTTTCAGTAATGCTTTAAAAAATAGTTTTTAAATATGTTGTGTGCATAACTTCTTTTAAAAAACAGTATATTGTTTCTTTTTAAAAACAAAAGAAGATCATAAGTAGAAGATGTGGATACAGAAGAAAAAAACAAACTATCTGTGATTTATAATCTGAAATCTATCACTTAACATTTTGGGAATTTTGTTTTAAATCATATCTTTTTTTTTTTTTTTTTTTTTTTTTTTAAAAGACAGGGCCTCACTCTGTTGCACAGGCCACGACCTCCCAGGCTTAAGTAATTCTCCTGCCTCACCCTACCAAGAAGCTGGGTCTACAGGCACATGCCACCACACCCAGCTAATTAAAAAATTTTTTTTTCTGGAGATGGAAACTCCCTGTGTTGCCCAGTCCTGGTCTCAAACTCCTGGGTTCAAGCGATCCCCTTGTCTTGGCCTCCCAAAATGCTGGGATTACAGGTGTGAGCCACTGTGGCCAGCCTAAATCATTCCTTTATATGTAATAGTTTTTATAAATAATACTTTAGACTGGATCCTCAGAATGGCCTTTTGTTTTAATACAGCTAAATCTTGGATTAGACATTCCCTGCAATAAATGCAGTGCATTAAGACGTAAAGGAAATCTCCAAGGACAAAAACAAACAACAGTATTTTCAAACATCAGTATGTGGAAATCAAAGTTAACACTGAGTAGATGCTAGGTTTGTCCTGGAGGCAAATACAGGTTGAACATCCCTAATTTGAAAATCCAAAATCCAAAATGCTCTAAAATCAAACTTTTTGAGCACTGACATGACACTCAAAGTAAATGCTCATTGGAGCATTTTGGATTTCAGATTATCAGATTTGGGATGTTCAACCAGTAAGTATATAAATAATGCAAACATTCCAAAATGCAAAAATATTCAAAATCTAAAATACTTCTGGTCCTCAGTATTTTACATAAGGGATGCTCAACCTATACCAATATTCATCCTGGAAATAGGAGACTAAGCTTTGGGTTCCACCTGCAGATAGGAGCTTGAACCTAAAGCTCCCACATTAAGAAATTGCTTAATAACCTGAAAGGGATAATCAGTAGTATTCCATTGTTCTAGGCAAAAGCTAAGGCAAAATGAATAGATGGACATATATTAATGTTTTTTTTTTTTTTTTTTTTTTTTTTTTTTTTTTTTTTTTTTGAGACAGAGTCTCACTCTTCCCGGGCTGGAGTGCAGTGGCCGGATCTCAGCTCACTGCAAGCTCTACCTTCCAGGTTCAAGTGATTCTTCTGCTACAGCCTCCCAAGTAGCTTGGGCTACAGGTGTGCGCCACACCTGGCTAATTTTGTATTTTTAGTAGAGACGGTGTTTCACCATATTGGCCAGGATGGTCTCGATCTCCTGACCTCGTGATCCACCTGCCTTGGCCTCCCAAAGTGCTGGGATTACAGGCGTGACAGATAATATTAATCTTACATGCAGCTGCATTGCTAAACTTTCTTGTCATTTCTAGTGCTTTATACTGTCTAGGGCATAGACAGTAATATTAATCTGATAGTGATAGTTTTGTTTTTTGTTTTCAAACCTTATCCTTTTAGGTTTTTTTTTTTTTTTTTTCTGCTGCTTTACTGGCTAGGATAAAGTGTTGGGTGGAGGTAGAGGTGGTAGGCATCCTTATCTTGTTTCCAGTCTTAAAGACAATCTTTCTAAGATTTCTTCATTAAGAGGAAATTTGATGTAGGTTTTTAGTTGATAATCCTTGTTGGGTTAGGGAAGTTATCTTCCTATATTATGCATAATTTAAAAATCATGGACCGGGCACAGTGGCTCACTCCTGTAATCCCAGCACTTTGGGAGGCTGAGGTGGGCAGATCACCTGAGGTCAGGAGTTCAAAACCAGCCTGGCCAACGTGGTGAAACCCCATCTCTATTAAAATACAAAAATTAGGCGTGGTGGTGGGCATCTGTAATCCCAGCTACTCGGGAGACTGAGGCAGGAAAATCACTTGAACCCGGGAGGCAGAGGTTGCAGTGAGCTAAGATGGTGCCATTGCACTCCAGCTGGGTGACAGAGTGAGACTCTGTCCCCCGACCCTACTCCCCCCCAAAAAAAAATCATGAATGGATGTCGGATATTATGAAATACATTTTATGCATCTATTTAGATAATCATATGACTTTTCTCACTTATTCTGTTGGCATGTTGTATTATATTAGGTAATAGCAAACTGTGATTTGTGTTTGTACAGCCCGTGAGCTAAGAGTGGTTTTTACATTTTTAAGGGAGTATAAAAAATAAAACCACAGAACAACATGTGATACAGATGGCATGTGGTACACAAAGCCTAAAATATTTCATATCAGAAGTTTGTTGATGCCTGGGTTATATTTTAGTATTCTAATATTAAACCAGCCTTGTATTCCTGAAATAAACCCAATGTAGCTGTAATGATTTTTTAAAAATACATTGCTGCACCCAATTTCTTAAATTTTCACTTGGGACTTTTCGATCTATAGTCTTAATTGGAATTGTCTTGTAATTTATCTTTCTCCTACTGTCATTATCACTTTCTTGAAATCAGGATTTTGCTGACATGAAAGGACTTCTCTTCCCACTCCAAACACAGGAAGCGGTGTCTTAGTGCATTTTGTGCTACTATGACAGAATAGCACAGATGGAGTAATTAAATAACAGTAGAAATCTATTTCTCAAGGTTCTGGAGGCTGGCACCAATATCAAGGTACTGGCATCTGGTGAGGACCTTCTTTATCTGTCATCCTATGGCAGAAGGCAGAAGGGCAAGAGAGTGCTTGCACACTCTAGGGGAAGGAAGTAGGGAAGGGGGCCAAACCCATCATTTTATAAGAAACCCTATTTCATGGGTTAATTTATAACTAACTCCCACAATAACTGTATTAATTCATTTATGATGGCAGAGCCCTGATGACCTAATCACCTCTTAAAGGTCTCACCTCTCAGCGCTGTTGCATTGGAGATTAAGATTTTAACACATGAACTTCAGCAAACACATTCAAACCCTAGCAAGTGGAAACTAGAAAAAATATAACAAATGCATTTTGGGTTATAGCCAAGCTTAAAGAGAGCAAAATATTCAAGTTCTAGAAATAAAGAGGACCAAAACAGCAAATGATGAGGACTCAACACCAGATGATGAGAAGGAGCTGAAGTCTAATTAGCTCATTAGAGTGTGCAAACCTAGCTGGAGGCCAGAGTTGATAATAATTACATTAGGGAAATCTAGGCTTTAAGCCTCAGAGAATAGGAAAGATCCACCTATGTAAAACTAGGCATCTGGAAGGGCTGCCCTACTGTGAAATGTGGATGAGAAAATCTCTGCCTAGCAGCTGCATGAGAATTTGACATCTACTCAGGGCTGTGGGTAGGAAAAGTTACTAAGGAAACTGGAACACAGGCCTGTGCTACACATAAATACAGGGTCTTAGTTTACACCTTCATGATCCAAGCACTGTTTAGTTGAGATTTAATCTTTAAAATGGTACAGTCCAGTCACCAGTGTGACCTTGTAGAAGGGAATGTGAAAATGTTCAGTAGGGATGTTTCTGCATTTCAAAGAATACACTCAAGACTGTTATGAAAAATTCAATATTTGATAATAGGATTCAATATTACTAATCACGCAAAAATGAATTGCACATCAATTGAGAATATTTACACTTTAGGTGGTAGAAATACTAGAAGCATTGAAATCAGATAAACGGATACCTTAAGGGTTTTTTTGAGCGTTCTAAGAGATAAGGTATGAATAGAAGTTATAAGACAAGACATGAAAATATAGTCATGGAGATTATTAACTCAGTGAACATTGAGTAGATGTTGATGAAATATATTAGCAAATTGGAAGAAAGCTGAGGAAATAATACATAATGTTCTCCAGAGGGACAAAATGATGGATAATAAGAAATTAAGAGGAAAGAAAAAGAGAATGAAATATTTAATAAAAGAATGAAAGTAGAGTGCCATAAGCACCTATAAACATAGTAATGAGAGGACAGAATAACTAAGACAAGAGAAAGTCTTTAAAGTTATGGGAGTCAAAGGATTATAGAGAAGAATAACAATTAGATCCTAAGAGTAATGACTTAATTCAAAATAACTTCATTGAGGTATAATTATAACAATATGTACACTTTAAATATATAGAGCTCAGTGCCTTTTGACAAATGTATACATTGTGTAACTACCACTACAGAAGTCTGAGCTCCCTCCTCAACCCTGGGGTTGGGGAGGCGGAGTGCAAGGTGGGCCAAGTGAGACCTGGCAAGTATGTCCTCAGGCAATGGGCACATTTGTGGAGTGCACAGTGGTCTGAGCTCCCTCCTCAGCCCTGGGGTTGGGGAGGAGCATTGACAGGGTACAAGATGGGCCAAATGAGACCTGGCAAGTACAGCCTACAGCCTATAGGGGAGCCTACAGATTCCATATAGCAGTCTCAAACATCAGTGCTAAGGGAGAAACCAGTGGGTGACTAGCAAGCATCCAGAGGTGTCCTGAGGTTGTATAGTAATGTGAGTTTTTAAGAAACTGCCAGTCTTTTTCAGAATTGGCTGCGTGATTTTACATTTCCATCAGCAGTGTATGAAAGTTCCATTTGCTTCACATCCTGGTGAATACTTGGCACTGTTTATCTGTTGTAATGGGTGTATATGGTATGTTTTTTGCATTTAATTTGCATTTACCTGATGATTAATTATGTTAATTATCTTTTAGTGTACTTATTCCTATATGTTCTTTGTAAAATATCTGTTCAAACCATTTGATATTTGATTGATTGATTTTTTTGAGACAAAGTCTCCCTTTGTCACCCAAGCTGGAGTGCAGTGGTGCTATCATGGCTCACTGCAACTTCTGCCTCCTGGGCTCAACTAATCCTCCCATCTCAGCTTCTCAAGTAGCTAGGACTACAGGCGCATGCCACCATGCCAGCTAGTTTTTGTAGTTTTTGTAGAGACGGAGTTTCTCTATGTTGCCCAGGCTGGTCTCAAACTCCTGGGCTCAAGCAATCCACCTGCCTCAGCCTCCCAAAGTGCCGGGAATATAGGCATGAGCCACTGTGCTTGGCCAACATTTAATATTTTAAACTTTGCGTTGTTTGTTTTATTCAATTGTAAAAATTCTTTCTATATTCTATATATAGATTCTTTTTTCAGATATATATTAATAATATTTTCTTTCAGTCTTTGGTTTGCTTTTTCGTTTTCTTAACTGTATCTTTCAAATAAGAGTTTTACATTTTGGTGAAATATCCGTATTCTAACTTTTATTGTTGTAGTTGATGCTTTTTCTGTTTCATCTAAAAAATGTTTGCTACTATGATGTGAAAAAGATTTTACCTTTTTGACAATTATATGAGTTAATTTGTATACATGGTGTGGGGTAAGGGTTAAAGTTTATTTTTTTCCAAATAAATATTAAATTGTTCCTGTGCTATTTAAAAAATATGATCCTTTTTCTATTGAATTACCTTGGCCCCTGTATTAAATCCTCTGTGTGTGTATGTGTGTGTGTTTGTTTCTTTATTACTGGACTCTGTTTCTCTTTCATTGATCTATATGTCTTCCTTTATGTTAATTCCACAGTGTTTTAATTGCTTTGCCTTTATAGGATGCCTTGGAATTCATATTTTTAAGGTGCTGTAAGTCCTTTAACTTTGCTCTTTTTTTGAAACTGTATTTGCTATTTAGATCCATTGAATTTCCATACAAGTTTTAGAATCGATTGTTATTTTCTTGTAAGACATTAAGTTTATTGTCGGATCTGTTGCGATAATTCCTCTTTCAGTCCTCATACTGGTAATTTGTATTTTCTCTTTAGTTAGGAGTTTATTAATTTTGTTGTTCATTTTAAAAAAATAAGCTTTGGCTTTGCTAACTTATTCTATTTTTTATAATATTCTGTTATTTTTATTATTTCCTTTTTTTTTCTTTTTTTTTTAGTTTTTAAAATTTTACTTTAAGTTCTGGGATACATGTGCAGAACATGCACGTTTGTTACATCGGTATACATTTGCCATGGTGGTTTGCTGTACTTAACAATCTGTCACATTTTAGGTTAGTTTAACCCTTCTTTTTCTAGTTAAGGGATTAGCCTATTAGATCAGGAATCAGCAAAATGTGACCCACAGGTCAAATGTAGCCCACTGTCCATATATAAAGTTTTATTGAAATGCTACTATGCCCGTTTATTAAAATATTGTCTGTGGCTGCTTTCTTACTACAGTGGTAGTTTTAAGTAGTTGCAACAGTGACCACGTGGCTCACAATGCCTGAAATATTTCCTGTGTAGTTTTTACAGGTATTGAATATTTTTTAGACCTTTATAAAGTCTCTGCTATTGGCTTATTAGGTATTTCTCTTTTTTATTTTTAGGGGCTGCTGTAGTGTTTATATCTCTTTCACGTATCACAGTCTATTTAAAAATAATATACTACTTTATGTATAATACAAAAATCTTACAACACTGTACTTCCATTTCTTCTCTTTCATTCTCTTTGTGTTGTTGTCATAGATTTCAATTTTACATGTATTATAAACTCCATGCCGTATTGTTATCATTTCAACTTTTAATAGAAAATTAGATTTTAAAGAAATTGAAAAATAAGAAAACAATTATCTTTCATCATTGCCCATATATATACCATTTTGATGCACATTTCCTTTATAAAGACCCTTGTTTCCATCTAGTGTGATTTTCCTTCTGCTTGAGGAACTCCCTTTAACATTTCTTGTGATACTTGTCTTTATTTTTGAAAGGTGTTCAGTATAGATGCCTATGATGACAGTTTCTTTTAGCACTTTAAATACGTTGTTCCCTTTTCTTCTGGTTTGCATTGTTTCTGACAAGAAATATGTGTTCATTTTACTTTTGTTTGTGTGTAATGTGCCTTTTTTTCCCCTCAGGTTTTGTAAAGGTTTTCTTTTTTTTTTTTTTTTTTTTTTTTTGAGACGGAGTCTTGCTCTGTAGCCCGGGCTGGACTGCAGTGGCCGGATCTCAGCTCACTGCAAGCTTCGCCTCCCGGGTTTATGCCATTCTCCTGCCTCAGCCTCCGGAGTAGCTGGGACTACAGGCGCCCGCCACCTCGCCCGGCTAGTTTTTTGTATTTTTTAGTAGAGACGGGGTTTCACCGTGTTAGCCAGGATGGTCTCGATCTCCTGACCTCGTGATCCGCCCGTCTCGGCCTCCCAAAGTGCTGGGATTACAGGCTTGAGCCACCGCGCCCGGCAAAGGTTTTCTTTACAAATTTTAATTTTTAATGTTTGTGGGAACATAATAGAGTATATATATATTTATGGGGTACATGAGATATTTTTATACAAACCTTCAATGTGTAATAATCATATCATGGTAAATGGGGTATCCATCCCTGCAACCATTTATCCTTTGTGTTGCAAACAATCCAGTTATACTCTTAGTTATTTTTAAATGTATAATTAAATTATTACTGACTGTAGCCACCTGTTGTGCCATCAAATACTAGGTCTTATTCAGTCTTTCTGTCTGTTTTTTTGTACCCATTAACCATCCCGACCTTCCCACGCATCCCCACTACTGTTCTCTGCCTCTGGTAGCCATCCACTGTCTATCTCCATGAGTTCAATTGTTTGGATTTTTAGCTCCTCCAAATAAGTGAGAACTTGCAATGTTTGTCTTTCTGTGCCTGGCTTATTTCACTCAACATAATGACCTCCAGTTCCATCTTTGTTGTTGCAAATTACAAGATCTTATTATTTTTTATGGCTGTATAATACTCTATTGTGTATAAGTACCACATTTTCTTTATCTGTTGATGGCCACTTAGGTTGCTTCCAAATCTTGGCTATTGTGAACAGAGCTGCGACAAATGTGGGAGTGCAGGTATCTCTTTAATACACCGATTTCCCTTCTTTTGGGCATATACCCAGCAACGGGATTGCTGGATCATATGGTAGCTCTATTTTTAGTTTTTTGAGGTGCCTCCAAACTGTTCTCCATAGTGGTTGTACTAATTTACATTCCCACCAACAACGTACAAGGGTTCCTTTTTTTCCCTTGTACATCCATTTGTTACTCCCTGTCTTTAGGATAAAAGCTATTTTAACTGGAGTAAGATGATACCTCATTGCAATTTTGATTTGCATTTCTCTGATGATCAGTGATTTTGAGCACCTTTTCAAATTTGTTTGCTATTTGTATGTCTTCTTTTAAAAAGTGACAATTTACATCTTTTGCCCATTTTAAAATCAGATTATTAAATTTTTTTCCTGTAGAGTAATTTGAGTTCCTTGTATTTTCTGGTTATTAATCCCTTGTCAGATGGGTAGTTTACAAATATTTTCTCCCTTTCAGTGGGTTGTGTCTTCACTTTGTTGATTGTTTCTTTTGCTGTGCGGAAGCTTTTTAACTTGATGTGGTCCCATTTATCTATTTTTTCTTTGATTATCTGTGCTTGTGGGATATTACTTAAGAATTTTTTGCCCAAACCAATTTCCTAGAGAGTTTCCCCAGTGTTTTCTTGTGGTAGTTTTATAGTTGGAGGTGTTAGATTTAAGTCTTTAATCCATTGTGGTTTTATTTTTGTATATGACAAGAGATAAGGTTCTAGTTTCATTCTTCTGCATATGGATATTCAGTTTTCCCAACACCATTTATTGAAGAAATTATCTTTTCCCAAGTTTATGTTGTTAGCACCTTTGTCGAAAGTGAATTCACTGTAGGTGTGTGGATTTGTTTCCGGGCTCTGTATTCATTCCATTGGTCTATGTGTCTGTTTTTATGCCAGTACCATGCTGTTTTGGTTACTGTAATTTCGGTAGTATAATTTGAGGACAGGTAATAGGATTCCTCCAGTTTTGTTCTTTTTGCTCAGGATAGGTTTGGCTATTCTGGGTCTTTTGTGGTTCCATGTAAATTTTAGGATTGTTTTTTCTATTTGCATGAAGAATGTTATTGGTATTTTTATAGGGATTGCATTGGATTTGTAGATTCCTTTGGGTAGTAAGGACATTTTAACAATATTAATTCTTTCAATCCATGAACATGGAATATCTTTCCTTTTTTGTTTTGCACCCTTTTCCATTCTTTCCATCATTGTTTTATAGTTTTCATTGTGGAGATCATTAACTTATTTGGTTAAGTTAATTCCTAGGCATTTTATTTTATTTTATTTGTGGCTATGATAAATGGGATTACTTTTTTATTGTTTTTTTCAGATTGTTTACTTTTGGCATATGGAAATGCTACTGAATTTTGAATGCTGATTTTGTATCCTGCAGCTTTAGTGAATTTGTTTATCAGTTCTAATAGTTTTTTGGTGGAGTTCCTAGGTTTTTCCAAATATAAGATAATATAATCTGCAAACAAAGATCATTTGACTTTTTCCTTTCTAATTTGGAGGCCCTTTATTTCTTTCTCTTGTTTGATTGCTCGAACTAGGACTTCCAGTACTATGTCATGTAACAGTGGTGAAAGTAGGCATCCTTGCCATGTTCAGATCTTAGAGGAAAGGGTTTCAGTTTTTTCCTTATTCAGTATGATACTAGCTGTGGGTCTATCATATATGGCTTTTATTATGTTGATGTATGTTCCTTATATCCCCATTTTTTGAGGGTTTTTTAAAATCATGAAGGGATGTTGAATTTTATCAAATGCTTCTTTCAGCATCAATTGAAATGATTATATGGTTTTTGTCCTTAATTCTGTTTATATGGTGTATCACATTTATTTGCATGTGTTGAACCATCCTTGTATCCCTAGGATAAATCCCACTTGGTCATGTTGAATGATCTTTTTAAATGTTGAATTTGGTTTGCTAATATTCTGTTGAGGATTTTTGCCTCAATATTCATAATAAATATTGGTCTGCAGTTTTCTTTTTTTGATGTGTCTTTGTCTGATTTTGGTAAGGTTTCCTTTTTATTACTGGTTTCTGGAAGTTTGATTATGACAAATGTTGGTGTGGTGTCTTTGTGTTTTTCCTACTGGAGATTCATTGAACTTTATTTATTTGTTTTATTTTAAAATTTTAATTAATTTTTTATTTTCAGCTTTTAAGTTTAGGGGTACATGTACACAATGTGCAGATTTGTTACCTACGTAAATGTGTGCCATGGTGGTTTGCTGTACAGATCATCCTATCACCCAGGTATTAAGCCCTGCCTCCATTAGCTGTCCTTCCTGATCCTTTCCCTCCTCCCAACCTGCACCCTCTGATAGACTACAGTATGTATTGTTCCCCACTGAGTGACCATGTGTTCTTGTTTAGCTCCCACTTAAAAGTGAGAACATGTAGTATTTGGTTTTCTGTTCCTGTATTAGTTTGCTAAGGATAATGGCCTCCAGCTCCATCCATGTCCCTGCAAAGGATATGATCCCATTCCTTTTTTTGGCTGCATGGTATATTCCATGGTATATATGTTTGACATTTTCTTTATCCATTCTGTCACTGATGGGCATTTGGGTTGATTCCATGTCTTTGCTATTGTAAATAGTGCTGCAGTGAACATATGCATGCATGTGCCTTTATAATGGAACAATTTATATTCCTTTGGGTATATACCCAGTAATGAGACTGCTAGGTTAAATGGTATTTCTTGTTCTTGGTCTTTGAGGAATCGCCATACTGTCTTCCACATGGTCAAACTAATTTACACTCCCACCAACAGTATAAAAATGTTCCTTTTTCTCAACAACCTTACCAGCATTGGTTGTTTTTTGAGGTTTTAGTAATAGCCACTCTGACTGGTATGAGATGGTATCTCATTGTTGTTTTGATTTGCATTTCTCTAACGATCAGTGATGTTGAGCTTTTTCTCATATGTATGTTTGCCTCATGAATGCCTTCTTTTGAGAAGTGTCTGTTCATATCCTTTGCCCACGTTTTAACAGGGTTGTTTGTTTGTTTGTTTTGTAAATTTAAGTTCCTTATAAATGCTGGATATTAGACCTTTGTCAGATGCATAGAATTGCAAAAATTTCTCCCATTCTTAGGTTGTCTGTTTACTCCATCGATCGTTTCTTTTGCTGTGCAGAAGCTCTTTAGTTTAGTTAGATCCCATTTGTTAATTTTGCTTTTGTTGCAATTGCTTTTGGTGTTTTTGCCATGAAATCTTTGCCTGTGCCTATGTCCTGAATGGTATTGCCTAGGTTTCTTTTTCTGTTTTGTTTTGTTTTGTTTTTTTTAATAGTTTTGGTTTTTATATTTAAGTCTTTAATCCATCTTGAGTTGATTTTTGTATATGGTATAAGAGGTCCAGTTTCAGTTTTCTGCATATGGCTAGCCAGTTCTCCCAGCACCATTTATTAAATAGGGAATCCTTTCCCCATTGCTTGTTTTTGTCAGGTTTGTCAAAGATCAGATGGTTGTAAATGTGTAATCTTATTTTTGGCTTCTTTATTCTGTTCCATTGGTCTATGTGTCTGTTCTTGTACCAGTACCATGCTGTTTTGATTACAGTAGCCCTGTAGTATAGTTTGAAGTCAGGTAGCATGATGCCTCCAGTTTTCTTTCTTTTTTTTTTTTTTTTGTTTAGGATTGCCTAGGCTATTTGGGCTCTTTTTTGCTTCTATATGAATTTCAAAATTTTTTTTCTTATTCTGTGAAGAATGTCAATGTTAGTTTAATGGGAATAGCATCGAATCTATAAATCGTTTTGGGCAGTATGGCTATTACACAATATTAGCTTTTCCTATCTGAGCATGGAATGTCTTTCCATTTGTTTGTAGTTCTCCTTGAAGTGGTCCTTCACTTCCCTTGTTAGCTGTATTCCTAGGGATTTTATTCTTTTTGTGGCAATTGTGAATGGGAGTTCATTCATTATTTGGCTCTGGACTTGCCTGTTGTTGATGTATAGGAGTTCTAGTGATTTTTGCATATTGATTTCTGAGACTTTGCTGAAGTTGCTTATCAGCTTGAGAAGCCTTTGGGCTGTGATGAAGGGGTTTTCTAGATATAGAATTATGTCATCTGCAAACAAAGATAGTTTGACTTCCTCTCTTTCTATTTGCATACTCTTTATTTATTTCTTTGTCTTGCCTGATTGCCCTGGTCATACTTTCAGTACTGTGTTGAATAGGAGTGGTGAGAGAAGGCAACCTTATCTTGTGTTGGTTTTCAGAGGGAATGCTTCCAGCTTTTGCTCACACAGTATGATATTGGCTGTGTTTTTGTCATATATGGTTCTCATTATTTGAGGTATGTTCCTTCAATACCTAGTTTATTGAGAGTCTTTAACATGAAGAGATGTTGAATTTTATTGAAGGCTGTTTTTTTTTTTTTTTTTTTTTTTTTAATCTATCGAGAAAATCACGTGGTTTTTGTTTTGGGTTCTGCTTATGTGATGAATCAGATTTATTGATTTGAGTACAGTGACCCAACCTTGCATCCTGGGGATGAAGCCTACATGTTTGTGGTGGATAAGCTTTTTGATGTGCTGCTGGATTCAGTTTGCCAGTGTTATGTTGCAGATTCTTGCATTGATGTTCATTAAGAATATTGGCCTGGAGTTTTCTTGTTCTGTGTATCTCTGCCAGTTATTGGTATCAGGATAATGCTGGCCTCACAAAATGAGTTTGGTTGGTAAGCTGTTTATTACTGGGAGGAATCTCTCCTCCTCAATTTTTGGAATAGTTTCAGTGGGAATGGTACCAGCTCTTCTTTGTACCCCTGGTAGAATTCAGCTGTAAATCTGTCTGGTCTTGGCCTTTTTTTGTTTTTTGGGCTATATCTTACTGCCTCAATTTCAGAACTCATTACAGGTCTATTCAGGGATTCAATTTCTTCCTGTTTCAGTCTTGGGAGGATGTATGTGTAAAGGAATTTATCCATTTCTTCTAGATTTTCTAGTTTATGTACATAGAGGTATTTATAATAGTCTGTGATGGTTGTTTGTACTTCTGTGGGGTCAGTGGTAGCATCCTTTTTATTTCTGATTTTGTTTATTTGAACCTTCTCTCTTCTTTATTAGTCTAGCTAGTAGTCTATTTTATTAAGTTTTTCAAAAAGCCAACTCCTGGATTTGTTGATCTTTTGAATGTTTTTTCCCTGTCTCTATCTCCTTCAGTTTAACTCTGATCTTGGTTATTTCTTGTCTTTTGCAGCTTTGGGGTTTGTTTACCTTGGTTTTCTAGTTCTTTTAGTTGTGATGTTAGGTTATTGACTTGAGATCTTTGTGGCTTTTTAATGTGGGCATTTAGTGTTGTAAACTTCTCTCTTAACACTGTTTTAGCTGCATCCTAGAGATTTTGGTACATTTTATCTTTGTTCTCATTAGTTTCAAAGAACTTTTTTATTTCTGCCTTAATTTCATTATTTACTCATAAATCATTGAGGAGCAGGTTGTTCAATTTCCATGTAGTTGTGTGTTTTTCAGTGGATTTGTTTAGTCCTGAGTTCTAATTTGTTAACACTGTAGTCTGAGAGACTGTTTATTATGATTTCAGTTCTTTTGCATTTGCTGAGCAGTGTTTTACTTTTGATTATGTGATCAATTTTAAGTAAGTGCTGTGTGGAGATGGGAAGACTGTATATTCTGTTTTTGGGTGAAGAGTTCTGTAGACATCTGTCATGTCCACTTGATCCTGAGCTAAGTTCAGGTCCTGAATATCTTTGCTAATTTTCTGTCTGATAATCTGTCTAATATTGTCAGTGGGGTATATTAAAGTCTCCCAGTATTATTGTGTATTATTGTGTGGGAGTCTAAGTCTCTTTGAAGGTCTCTAAGAACTTGCTTTATGAATCTAGATGTTCCTTTATTGTGTGTATATATATTTAGTATAGTTAGCTCTTCTTGTTGAATGTCTTTCTTTGTCTTTTTTGATCTTTGTTGGTCTAAAGTCTGTTTTGTGAGAAGCTAGTATTGCAACCCTTGCTTTGTTCTGTTTTGCATTTGCTTGGTAAATTTTTCTCCATCACTTTATTTTGAGCCTATGTGTGTCTTTGCATGTGAGATGAATCTCTTGAAGACAGCATGCCGACGGGTCTTGGTTTTTTATCTAGCTTGCCACTCTGTGTCTCTCAGTTGGGGCATTTAGCCCATTTATATTTAAGGTTAGTATTGTTATGTGTAGATGTGGTCCTGTCGTAGTGATGTTAGATGGTTATTTTTCAGACTTGTTTATGTGGTTGCTTCATAGTGGCATTAGTCTGTGTACTTCAGTGTGTTTTTGTAGTTGCTGGTAATGGTTTTTCTTTTCCATATTTAATGCTTCCTTCAGGAGCTCTTGTAGTACAGGTCTGCTGGTAATGAATTCCCTCAGCATTTGCTCGTCTGAAAAGAATCTTATTTCTCCTTTGCTTATGAAGCATAGTTTGGCTGGATATGAAATTCTTGGTTCAAGACTTTTTTCTTTAGAAATGTTGAATGTAGGCCTCCAATCTGTTCTGGCTTATGCAGTTTCTGTTGAGGGGTTCACTGTTAGACTGATGAGGTTTTCTTTATAGGTGGCCTGCCCTTTTTCTCTAGCTATCTTAAACATTCTTTCTTTTGTTTCAATCTTGGAAAATCTGATGATTATGTGTCTTGGGATGCTCTTGTGTAGAATCTTGCAGGGTTCTCTGTATTTCTTGAATTTGACACTTGGCCTCTATAGCAAGTTTGGGGACATTTTCATTGACAGTATCTTGAAATATATTTCCCGACTTGTTTGCTTTCTCTCCATCCCTTTCAGGGATGCCAGTAATTTGTAGATTTTGCTTCTTTACATAACCCCATGTTTCTCAGAGGCTTTATTTGTTTCTTTTCGTTCATTTTTCTTTGTTTTTATCTGACTGTCTTATTTCAGAGAGCCAGTCTTCAAGTTCCAAGATTTTCTTCTCAGCTTGGTCTGTTGTGCTGTTAATATTGTCATTGCATTGTGAAATTCTTGTAGTGTGTTTTTCCCCTCTATCAGATCACATAGATTCTTCTTTGTGGCTATTTCATTTGTCAGCTCCTGTACTGTTTTATTGTGATTCTTAGTTTCCTTGGATTGGTTATACCATTTTCCTCAATCTCAATGTTCTTTGTTCCTATCCATGTTCTGAATTCTATTTCTGTTATTTCAGCCAACTCAGTCTGGTTAGGAACTAGTGTTGTAGTTGTTCTGTTGTAGAACTAGTGTAGTCATTTGGAGGATGTAAGACACTCTGGCCATGTGATTTCCCAGAGTTCTTGCACTGGCTCTTGCCATGACTTGTAATTTTTTATCGATCGCTGGACATTGTGTTGCTTCTTTTGAGGAGTATTGGACTTTATTGAGATATGCAGTTATTTGTTGTTTAATTTGATCCTTTTGAGGTTTGTAAGGATGGGTATAGAATAACCTTTACTCAGAGATGGTTAAGCCTTACTACTAAGGTATGGTTCTTCTGGGATCTCTACCGAATGACCCATATGATAAATGTAGACTCACCACTTGTCTTGAGGGGACTTGAATGATTCTAAGCCTTAGTGATCTCTCTGGAAATTGCTTACTGCTTTGCTCTCTAGTTGCTCAATTACCTTACCTTACGGATTTTTTTACTATATACGTTCACATCTTAAGCAAAGACACGGGACACTTTAAGCTAGAATTCTAGATTTATTTTTTAGGGTAATTTCTTCCTCTCCAGAACTCTGTACTATACCTTTTAGCCATCTCAGGCACCTTGGTATCTGATCTCTGTTTTCTCACTTGAACAAAATCGCCATTTCTGCTTGGAATCTGCCTCCTTGCTCCATGGTCTAAAATATGACTCCAGGAAGAAAGCCAGATGATTTTATGGCTCCTCTCATTTCTTTCTCTTATTAGGTTTTATTGTCCTATGCTACTGGTTGTTCAGTATCTGAAAACAGTTGTTTTACATATTTTGTCCAGTTTTATCGTTGTTTAAGTTAGAAGGGTTAATCTAAAGTCTCCTCCACTTAAAAAGAAATCCATTTCTCTTTGATGCCACTTCTTCCTTTGTGAAGCAGGCAAACTCATCTACTCTGAATGAGGGGGCATTTGGAGGGAAAAGGCAGTTGGAGAGTAGAAAAGATTTAAAATAGTCACTTTAGAGAGGAGAGCAAGTCAACAGTAGAAATATAACTGGAGTGCTAGACAGAAATACAAGTGGAGGGATCTTTTGAGAATTTATGGTAATACTGATTTGCCTAAGGCATTTGAATGCTTAGATGTATGCCCTCAAACATGAATTCACATTGTTTTTCAAGGATTGGAATTTGTTAGATATATTAGACAAGGAGACGGAGGGGCAAGGGATGATAAAGTCCAAACAAGAGTACTATTGAATAAATCAGCCATTGGATGTAAGCTGGATTAAAAGAGAAGTGAAGAAGGGAGAGGGCTAGTAGACTGGGAGATCAATGAATGGTCATATAATTTATTGTTGAACAACAAATCTGAAAGAATCATTGCTTGCTTTCAGAGAGGAGGATGCTTGATTTCAGAGAGCAGGGTGCCTCAGTCATTTTGGAAGCAGAGTAAGGTTAGGATATCATAGGTATAAAGTTGGAGTATGGAATGGAATCGAGCAGGTGAGCTGAAGAGGTCATGGAAATGGAGAGGTCAGATTTTTTGATGGGCCGTCTGTATTGTCTTTCAAGTTACCCAGAATGATGAGATGTTGCCTTAGTCTATTTGGGCTGCTATACCAAAATACGATAAACTGGATAGCTTATAAACAGCAGAAATTTATTTCTCACAGTGCTGGTTATTGGGAAATCTAAGATCAAGGCACTAGTAGATTGGTGTCTGGTGAGGGCCTGCTTCCTCATAGATGGCACCCTCTTGCTGTGTTCTCACATGGTGAAATGTGGCAAGGCAGCTCTTTGGGACCTTATTTATATAAGGACACTAATCCCAATTTTGAGGGCTCGTCCGTGATGGGTTAGTCACCTCCCAAAAGCCCCACCTTTTATTGCCATCACCTTGGGAGTTAGGATTTCAACATACAAATTTTGGGGGAACATAAAACATTCAAACCATGGCAAGTGGGTATTGGAGTTAGATAATAATTATGAGCCAGGCACATGTGGCTGAGAATTAGCATGAGTGTATTTGCAGTGAATAGTATTTTCAGTGTGTATAGTGAAGTCTAGTGTCTAGAGCCGCACTGTCCAGTATGGTAACCACTAGCCATGTATGGCTATTGAAATTTAAATTAATTAAAATGAAATGAGATAATAAATTCAATTCCTCCGTCTCACCTAGCCACATTGCAAGTGCTCACTAATTTCATATGACTACTGTCATATAAGCAGCATAGATACAGAAAATGTTTATCACTACAGAAAATTCTGTTGTACAGTGCTGTTTGAGAGAACAGGTGTTGTGTGAAGTATCTAGGCCTGTAGCAGACCTTTTGGGCTTGGAAAGAGAAACTTACCTGCAATATTCCTCATTTAGGTAGAAACCTTTCAGAACCAGAGGGCCTGAAAAACAAGATCTTTTCCTTTTGCTGATATTGAACTAATGAAACTTGTTGAATAGTTATAAAATACTCTAACAACCCTTATGTCAGTGAAGGAAAAGTCCTTTGAAGGCAAAAACTATAATTAGATACCGCATACCTCTCTGTTATTGGACATATTACACAAATAAATATGGAAAATATAGTATAGAAAAAAATGGAACAAATTAAAGGTTTGGGTTTTCTTTTCTTTTTTTTCCCACCCCCCCTACTCTATTCTTGAGATGTTTCATATTGTTGGCCTGGTCTGTAGTATCTTTAGTGGTACTGGACCTCTGAGACTGTTATGTTAGGTATCATTACTTCATTTGGTATAGTTTAGAAGACAATGAAAGCTGTCTATCCAATGTAATTTATTTTTTTCCTTAACCTTATTAACTTTAGGTAAGCATGGATTTAAATTTAGTTACTGTTTCTAGTAGCAATTTTTTTCTTGAGTTCTGTCTTACATATTTCGATCCTTAGGAGACCTCAGATTCTGTTTCGTGGTAGGCACCCCATGTTAGTAGAAGATGTGGAAGAATGATTAAAATACATAGTTACTTCAATGATGGAGTCTCCTATAGGCAAAATACAGGAGCTAATACAGAAATTTTTACCTTAAGATGTGTTGCTGCTGTAACCAGAACCTAAAGTATGAGGCACTGGCTTAGAGATCATGCAGTTTATGGTGGAGAAACTGGTATCAGGGCTGGAAAGATGGAGATTTATGTTAAGTTGTGGGAAAACATTTGATAAAACTGTATTTGGGATAATTTAGGAGGCAGACTATGTATGTATCTAATGATCCTACAGTTCTAGGGGAAATGGTTGGAAACAATATTATGTGTTGGCTTTAGCACTCTGGTTTGAACAAGGTATTAAAAAAAGAGAAGTGAGCTCAGGAAAGAATTAGTTGGTTTGTGACCAAAATAAAAGGGACGAGAGAGAGTCTAGAAATCTGGAGCTTAGAAGGAGTCCGTTATGACTCAGCTCCATGGCAAAGAAACTAAGGGCATAGCTTTCTTATTCAAACCTGTTATCTTAGATGGCTTCAAGGAAACCACCATTAAGTTCAAGTACACATGCTATGCCTATTTCATGCTCATATGCATACACATAGGTATATAGAAAGAGGGAAACTGGTAGTGAGGGTAATCTTCAAGGAGTCTAGGTATATTCATTGGCACATGCACCGATTGGAAGCAAACAGATTGAAAATCAACTTTTTGAGGCAACTGTATGCTAAAAACCCCACAAGTCTGGACCAAAATTGCCTAGTAGTCTTTTAGCTTTAAACAAAATTTGGGCCCTCAAATATTTGAAAGTAAGAAAAGGAATGCAAAAATTGTATAGGCCACAAAAAGTTACTGTCCTCAATGTTCATTTCATATATGGCCATGGAAGATAAAGGGTAAAGAAGAACCTCCCAGAAGGCAGAGCAAGCAACTGTGGAGAGCCGTAGAGAACAGATTCTTCCAGAATTATGGACTAATTAAGGAATTTATCCTACTGTCAGGATAGAAGGATCTCTTGAGTTTTTGTCCAACAAGATTCCATTATTGCTGTGGACCAATCACTGCTACATACTGCCCATTCTTCCTTTCTCTGAATAGAAGTATTTGGTGTGCATTCCCTATCCCCATTAAATCTGTGTATATTGGGTTGAGCATGGGTTTAAATCTTTCAGTTAATAGGCTACTGTACCATGAGGACCTACATCTGGACCTCATGGTAGTTACTGAGCACTACCAGATGATCCTAGATTTTGAGCTGGATGCATTGACTAGATGGGAATTTAGGTTGTCATCTTTGGGGAGAGAGTGTACAAATAAGGGTGAACAGAATACTGAAATGAGTGTTTGGTAGCCAAAAACGCAGCCTGTGGGCAGAGACTGGCTAACTGTTCTTCAAGCCCATTTCCTTCTCCTTTGGGGCTTGCTAGCATGTGATTGAGTTTTGGCTAATGGAATGTGAACAAAGTAATGTTTCTTTCTTACATATTGGTTATATGGTTATGGAAATTTCCCATGTACAATAACTCTATATTGTTTTACCTTTCTGGCATAATGCCAGACGAGTAAGGTGACTTTGGAAGCCATGTGTTAAAGATAGTGGAACTACAAGACGGAACATGTGGGTCTTGCAATCACCATTTAGGTGACAACTAAACACCAATCAGGACCGACCATCTGTTTTGGAATTTATGTGATCAAAACTCTGGACATTATCATGTTTGAGTCATCATACATTTTTGTTTGGTTTTTGGCTATAGCATCTAACTAATATAAGGGTAAAGTTCCCTTTGACCACACCAACAGTTTTGGTTGCTTTTCTCCTCCCCAGAAGTAATTAATATTATGTCTGTGTTTCTGTCTAGATTTTGTATACTTTTATGTGT
Source organism: Chlorocebus sabaeus (assembly GCF_047675955.1). Lineage (NCBI taxonomy): Eukaryota > Metazoa > Chordata > Mammalia > Primates > Cercopithecidae > Chlorocebus > Chlorocebus sabaeus. The sequence continues at coordinate 45,154,762 of NC_132915.1, forward strand.
ATTTGTGTGTGTGTGTGTGTATATTAAACTATATGTTAATATTGTATATTGTGTCTTTTTGTTCCAGAACATGGGCTAGAGATCTACCTGTTGATTATTTTAATTGGTATACAGAATTCTATACTGTAAACAAGTCATTGTTTATTTAGCTTTTCATTTGCTGATTGGCATTAGGTTTTTGTCAATTTTTAAAATACTGTAGTTTTGAATAAGGAGGCCAAATGCCTTATGCAGCCATGGTAGATCTAGTCCTGGTGCATATACAATAATTTTAAAATTTAATTTAGTTGAGTAATAGGATCACTTTGTATTTGCATATAAGGTGAAATAAGAGGTCAGGATAATTAAATTTTAGAATAGGGGCCTGTGATTTGCAGTTTCAATAAATGGAAGGCCTTGGGAATACCATGGCCCCTTGACACTTGTGTGGTTCCTTTGGAAAAGGATAATTTTTCTAGTCTTAATTAATTTTGTCAGTTATAGAGAAATATTGGAAAACAAAGCATCTGAAATAGCCCATTGATTTCCCAGAATATTTTTGGTATCTGTAGCTGGTACCAGCCTCGGGCTGGGCTCATCTTCTGAAAATCCATTCTATTGTCCCAAAGTGAGTTCATTTCTCCAAGTTAGTCTACCAACCATAATTTAATGACATGCTTCTTTGACTTGGTGTATATTTCATGTTTGCATCATCTGTTAAAAACAAGATTTTAGCCCATAGATAATATGCTGATGGGATTGGGGAATAGGAGTAAGTTAGGCTCTTATAAATGAAAATGTAGGAAATGATAGCAATTTGTGAATTTTTAGCAAACAATGGGAATAGTACAGAAACTGTTACTTCCTTGAAATGACATTGCTTGTATGAATTTTTTTTAAATGTTGCTCTCCGCTTACTAAGTTTGAGGCTAAGAATGACTGAATCATTTGGGATTGAAATACAATTGTAGCTAAAGTTGTTCTTTTTTTTTCTGAGAAAAGTTAAATATCTTACACTGTTATAACTTTCAATTACATATGAAACACACTAGATATTTTTATTATATATGGAAAATTTAAAAATATTTTTGTATTTATAGAATCATCTAATGAAGCAGAGAGTCTTTTTTGTAAAGTTACAAATCTACTGATTTATTTTTCTGAAAAAACAAATCTTCATCATGCAATTAATACATATATTTGAGCCTCTACAATGTGAGAAGTATAGTACTTGGCTCCGCAAATAATATATATTGAATATAATTAGAATATTGACATCCTAATGGTTGGTGAGATTTTGATATGACAATGAATGAGAACTTCTGAAGCTGGAGTATTATAAAATCTTACAGTCTGTGAATTGTCACAGTTTTGTAAGTCTGTCCATGAAAAATCTTAGACATTGGTCAAGTGAGACTGGCTTAGGGGCAAAAAATAAAGATTTATTCACAGTAAGAATCCCAGATAGTTCTTTTGTGTAACCTTGATCCAACTCTTATTCACACACACCTTTTCATCATTGTTTTGTGTCATCTGCTTACTTCTGCTATCTTGTCTTTCATCCCACCAAGCTGTTAGCAGCCTCACAGGGGTCTCAAGACTTAAGCCTCTTCCTAGCCCCCTGTATCATTCTTTGCCTTCCTGTAGCTGCTTTGGGTTTTTCTCTCTCACGTCTCATTTTTAATAGAATGTGAACTCTGTGCTTTATTGTTCTCCATTCTCAAAAGTTAATTACATTTAGACCATGCATGGGGAAGAAGAAGTAAAAAGAATATGTTTTTTAAAATTTTAAATGGAGTAATCATTACAGTAATTGTGGTAGAGGGTAACATTTTGTGGATATTTACCTCCTTATTTTAAATGGGTTCTAACATTTATATTATTAATAAAATTATTTGCCCTACTCTGAGGGTACAGAATGAAAATGTTGCATAAAGTAATATAGTCACTTAATTTTGAATAAATAGCCATATTTTCTCTGGTAAACCTTGAAACAAAAGAACTCCAACACTCATTTTCCTTAAAAAATGTAAAGATCTCTTAGTTGCCAAACCTTGGTTATAATAATAATTAACATCTATCATATAACCTATTTTCATAAAGTAGGATTATTAGCATCATTAGTTAATTTAAAAGTCTTATCACTTTTTACTTTAATCCCATATATTTTTATCTTACTAATGACTTATACCATTGAGACCTGTAAGATAGTCAATTATATTTCAAGGTCAGAGAAAAAGAATTAAGAAAACAACAGCTCTCAGACACTTTTTAAAAGTAATAATTTTAACAGAGAAGACTCAAGGTAGAAGGTAGAAGATTCATAAAAAGTTGTCATTTTCATTTTTGTCAGCCTGAACAACAGAAAATATGTAATAATGTAAAACATTCACATTTTGTTTATTATGATGTCTTATGATTATGATAATTTTCTTTTTTCAAAGTGCATGTTCTTATATATAATTTTAAAAATGTTTTTTCATGTTCAAATTTGTCCTCAAGGAGTCATAATTTGAAATTAGAGTTTTTTTAATTGAGTACTAACCTTTGATTAGATCATATTTTAAAATTAAAATATTTGAATCATGCAGTTCAACTTTGTATAAACTTTTTTACAAACATTCTATTGGTTTTTAAAATTAAACCTGCTTAAGTAAGAAAAAAATAAAAAACATGGACTAAACAAAATAACTTGTATATAATCTCATTCTCACATATAAACATTATTAATATTTTGGCAAATAAAACTGGAAATATGCTATACATAGTTTTGTATCTTGTTTTGGGGGCATGCAGTGACATTATTTATACTTATATTTTCAAAGAATCATTCTGGCATCTATTGAAGTATAGACTATAGGTATGCAAAAGTGGAAACACAGGCAAGTTAGGAGGCTAACAGTATAATCTAGTTCAGTTCTAAGACCAGTGGCTTAGGACAGGGTGGTAGGAGTAAAGAGAGGTTAGATTCTGCATGTATTTGCATTTTGAATGTAACACTTATGTAATTTTCTAATGGATCAGATATGAATGTCAGAGAGATGAATCAAGGACAATCCTGAGCCACTGTGTTAATGGAATTGCTATTTATTGAGCAGTTATTAAGATTATTTAAAAACTTATTTTAATGAACCATATAATATTCTGTCTCGTGAATGTGCTAAAATGTATTTAACTATTTTCCTGTTGTTGGATATTCAGATTATATTCCTTTTTCACTATTAAAAATTAAGATGAACATCTTATAATTAGATCTTTGACTGCATAGCTGATTATATTCTCAGGATAGAGCTCAATAAGCAGATTGAGTCAAAAGATAAAAGATGTTTTAAAGTTATGTGTGTGTGTGTTTCTTTAAGGCTGTGGCTGTTTTTCTCAGTTCTGGTATTTTTCTGAGAGGACGTGTAAGCACACTTGTCTAATTCCATTCTCATCGGCATTGGCTATCATTAGGTGTTATCATTAAAACACCAATAACAACAAATCAAAATGAAGAACCTTTGCCAGTGTGACAGATACGAAAAGGTATATTGTCTTGCTTTGCATTAAGCATAAAAAGGAATAATAAATTTTTTCACAGGTGTTTCCTGTTCATATACTTTACGTAAAGTTAATTTTGTTATTTGTAGTGTAGTTTGAGAAACGAGAACTAACATTACTGAGCACATATACTTTGGTTAGGCACATTGCAAGGCACTTCATATTATTTTACTTAACAGTCACAACATGTTAAGATACATAATATTGCTTTCATTGTATAAATGAAGAAAGAAAAATAATTGCAAAGAACTTGACAATACACATGAGGACACCACTTTATATAAAAGCCAAATATATTTGTAATGTTGCATGAAAGGCTTGATTCCCTTTGGGCCCGTCACAGTCTTAAAGAGTGTTACTGTTGAAAATTCTAATTTTAATTTGTCATAGCAGGAGATTTTCGTATTTTATATTTAAGAAAAATAAAATACTTTATACATATGTAAAGAGAAAGTTGATAATGTGATGTTTTCTTTGTGTATTATGAGAATATTTTCATGACGGAGAAAATTATTTGCCTTTTAACAAAATCATTTTTAGGTAAGCTTTAGAACAGACCTTGCTAGACTTGAAAATGTGCATTCTTGTTACTTGTCATATGTTGCCCACTTAAAGAAAACTTAATAGCATTGAATCTGATTTTCCCCTATCAAGCCACCTAGTCATATTCTGAATTAATCAGGCCACACAGTGGAGAAAATTTTTTTCTGAGCTTTACAAGAAGAAGTTGTACCATTTATTATCAAAATTCTCATTATATTAAATGAAAAAACATGACATGTTGGCTTTTCACTTCTCAAATCATGTATCTATGTTTATCTCTATACACATCCACATACTCGGTATATGTATATACATTATACAGTTTATATAAATAAATTACTATTTCACTTATATGTCTATATACAATATAAAATAAAATTTATATACAACACATATTTTAATATATAATTATACATTTACTTATGTATTTTATATGTGAATATACGTGTATATATATGTCTGTCACGATGTTTATTGTTAGAAATATACTCTGTGACATGTTTCGGGTGTGGTTTTTGTCATTTGCGTGTTCGGTCTTCTACTGGCGCTTTGCTCTTAGGTCCTTTTCAACAGTTAGTGGTATGCTGCCCCCAGGTGTTGGCAAGTACTTTGATTCACATGATCTCGTGGTCTGAATTTACAAAGCCTGTTTTAGCTAAGGTCTAGATTATGACTTTCGCAGAATTCCTTTTGTAGTTAAAAAACATCTTTTATTAAAATAGATGAACAGAACAACGTATATATAGGAAGTTGGCTAATTTCTATCCTGCGATCTCTTTAAGAAACAAATATCTTTGAACAATGTAGTGCCTTTCTTATTAATCTTTTACTCTTGTCTATCCCTAGATTTATCATAGTACTTTGATTAGAATGGTCCCTTCTAATTTACTCTGACAGCCTCTGGTGGTCAAGTCATTGCGTGGATTCCAACGTGGTTCATGGTACTATTATGAAGTGGTCATTATCTACATGGCTTAGATGTCAGGCCAGTTTGCTGTTAAAATGGTTCCTTTCCTCTTGGATTCTCAGACTTGGATGATGGTGATGCATTTATTTTACTTAGGGAAGTAATATTATTGAAGAGATGAAAGGAGTTTTTACTTTTCTCCTGCTCTAACTCTCCCAAAGTTCCTGTTGTGGTATGGAAGCAGAATAGAAAAAAAGAGAATCAACCTCAGATTTTCTTCTTCATCCACCTATGGCTGAATTTCAGATGAGAATATTTTTCTAGTTTACACTATTAGAAATAGAACTTATTAATTTGCTTTGTGTTTATAGAATTTAGATTGCTATAGTCTCCTGCATTAAAGACACCAACCACATGATTGATAACTAAAGATATAAACAAGGAGCAGATGAGATCAGACAATGCATAGATCAGTATTAGTTCAGAGAATGTTTCTTTGATAATATAGGTACAAGGAAAATAGGGCTATCATATCCTTGGATTCTCATGAGGATCCTGAGTCATGCTAATAATGTAACCACTATAAAGTGGATGCTTTACATATGTTCTCTGCAATTCTCTAATTTCCTGAAAATAAAAAATAAATATAAATTACAAATAGAAAGTTAATTAAAGGTTAGAGTTTTAATAAATTGGTCCAGGGTCACATATTAGAAAGTTTTGGAGTCAGAACTTGAAGTCAGTTCCTGGTGGTTTAGTGGCTACGGAGAAAAAGAACTTGAACTCAGGATTGCCCAACTTCATCACCCTCCCTATTTCCAATACAGGATTTTCTTTCAAGTTTGGGGCATTTTCTCTCTAGGAGAGATCTTTTTTAAAAAAGAAAATTGGTTAAAATATTTAGTAATAGAAATCAGAATAATTATAGAAGTGTCTTAATCTGCAGCTAATAGCTATTTAGCTGTCAAATGATTTATTTCAAGTGAGTATTATTTAGATTATTTGAAGTTCAGTTCAGTATTGGTGGTAGGAGGGCACCAAAGTGAGGTGGACACTAAGCTTCCAGAGGGTTAACATTTTCACTTTGTGAAATAATACTCCATAGACTCTTCAAAATTCAACCTCATTTTCTTCATTTTGGTTTTCTCTTATCACTTTCTGGAACATCTATTCATCTGTCGGAAATTGAATATCCTGGTTCTATCCTCTATGGCTCTTATATTTTAAAAATATTTCTATCTTCTTATTTTACATTCTGGTAGCTTCTCTTCACTCTTTCTATTGTAATGCTTTATATTGTAGTCATATTTTAATTTCTAAGAATTGCTTTTAATTTCTCATTCTCTTTTCATGGCATCCTTTTTGAAGTTTCTGTATTTTCTTATAGTTTTTAAAACTGGTGTTTAACAAGCAAATAATAATAAACAATTATTTAAGGTCTCTGAATTCTCTTTCTTTCTTCTGAGATCTTCATATTTTTTAAAATTTATTTTTGTTGATCCCTTTTTTATGCTGAAGGCCATGGAAGATTATATTTTCCAAAAATGGCCACAGCAATATTTCTGATCCCACAAGTGCTTCTAGAACCTTGCTACTCCCATATCAAGATGTGGAGTCTATTTCCCTCTTTTTGAAATTGAGTGCGCCTTTGTTAAGTGACAGTACATGGCTTTTTATGTCATAAGGACATGACTTCTACCACATTTTCTTTAGCCCTCTCAATTTTCTCTATTGGAAACCAGCCATCATTCTCTGGGAAAGCCTGGGTCATATAGTGAACTAGGGATGAATATGCTCAGCTAACAGCTAAGCTAGGGTCTCATACAACAAGCTAGCGTCTCATGCAACAAGCTAGCATCAAATGCCAGACCTGTGTGAATGAGCCTTCAGATGACTTCATACACCAGCCTTCAGCTGAGGCTCCCGATACTAGGGAACAGAGACTAGCAGTCCCTGCTGTGCCATATTCTATCTCATGATCCATGGAATCCATGAGTCTAATAACAGTAGTCTGACACCATTATGTTTTAGATTACTTTGTCATATGTAACCCTGGAACATATGACAGATTGTTCTAAATTGTAACTGGAACAAAGGCTTTCATCAAATTTATGAAAAGCTTTTTGGTCATTCACATTTAAGAATGAAGAAAAAAATGCTAACTAGGAGCTCTTTGTATACAGTTAAGAGTTGGTGACTGGTTGGCTTTCCTTTAGGGTGAATGGGATATGAGCTTGCTGTTAGGCTGGGCAACCTTTTGGCACCACCACTCATAGCTAGTTGCCTATTTCTCCCTTAGAGATCTCATTCAATTTTTATTTGGTTTTAGTTTGTTTTATGAAATAAATACCTTCTTTTTTCTCCCTTGCAGGTAAATGTCTGCTTACAGTTTTGTATGATTATGTGTGTGTGGAGGGGGGGACATGTGGGTGTGGTTAGTCATTCCAAGTATAGTCTTTTAATTAATTTATATCTTCTACAGCTTGATTTACTCCCGCCTTGTATTATAGTGGTTGTACAACTTGAGCCTCTTCTAGGTTGTAGAGCATTACTCCTCTTTTCTGTACACATCTCCTACATGTACTCTAGGTTGAAGATTGAAGCTTTTACTGCTTTCTAAAACGGAATTTTGCCAGAGAGAAGAAGTGTCATCTTGAACTAGACTTTAAACCTTCTTGAGTCAGTTGCTTGTTTATTTTCCTAGAAATCTTTCATTTTATTCAAGTTTGAAAGTGTTTCATATACACCTAGGGGAATGCCGTATCTTTCCTTATAATCATTAAAAGTTTCCATGTATCTGATATTGTCACCTGTTTTTTATTCCTAATTTTGTGTATTTATCCTTTTAATCTGATTAAGCTAGCTTGTGAGGGTGCCCTAGATTATATTTCTTTTAGATTGAGTAGGCCACTTGAGTTCAAAGACCTTGTGATTTTTGAGCCTTTAGTTTGTTGTAGCTGAATAAGCTTTTCTGCTTCTAAGTAATTTTTTATGTGTCTCAGTAACTCATGTTAGAATTCTCCATACCTGATCTGCTTTCCTCTGGGTCAGAATGAAGGAAAAGGATTAATCTTGTTATTTCTTAGAATCCATTTTTAAAATCTGAGGTGAGGACCTTTCTTTCTTAGAAGTCTTCAATAGTAGGATTTCATGACAGAGTGAATGTAGAGGATATAGGAATAGAAAGGAATAAAATATGAATTAATATGTTACATTGTAGGATTAATAATACTGCTAACAACAAAGAGGGCAGGGGAATCAGTTTGGGGAATGTGAAAAATATGATTTCAGCTTTTCGTTTTGTTTTATTTTGAGATGATCATAAATTCTAGTGAGCAAATGCATAGTTGTTGGTTGTAGTAAAGTGTTAAAGATTTAAAAAATAGATGAAACACCTTGAAAGCATGAAAGGAAGAGCAAACAAATGTAGGAAAGATCTAAATTTGCAAGGCAGGAGGTAAAAGAGGAGATGCAGAAAAAAAAAAAAACAGGACTTAGAGAAATCATATGTGAAGAATTTTATTGAGAAAGTGTTCAGTAACATCAAATACCCATACATATTAGGTGTTCAGTTTGGATCTATTTTGAAAACTTGCTTAAAATTATTTCGCTTATTGTATATTCTTAGATTTATATGTAGGAACTCCTTAAAAAAAGATAGCTTTCAAAAGAAAGATTTATTTAGCAAATAGCTATTCCTGGGCCCAAACACATTTCATCTTTTACTGGAAGAAACAGACATGCATAGATTTAAGTGCAATACAGAATAGAGAGGACCATCATTCTGTATAGGGTGCTACAGAAGCCTGAATATTATGTATAAAAGCTGTAGGTTGTCGAAGAATGAGAACTATTTTTTCAAACAGTAATGAAAATGATTTTTCTCTAATATTTTTCAGAGAAAACAATGAAAACTATTTTTTCAAACTGTAATGAAAACGATTTTCTCTGTAATATTTTTCTCTTTTCTAAATATAAGTCAGAAGATAGCTTATGTTGATAGAAAAAATAATCAGGGTTTTTGTATCTTTAGTTCATAAGTGAGCTTTCTCCTTCTTGACTGGCATTTGGAAGACTGGGAACTGTACACTGGCATGTTGAGTCCTGTCTATGCTAGGAGAATGGTGGGTTCAAAGGCCAGATTTCACACAGCAAAGAATGGCAAGCATATTTATTGAGTGTTTACTATGTGTTTGGCTCTCTGATCAATACTTCAAATATATAGTTACATTCAATCCTCACAGCAACCTGTGGTATAGACACCAAAATTTCCTTTTATGGATTAGAAAACTAATGCTCAGGGATGTTAGTAATTTGACCAAGTTTCCTCAGGTAGTAAATATCAGAGCAGGAATTTGTATTTCAATCTATTGGCTCTTTTATTACATCTAATGTGTGGATGGGAAGGGAAAGTAGTAGATATGGATTTTTACCTTTGAGGGATTAGCAAAGGCAGAAAGAAAAGCCGATACATGATAACTTGAGGGAAGATAATGGCCAAGTGAAATTTAAAGAAATTAGGACCACTTAAATGTGTCTAAAATGAAAGCCTTGATTCTGAAAATGTATAAAGATGAGAAGAGGGAGATGTGAAAAAAGATAGAAAGACTTGGGATTGGATAAACAGAGATGTGAAAGTTAGTAATTTTAGTGTCTAAAGCATCTAAAATTTAAGGTGATATAAGTCTGCTTCCCATGTGTTTTCCCTCTTTAGTGAAAATACTATGCAAAACTTGCTATGCAAAATACTCATATTATATATGCTTAAAGAATTTGTAGTCTGGGCATGGTGGCTTACACCTGTAATCCCAGCACTTTGGGAGGCCGAGGTGGGAGGATTGCTTGAGCCCAGGAGTTAAAGACCAGCCTGGACAACATGGCAAAATCCCATCTCTACTAAAAAATAAAAAATAAAAAAATTAGCCAGGTGTGGTTACATGTGCCTGTAGTCCCAGCTACTCAAGAAACTGAAGCGGGAGGATCACCTGAGTCCAGTAGATTGAGGCTGCATTGAACCATGATTGTGCCACTGCACTCCAGCCTGGACAATAGAGTGAGACCCTGCTGAAAAAAAAAAAGTTCAATAATGGTAGCAAATATGCTATTTGCCATAATTATAGCATAATAGTAGCTTGCTGCTGAATAAAAGAGATTACTACTGATAATCTATCTTCTTCAGTAGCAAAGTTGGTGTGCCTGTGATTTGTTGAGGTTCATGTCAGTGTTCCTCAAGCAGTGACAATAACTGGTAATACCCAGAAAAATCCCTGCTGGAATGCCATTTGAGATAGCTTTGTATTTTCCTAAGTTACTAAGGCATCAATGGAATATTTAGTTTAAGTTAAATATCCTTATGAGAAAGTGTTTTTGTTTGTTTTTATGGTGGTGGAAACTTTTAGGAAGACATGAAAGACTCATCTGATCTAGATGACCTGTTGAGATTTATTTTAGTTTTAAATGTTATAACCAGCAGAGGTTTCACAAATAACCTCTGTAGTATTATAATTCATATCTTATTCCAGTTACAGAAGAAAGCAGCATATTCATTTTCTAACTTTTATACTACTATTTGATGCTTATTAGAAGGAAAGCATATTAAGAAACAGACTTCCCCTCAAACAAACAAAACTGTAAAACAGCTGTCTGGCCTTTTCAGTTGATTCTAATGATAATAAAGTCCCTAATAATAGGAAGTTCAGATATTGAGAATTAGATATTCTCATTTAATGCAATCCTCTTTACCATGTGGAACAGTGCACCCAAAGTCTTTAAGCATAATGCCAAAAAGGAGATAGGAAAACTCTTTTTCTTGGAAATACTGATTGCTCATTTTTGAGAGTAGAAAGTAAAGCCATTGGATATTGAAGGATAATCAAGAATCTATTGGTATTATGCATATTTACAGTTCTGTAGAGATAGATTTCAAACACTGGTTAAGAGTGGTTAGAATCAGTTGCTTAAGAATTGTAAGAATCTTAAGTATTTAGAAATTGAACATAGAGACCCTGTTGAAGAATGCCTGTAAAGTTGAGTAATTCATTATATTATAAATGAGTTCCTTTTGGCTCTTCAGCAATTTTGACTTTTTCTACCTCTTTTCTTATGGCCATATCTTAATGGTTTTTTTTTTTTTTTTGAGATGGAGTGTTGCTCTGCCGCCCAGGCTGGATGGAGTGCAGTGACGCAATCTCGGCTCACTGCAAACTCCGCTTCCCAGGTTCACACCATTCTCCTGCCTCAGCCTCCTGAGTAGCTAGGACTACAGGTGCCTGCCACCACGCCCGGCTAATTCTTTTTTTTTGTTTGTATTGTTAGTAGAGACGGGGTTTCACCATGTAGGCCAGGATGGTTTCAAACTCCTGACCTTGTGATCTGCATGCCTTAGCATCCTGAAGTGCTAAGATTACCGGCGGGAGCTGCTACACCTGGCCCTTAATTTTTATAATAACAAAACTGTACTTTGTAAGTGTTTGAAAAAATGTTAGCAACTTCACAGATAAAATGCAAACAAAACTAAAAATTAGATCATGTAATGAAAGAGCACCACATTAGGAATCTTTAGAGCTGAAGAATTAAAACACTTGACACTTTCTTAATTTTCTTATTCTATTAATGTATGAAACCTGGAACTGGAAGCTTACTGGTATTTTTTCTACATTGTAATTATACTAATAAACATCTTTGACTGTGACCTTGGAATTTATAGTGCAATAGGAGAGATTTATTATAAGTCAGTGCTTTAGAAGAAAAATGGGATTATTGCAGAAGTGAATTTCATGTTAAGCAAATGTACTCGCATACCATTTGTTCCAGTTAGTTTTGAGCTTTAACTTGTCTTTAGGTTTTCTTTAAAAAACAGAGAGGGTTCTTATTAAATTCAGACTCCTGACAGATCTTTGTAATATTATTGAGTCAACTACAAAGTAACTACTTTACCTTGAAATGTGCAAAAGGAATCAATAGGCTTACAAAACTGCCTCTTAAAAAATGTTTGTAATCATATTTTTCCTGGTAGCCTGAATATCAATGTGTATGACCTTTCTTGGTTTCTTTCTTTCTTTGGTTTTGTTGCAGTATTAAAGTCCCTTATAGTTAAGAGAGTGTTTGAGTATTTTGGTTTTGATTTCTTTTTTGTCCTCTGCACCAGCCTCTTCCTTTTTTTTTTGGTAAAGAAGTACTACTTACAAGGAATTTTCCTTAGGGTGTCTTTATTTTTCAACTCAATCAACTTTTCCCATGATCTTCTTTTTCTTTTTGTTAAAGTTAATTCTATAACAAAATTTATTTTTTAAACTTTTGGTGTGAAATGCCATAGAAATGCTAAATAAATCTACAGTGGACATCCAGTGGTGAAATACAAGTGAAATCCCTTTCTCCTTTAATTTGACCTTATTCAGCTGTGGTTGGCATTTGAGCTCTTCATGTGCCTTCCTTAAATGAGGTTGCATTTTCATTTGAAATACAGTCATGTGTCATTTAAGGATGGAGCTATGCTCTGAGAACTGTGTCCAGACAATTTTGTTGTACAAACATCATATAATGTACTTACACAGACCTACATAGTATAGCCTTCTACACATATAGGCTGTATGGTAAAGCCTGTTGCTTCTAGGCTACAAACCTGTACAGAATGTTACTATACTGAGTGCTGTAGGCAATTGTAACACAGTGGTAAGGATTTGTGTTATGTGAACATAGAAAAAATACAATAGAAATACGGTATAGAAGATAAAATTCATATACCTGTGTAGGGCATTTACCACGAATGGGACTTGAGGGACTGGAAGTTGCTCTGAGTGCCTCAGTGAATGAGTGGTGAGTAAATGTGAAGACGTAGGACATTACTATATACTGCTGTTGACTTTATAAGCACTGTATACTTTTTGACTCCTTTACAACACTTAGCTTAAAGCACAAACACATTGTAAAGCTGTACAAAAATATTTTCGTTATATTCTTATTCAGTAAGTGTTTTTCTCTTTTTGAAATCCTTTTTTAATGTTTAAAACTTTTTTGGTAAAAACTAAGACATGAATACACACGTTAGCCTAGCTCTACACAGGGTCAGGATCATCAAGACATTAGTAGGTGATAGGAAATTTTCAGCTTCATTATAACCTTTTTTTTTTTTTTTTTTTGAGACGGAGTCCTGCTCTGTTGCCCAGGCTGGAGTGCAGTGGTGTGATTTCGGCTCACTGCAACCTCCACCTCCCTGGTTCAAGTGATTCTCCTGCCTCAGCCTCTTGAGTAGCTGGGATTACAGGCACACACCATCATGTCTAGCTAATTGCTTTTGTACTTTTTAGTAGAGATGGGGTTTCGCCATGTTGGCCAGGTTGGTCTCAAACTCCTGACCTTAGGTGATCTGCCCACCTTGGTCTCCCAAAGTGCTGGCATGAACCGCCACACCCCGGCCTCATTATAATCTCATGAGAGTACCGTAGTATACATGGTCCATTGTTGACCAAAACCTTATGTGGTGCATGACTTTATACATTTCCATCTGGAAACTGAAGTATTCAAATATATGTAAACTATTTGGAATTTTGTAAATGATATTCATTTATGTTATGCCACTTAAAATCTGTGACTGAAGTTGATTTTTGCCATTGTTAAGTCTTTCATTTCTTTAAATAATTTTCTCTGTAATTAGTTGAATTGGTAATATGCCAAAATGCTTTATTAATACAAATTTGCAATTTTATTGTCTTATGACTTGTATTTGCTTTATTGGTTTGTTTTATTACTAACTACCATGAGGATTCTTTGTAAACTTACAAACCTCCAATGTGGAGGCTTAAGGGACCATGTAAATGTTGTTAGCATTTGTCCTTGCATTAGATAAAAATGGCTAGGGTTTATTTCCTTGCCACTTGGCTAAAGAATTTGCAGATGATAATTTCTCATCTAACTTTTAAAACAATTTTTAAGATAAATATTATTACCCATCATTTGCAGATGAGGAAACAAAGGCACAGAGAGTTTAACTTAGCCCAAGTTGCAGAGCTAGTAATTAGTGAACCTAGGACCTGAACCTAGAGATGTTTATTGAGAATGACAATACTGTAGTAAGACTTTCTGTCTTAGAAAAATTATTTTCTTTGAATGCACTACAAAAATGACCCAGACTGTATAGTTTAATTACAGATATTCCAAGGTTAACTATGAAAATACTTGTTGTTTCAGTGGGCCCAATTTTAAATTAATAAATAGTACATTATAACCTAAAGGACTAATTAAAATTTATTCACTTTTTGAGCATGATTATTTTTAGTTATCATTAATCTGAGACTCAGCTATGGTTTTGTTTCAGAAATATTTAATTTAATTGTCGTCAATCATAGTAACCAACCTTAGAATATTACATTTGTAGTAGAATGAGCATAAATTTAAATGTCTCAGTCTTTGGAGATAATTATCTAATTATATGTTCATATTTCTAGCATGATTAAGTGGCAATGTTTAATTCATTTTAGACGTAATTTTACTCCATGTGGGGATATGTATTCTAAATCATTATACCTTTCTGTTTATAGAAAACATTTAATTAACATGCTCAAGTTTTATTTGGAAGTTTAGTAATATTGCACTGTTATATCACATCACTACTTAAGATGTTATTTTGGAAAACACCATTATTTATTAATCTTAACAAATTGCATTTTATTTTAGTATATTCACTATTAAGAGGCTACTCAATGAATATGACTTTATAATGCTTTGATCTTATGGAGTGCTGGCGAGTATTATTTTCTATGTTTTAGTCTAGAAAATGTATAAAGTAGTATTAACCTTGATAAAATTAGAATGCCTGAAACTGCAAAGGGTAAAGCATATTTGTCAGTTTTATCTTTTGCTAGCAAAAGCCTGGCCAGTTGCCAAAATGTGATTAGGGAGGTATATGCACTTTACAAGGATTATTGTTAAGGGTACCAACAAGGAAAATCACTGTGATAGTTGAAACAGGATACACTTTATGGTGGTTTTATCTTATTTTAGGGGTAAAGTCAGAGTATTAAAGCAAACCAAAATCATCAAGATCATTTCTGTGATGGAAATAGAATTCATCTGTTTTTCTGATCTGTGTCCCGTGACAAGGAACATAGAGTCCTTGTGGAATTTAGAAAATCATTTATCTCTGAAGAACTTTGATTTGGGGTTTCTAAGCTGTGTCATGGCTAAAAGTCTTAAAAAATAAGCAACTTTAATTGGAGAGAGGGTTTGACAAAATCTTGGGAATCAGATGTATTATGATGTAACTATTAGCTTAATAAATACTAAGGCCCTGTTTATTCCCTAGAGGGAAACAGATCATTGAAATATTTCCCTCGCAAAGAGTTGAATAAATTATAGTAATTAAATTTAGTTGCATATTTCATGTATTTGTATTTATTTACCATTTGATAAAATGTTATATAACTGAGCAATTTCCTATCTTTGTTTACTAGAGCACATTAAAAAATCAGTTTAAATTACTATTATGATATCCTGTATCTAAATTTAAACTAAGATTTTGTGATGAAAGTTGAGCTTATGAAGATTGTATCAATTACATTTTTTTTTTTTTTTTTGAGGTGGAGTTTCGCTTTTGTTGCCCAGGCTGGAGTACAATGGTGTGATCTCGGCTCACTGCAACCTCTGCCTCCCCTGATTTAAGCAATTCTCCTGCTCCAGCCTCCCAAGTAGCTGGGATTACAGGTGTGCGCCACCATGCCTGTCTAGTTTTGTATTTTTAGTAGAGACAGGGTTTCACCATGTTGGTCAGGCTGGTCTCGAACTCCTGACCTCAAGTGTCCACCTGCCTCGGCCTCCCAAAGTGCTGGCTTTATAGGCATGAGCCATTGCACCTGTCAGTTGCATTTTCAATTACATAAAGTTTATACATATTATATTGAAAGTAATAAAAAATACAAGAAAAAAGTGTTTTCATTACTATTTTGGTGTATGCCTTTGATATTTTTTAGTGTACCTATTTACATATATACACATGCATAATAGTAATTTATCATATGTATATTAAAAATAGTATCATGTTTTACAGTATTGTACTCCTCTTTATTTTGTTGTTGTCTTCAATTTTTTAAATTATTAAATTATTTTTCTGTAATGTTCTCATATTTACATACTGACCTAAGTCTCAAATGACTTACTATGATGTTAATATTTAATTAAACTTCATATCTTCTGCCAATGATCCAATATTAAATGAGCCTAGACACTGATTTTCTAAAGTATCTCCTGATGACTTCATAGTTATATAAATATTAGAGTAAATTGCCAAATGTAGAAAAATGGGTTAAGATACCCTCTCCTATGTTGCAGTGACAAATAACTCTAAACAGTGGCCTTACAACAGCAAGTGATTTCTCACACATTATGCATAGTCATCATGGGTCAGCTGTATGCTGCTTCATATGTCCGTACCCTATGATTGAGGCTGATAGAGCATTCTTTGTCTGGAACACTGTTGGTCTTGTTTTATTTTTTTTATTATTTATTTTTATTTTTATAATTTTTTGAGACAGAGTCTCGCTCTGTTGCCCAGGCTGGAGTGCAGTGGCATGATCTCGGCTCACTGCAAGCTCTGCCTCCTGGGTTCACGCCATTCTCCTGCCTCAGCCTCCCGAGTAGCTGAGACTGCAGGTGCCTGCCGCCACTCCCGGCTAATTTTTTGTATTTTTAGTAGAGACGGGGTTTCACTGTGTTAGCCAGGATGGTCTCCATCTCCTGACCTCGTGATCCACCCGCCTTGGCCTCCCAAAGTGCTGGGATTACAGGCGTGAGCCACCGCGCCTGGCCGGTCTTGTTTTAAAGGTGTCTACATGGGACATTGCTGTTCTTTTCTCCGATAGGAAGCGACATTTTACTTCCAGTCACATTTCATTGGCCAAAGCAAGTAACTTGACCATTCCTGATTTTGACAGGATGGGGAGTATACAATCCTCTTTCCAAAAAGGACACCACCAATTTACATCGTCAAATTGGGTATCAGTGGAACAGGAGAATATACTTTCCCCTCTGGGAGGTGAAACAAATAGTTTGACCAATAATAAAATCTACTGCAGTAACTTATCTTTTTTATTATATAATGTATAAAAATAATCTGCTTTCTAGTTATAGCCACATTGGCCATATTTGGTGTAACTTTACCTTCTAACATCCGCAGCCCTCTTCCCTAGTTTGGTCAGTAGGGTTGAAAATACTTTATCTCCGGGAGCCATATGTCTGGTTGATGCTTTACTTTCTTGTTCTAGAGGTTTTTTAAGTATAAAAGAAAAAGGTTATTCCCTGTGTTATGCTGTTTGTTGTTTAAGAAAATTTGAATGTTCTAGAATATGTACTCAACGTCTACCACATGCCACAGAGCATTTTCTAGGCTTTAGAAGCCATATTCCTGACATTTTAAGGCATCACCACGAGATGGCGATCTCGCTCATTTAGAAGGTTAGAACAACTATGTTTTTCCTCAGGTGAATGGGTTGGTTACAGAGGGATCAGAAGTGTAAATTATACTAATTTTATAGCAAGCTCTTTGTAACCAAAATGGTACTATTTACTGAGTATGTATATATTCATGTACATATATACACATACACTCTTATACAGGAAAATTCCGTTTGAAGCAAATCTATAAAATGCTATGTTTTGCTATGTTACTTCCCCAGAATATATATTTATTTTTCAACTGTTACTGCCTGAACAAATACAGGGGTTTTCCTAAGCGCAATTCCTCAAGAAATTGCCCAGAGACTTGAGTCCATCCCTCTGCCTTGTCCCAACTGTACTTTGAATATACTTCCATCGGTTGCTGAAAGTGTGGTGGTTTTAGTTGTGAGCCTTCATCTTTGTTTTAACAACTCTGTATTACTCAGCTTCACTCTCTTTTTCTTTAATTAATACAAGTGAAGAGTGGTTAAAAATTATATATTTCACTCAGATATGTTAAAAAATAATTTTCATGATTTATCGCACAAAGGGAAAACCGGTACCAAGCCTTTTAGAAATCTCACTCAATGGTTATTGCCAGTGGTAACTTTGTTCTACCCTCTTTTACTTCAAAACAACATAGCATAATAACTGAAAACATTTAAAAACCATAGACGAAATAGTGTAGTTCTTCTTAGAAAACAATCACTGAGTTCAATTGTTAATCCACTTTTTGATGTTCCTAAAATAATATTCTTTCCATCATATATTTCTGCTCTGACTTAGGGTTTATGGCTCTCTATCATATAATTCAAATACCTTGTAGGATTTAATAATTAGTGGAAATAGAAAATATATGGCTAGAATGTGCATTTATAGAAAGTAAATATTTAATATACACTCTGAGTAATGTAAAAGTAAATTTTGACATAATACTCTATCATATTAAGGAAAACTATTATAAACCAGTTCTTTTAAAATCATTTTTAACTTAGTATATCATTGTATCTTTTACTCATAGGTGAAATCGTATTAAACCTTGGTTAGAATTCCACTAAAGATTTAAATGAGCTATCACGATATAGCCAGAATGACCTCTTGTATTTCTTTAATTAGACAGTTATAGTTTATATATGTGATTCCCAAACAGATCAGAGCAGGTTGCTTCACAGCCTAGAATCCTTCAGAAGCTTCCCATGGCTTTCTATTACAATAGTTGGCAAGTATATTGAGCCAAAGAACCCTTTCTTTAAACAAAATCTTATACAAAAGTTCATAGAAAACATTAAAGCAAATTCCAGTTTAAAGAAGCATGGGAGTTGGGAGTCCACTAATTCAAGCATCCTCTTCAAATTTTGCCCAGGCTGGTCTTGAACTCCTGGCCTCAGACAGTCTGCCCACCTCAGCCACCCAAAGTGCTGAGATTACAGGCATTCACCACCACGCCCAGCTGGATACCAATTTTTTAAAGATGACATTTTTTTTCTTTTTTAAATTAGGCACATAGGTGTCTTCTTACATAGCAGCTAAGATCTCCCTAACTAGGGAGAGGTAGCTACAGGTACTGTATTATTGAGCTTGATATCTTGATATACTGTTGTGATAGGGTGGGTTGCTGTTACAAATATTTGAAAGGTGATACTATGCTAGGCAGTCAAATTTTAAGATCTACAGGGAAAGTTAAGTGCTGTTGTTGCTAACTTGTAAAGGAAAGATATTTAAGTCCATTGCTTTTTGAAAGGTTAAAAAAAGCAACAGCCCAATGTGTCTTGAATTATATAAAATTCTGTACTACAGTGGAGTGCTATATAATTCATCATTTCTTTACAAATATTTATTTTTTTATTAGTACATTTAATAAGTGATGACAGTGATCCTACTTTCACACAAGGGATCTTGAGTTGTGCATTCTTCAATTTTTTTTTTTCTTTTTTTGAGACGGAGTCTCGCTCTGTCGCCCAGGCTGGAGTGCAGTGGCGCAATCTCGGCTCACTGCAAGCTCCGCCTCCCGGGTTCACGCCATTCTCCTGCCTCAGCCTCCCGCATTCTTCAATTTTTAACGTTGAAAGTATATCCTTAAATAATACTGAAGCTCTTATTGGACTTCAATATAAGTAGAAAACAACCATTTAAGTATATTAAAGTAACTTACTGACTTTATGGAGTTTGATAAATAAGAGAAATGTTGGTTTTACATTTCCATGGTGATTTACCAGTTAGTAGATTTTATGGAAAATCTGAAGACATTGTTACTAATACTACTGTACTACAGAGTTTAGAAGAAGGTTTTAGATTCAGAAGAAGGGCTCACATTTTGGCATAAGCCTATTTAATAGTTCCATGACTTTGGGGAAATAACTTCTCTGATTCTTAGTTTTCTCATGTAAAACAGGAATGGTAATAGTATATACCTCACTGGATTATAAAGAATCAAATAAACTGATGTAATTATAAAATGCATGAGTTATAATGATAATAATGGTACTTAGTTGTTACTCAAGTAATTTTTCCCGCTAGTGATTGTAGGAGAAATAACAGCAGTTATAATGGCCAGCATTTGTTGAATAGTTACAATATGAGAGGCACTGTCCTACGTGTACAGGAAAATATGTGGAACACTCCCCATAGCAAACATTTGCTGTCCAGAATTTTTTCCCCCGTGGACGTATTTCTAAAATTAAGATAGAAATCAGTAGTAAAATACTTAATGCACAAAAAGTCATCCAATGAATAAATTTTAAGAAAACACTCAAAACTTTGTTTTATTTACTTTTAAGTCTAAAATAACCTAAATTTATTTCCCCAATTTTAAATTTGACCTTCAGATTCTCTTAAATAATTGAATTTTATTGAGTTGGCATTTGATTTACTTTTGTTAAAAATAGTTAATATGTAACATTCACGTTAAATAATGGCCATTTAAATTTTGTAGTACAGTGAAAATATTAATGTAAGAGTATTTTAATTATTAACAGGCTTATTTACCCTATTATTCAATTATATCACCAAAACAATTCTTGAAGTTGAAAGATTTTTCCGATAGTTTTTTATTTAAATGTTAGAAACCCAACTATATGAAGCCCTTTATAAATTATTCACATTTTTTCAAATTCTTAGACATTTGTTTTAGGTAATTCTCAAATGATTTTAAAACAGCATTTAAATTCTAAATGATAGTTTTTTACAACTTAAGTCATAGCTTGACTCATTTAAAATATTGCCAGGGAATTCAGCAACTTTTTGGACCTCCACAAAGCTGGGGTTGTTAGCTCTGCCAAGTTTTTGAGTATGCTATAGCTGGTATGGTCAAACAGAAGGGCCCATGTGTATTCTGTCCCATTGTATTTCTTAGGTATTTGCTAAGAGAATGTAGAGGTCATAGAAGAGCTGATTTTGTTATAGCAGCATCATGATGGTTATCATTTGCAGGTAGTTCTGTGTCTTGAGGTCTGCAGTGCAGCCAAATGCAGTTTGCTTTATACTCTGAGAAAACATTACTGCCACGTTACTGCTTACATGCCATGTGTCACAGTAAATCTAGCTACCACTTGTCTGTTTTGTACTTTTCTGAGTATATTTTCCAGTTGAGAGGGTTTTTGTGGTTCTCTTTACTATCCTCCTTTTTTTTTTTGTCATTTAAAATGTGTTTTAACGATTTCCCACCTTACTTCACTGTTATCTAATATGTTTAGTCTATCACAAAGAGTTTTGTGCTTTATATGTGAGGCTTAGAACAAATAGCATTCAATATATTTTGAATACTTTTATGAAGTTCCTTTTTATTCCATATTTTATTATTGATCACTTTCAGTTAGTTTACTGGGAAGAATTAGCTTTTTTATTTTATATTGACACCATTTAGGAAGACATTTTCAAAGGCATATGTGAGAATAAGATACAGATAATCATGAGGCATTATACAACAAAATCTTATAGGATACTTGGAAATTTTTAAGGTGAGTTTTCATTGCCCATTCGCCCCATTTGTTGTTAATCATCTGTCACATGGCCTATTTATAAAAGTAACGTGTTTTGTACTTTTCTTTGTTAAAATTTCCTTTTATCTTTTTCAAGTGTGATAAAATAATTTAAAAAATTATACATATTTGTGTGTATATATGTAAGTAAATAAATGAGGTAGAAATAGTATAGACCCTCATAAGTTATCATATATAGGTGGAGATTTAAAGAACACTCTGTAATGACATTACATGTAGAAGTGTAATTATTATATTAACCATGCCTTTTACATTTGTGTAGTCTTTTACCATTTATAGGATACCTTAACATCTGTTGTCTTACTAGACATGTGAGTTCTAACTAGGACTGCCATTTATTTAACCCTGAAAGTGGGTAAGTTATTTGAGCTTCAGCTTCAGTTTATTAATATGTCACCTACGTTATGTGTAGGTATTACTAGAAAACAATAAAAGATAGTATCCCTAAGGAAGATTACTTTAAATTACATAACTTTGTAGTTAAATTCCTCATATAAAATATAGGATATGAAGATCAAAATTTATTCAAATACAAACTGTACTATATACCAACATCTTTTATTATTGTATTTTTATTGTAAATTATCTAATTTTTTTTTTTTTTTTTTTAATTTGAGATGGAGTCCCACTCTGTCGCCCAGGCTGGAGTGCAGTGGCGCGATCTCTGCTCACTGCAAGCTCTGCTGCCTCCCAGGTTCACACCATTCTCCTGCCTTAGCCTCCAGAGTAGCTGGGACTACAGGTGCCTGCCACCACACCCGGCTAATTTTTTTTTTGTATTTTTAGTAGAGACGGGATTTCACCGTGTTAGCTAGGATGGTGTTGATCTCCCAACCTCGTGATCTGCCTGCCTCAGCCTCCCAAAGTGCCGGGATTACAGGCATGAGCCACCGTGCCCGGCCCTAATTGTTTTATCTTACAGATTTTCAGGCTTTATTATAAAATATATTATTCTTTAGTTTCATTCCTAACTTGCTTACCCAGCCCTTTTGTAAATTTGGGTGTTATCTCATTTTATGTTTATAGTTTCTGTGACAACCTGTACAGTTTGATCCACCTAGCAAGTATGTAATTAATTATTTTAATGTAATTTTTTAGTTATTGTAACAGTAGGGCTGAAAATAGCCTTATTTCCTTTTTAAACATTAATTTTACTAAGCTTTTTAACTAAATGTATTGTAATCTAGAGATGTTTATTTAAAGAAACAGTCAGACAGCAATAAGTTTATTTTTCTTTAAATATTCTATTTTTTCCCCCGATCAGGAAATGTAGCCTAGTTCTTATAACACTTGTGTTGTTGTCTTTCCTTTCATTTTGTATGACTAACTTTTTATACCAAATTGAATAAGCCATTAGCTTTTAGTGTGTAGGAATGTAGATCCATAGATATTTCCCATTAGACAAAAGAAAATCTATAAAAGCAATATCCCCTGGGGCTTGGTCTTCCTAGCAGCCTAATGGTCTAAAGCACTGCTATACTGTACCCTTCTGAGAAAGAACTATGTTGGGTGATTCGCTTGGCATCCAGAAATCTTAGTTGAAGAGATATGCATACTCTTTAAGATAACTTTAATGTTTGTACTGTACCATATTTATTAATTAAATATTCCAATTCAGGGAATTCATTTCATAAATTTTTTATTTCAAAAACCATTTCTAAACAGAATGATACACTTTGTATCTCTTATGCAGTTTTCAACTAGAGTTTGCTGAAACAATGAGAGAGACTATATTTAGATAGCCACATTGTTTTGATAAGGTTTTTTTTTTCCTAAAGAATTTTACTTCAAAAAAGACCTCCATTGGTGATAGTTATACAACTCTATGAATACGTGCTGAATTGTACACTTTAAAAGAGTGAATTGTTTAGTATGTGGATTATATCTCAGTAAAGCTGTTATTTAAAAAAATTTTCATTGCACAAAATGTTTTCATAGGTGTGAAGTAATAGAATTTCAATTTATTTTATAATTAATTAAAAATTATTATCTTAATAAACATTTGAAGCTTTGGAAATATAAAATTATGTTTGACTTAAAATAATTTTTGCTGTTATTCAATAGTAACACATGCTTATTATAGAAACTTCAGAAACTATGGATAAGAAAAAATACATTTAAAAAATGTATGGGTCATTTAATTTTCACATCTACCATGTATTCTATTCCTAAGCTTTTCCTATACTTGACTACTTCCTTTGTATCCATACTTTTCTTGCCAGCTTTTATTAATAGTAAATAACTTTTCATGATCATTTCGGGAAACAATAAAATGTTAGTATTTTCTTATAGGAGTAGTTAAGTGAAAGCATTGTTTTTTTTCCTTAACAGAGAAAATGAAGATAAGCAATGACATCATTATCTAAAAAGAAATGCAATAAAGATATTATATAATAGCTTTTGAAATACAGTCATTTTGGAATACCATTGTAAAAATTCACTTTAAAACATTTTGGATTTAAAATGAAAACTGGAAATCTTTGATAAATAATATTGTGACATTGGTTCTTGTGTAGGTAGAATATTTTTTTCTGCTCTTTAAAAGACTCTTGTTATCATATCTAGCCTTAACTTTCTAACAGCTAAAATTGTTCACAACACTGTTTAAAGATAAATTCATATCAGGCTGTGAATTTTTTTTCTTGGTAAATATTAAGACCTGAGTACAAAATGAGGGCTGTATTGTGGATTAAGTGAAATATCTCAAGGCTGTGCTGTTCTGATAACTGAACCTGAAGTGACCTTTCTCAGACACAATTACAGAGCTGTATGTTTTTCCTTTAATTTCATCAGGGGTTTAATTAGTATACAAATAAAACTTCCCTTATCTTCCTTTCTACCTAATTGGCTTGTCTTCACTTATATATGAAGTATGTGAAAGTGGGCTGTAATTAGGGTGACCGTGTTAACCTTTTTTCCTCAAATGTACTGTTGCTTAAAGGCCTCAAGGCCTAAAAACAGTGCTTTGGATTATTGCTTTGCAATCACTATGGCTGTCCCATAGGTTTTCTCATGAGCAGAAGGGCTTTGGGTGCTGCAGGTTCCCACTGCTTAACAGGATCTTCATTCTTCTCCCCACTAAATGTTTATTGATTATCTCGCTGTTCCAGGCTCAGCCTCCAACAACTTAATATCAGGTGACAGTCAGGAGAGTTCTCCAAGTAATTAGAGTTGAGCATTGGGGGAACAATTAGGAGCAGAGTTATTAAACTTGATTTATCCTATTCTCTCCTGAACAGTTTCTTGGATATCAGAACATCACACTTTCACAATCTACCCTGGTTGAGAAATTAGTGGCTAACCTGCTGCTTATCATTGTTGCCTTGCTGCCTAGAGGCGCACCCTCTTGGTTTCAGTCATTCAGTTGGAAATATTAGAGTCCATAAAGTTTATCATGGGTTTTAATTAGATCAATCTGAACAGGAGAAAAGAAAAGCTGAATTTAAAATTATATGTGATATATGGATATATATTTGTAAATATATATGTGATACATATATGTACTCAAATGTATTTTTCTTTAAATCTCAGTGTTAGGATTTTTAAATATTCTGTTTTTGTTATTTAAAAAAGGTTAGGTATTAGGGAAAAGACATATTCTTGAATTGTGGTTTATGTCTTAGTGTTTTATACCCATCCCCATCAATCTTAGGGCCCACTGATGTATTTCATGATGTCATTCTCCTCTTTTCAAATGAGAATTCTATAAGTTATGATCTTTTTTCCAAAAAACTATATTATCTTTTTGTTTTCATACTCAAGGAAGTGTGAATTATATCACTTTGTTTATACCACTTTTTGTTTCTTTTCTATGCCCTTGAAATAAGCTTTAGAAGAGTTTGGTGACTCCTGTCGTTTGCCCCTCAGACATGAAAATGAAAGAATGGAAACGAGAAGATTTAGCTATGTAGTAGAAATTCTAATGTTATGAGTTATATGTTCTTTGAAAGGATATGATAGGATGGTTGAAAAGTCAAGTGTGGGTTTCAAAGTCATGGATTCCCACAGATTGGATCAGCAAGCTTCAGTCTGGATAAGGTTAGAGATAATATACTGAATGCTGGATAGTCCCCTCACAAATATGCACCTCTAGTCATAAGAGTTACTGAGCAGAAGAATTTGAATGGATTGGCACAAGTGTATTGTTTTTGTTGGAAGAATTCAAGCTTTATCCATAACTGGTGGTGGACCATTAGTTTGATCTTCATATTTGAAAAATTGTTTTTTTGTTGCTTGAAAGATGTCAGAAATGCTGACTTTAAAAGGAACTCAAAAGGATTTTACTTTTTTAAATAAAGAAAGTTCATGATGCTTTAGTGCATTTATCTTAGCATTGGCGCAAAATTAGTAGGTTTAGCGTGGTTTTAAAAATTTACTCTTTGCCATGTTTTTAAAGTTGGTTTGAATCAGTGACTATTTCTGTGGTGCAACGTGTGTGAAGATCTGTTAATAGTGAAGATTTAAAACAAAATACAATGTCTCATAAGTGGTCATAGTTTGTTTAATTTTTTGATTTATATTTGTTTGACAGTAACTTGACTATTTGAAAAGTGAATTTTAAAACTTCTAATGTTTTAAAATACCTGGTTTGACTGATGATGGCTTTCAATTCACCAGCAGTTAGAGGGAATTGATTGAAAACACAGCTTAAGTTTTTATACTATTCATTTTTTAAATACTACCCATTGTGAATGCACTGAAAGAATACTGTTAGAAGAGTTTTACACATGAAATTATAACATTTTTGTTTATTCTTTACTAGGTTTTTGAAGCACAGTGTGGGTGTTAATGTGTGGCTAAACTGAGCAAGAAGAAAAATTTATGTGTATGCAGTCAATTATTTAGCTCACCATCCAACAAATTTAATCAAAAACTGTTTGATAAGCTTACTCTAGAAATTTTTTAGGCAAAGGAGTAAGAAGATTTTTAGTGTTAAGTGATCCTCTGATCCCTGTACTATTTTGCATCCTAGAATTTTAAGTGAGGTCTGGAAAATACTTCTCTCAATTGTGAGCTTCTGATTCTAAGCCTGCAATATAAAGTTGCGCAATTGCATCTTGAAATTTTTGCGCTAAGTAAATATTTCAAATTAAAGTAGACAGAAAATATAAATCAACAGATTTTGTACTTCTGTGACTAAGAAAATATTTATAGAACACAAATAATTCTGAATGCAAGTATTATTTATAACTTCATTAGTTAAAACATGTTGATCCTATTTGTGTTGCGATCCTTGACGTAAGAGTTATTTACTGGGAAGCGAGTGAATTTTATTTTGGAGTCCAATTTGTTTGTTTGCTGAAATGTCTGTAGCCACCTAACTATGTATTTATAAAGACAGTGGTGGTACTGTTTCATCTTGGGTTTACAATTTTCTTATAGATATCCTGGTCTATCATTTTCTCAATCACATGCATAGTTTGGGCATACGATAGTTCTTAACTCTAGTTCTATTTAGAATAAAATTGACTCTAAATTTCGTGTGCTTTCTACCCTGAAAACTTTATTTTTTCATCATTAAAAGAAAGTACAACTTGAGATTTTTATAATCAGATTATTTTTAGTAAGAATACAGTTTATTTGCCTTGCAGTATTTTAAAAAATAAAATGGAACTGTATTTTGTAACCAAACATTTTCTAAAATCTTATCAGTTCTATCATTTCTAATTAGTAAGTATATAAAATTTTTGCAGAAAATTTGTTAAACTTTGATGTGTAATGACCCAAGTCTACTTCTCAGTCAGTCTGTATTCTTCTTTGTTTAATAGCCTATGGCATAAATTGAAGTTAATTATCAGGGCTGACAAGTAACTCTGTTTTCTGTCTGCTTGCAGAGTCTCTCCGAGGCAAAGATGGAGCTGAGAAGAAAAGATCAATCTCTGCGTCAGCTCAATAGACATCTTACCCAGCTGGAGCAGGACAAGCGTCGACTAGAGGAGAACATCCATGATGCAGAGAGTGCCCTCCGCATGGCAGCCAAGTGAGCATTTGGACCTTGGGGAGATCACTTAAAACAGACAAAAGATCAATTCTTACTTTCATGCTCCGGGTTTTAGCCCTGGATAATACAGTGTTAGAAAACAAAAGTACAGCTGTCTTTCTTTGAAATTCTCTGATATATCCTCAAAAAAGAAAAACTCTTAACATACTAAATGTATATTTTATTGAGAAACCTCAGAAAAGTATAAGCTTCTATAAAACCTCTAATTATGCTTATTTTGGGCTCCGTTGTAGTGTTACGTGTTAGAAACTATGTTTTATTAATGTGAAATGTAAGACTCTATTTATAAGTTTTTCATAGTATCTTCTGTTATACATTCCTATTCTCTTCTGCCTCACTGTCTCTGAAAGTTTGCTCTGCATATATTATTATATACTAATATTGCAAGTACTATTTCCATAAAGAAATGTTAGCATACAATCAGCATATGTATCATAGCATTTAAAAAATACAATAAAACATTGATCATGAAAACTCATTTAATTTTTATAGCTGTATATTCTAATATTTTAAGTAGAAAAACATACAGTTTTCAGAGTAGACCACTATGTAAATGTGATGAAAATGTCTTTCCTTTTTTTTTGAAACCAAGTAATCAAGTTGACATACATTATGAAGTTCACATTGAACAGTTCTCTTGGGTATTTTTATTTGTTCCTCATATCAAATTTCATGGAATACTTTAAGACAGTTCTTTGTGCAACAGCATGGCTTAAAGAAAATCTATTTTCAAGGAATAAAGAAACATCTAATTTTGATAAACTCAGTGTTTTCTAACTTTAGAATTCTGAATTTCTTTACTTGCAAAAATATATGTTTATTAAATATTTTTTGAGAGAAACTCTTAAGCATAAAATATCATCAAATATGAATGTAATCTGTAAACTACAGAATGTGTATAAATCACTGAACAAGGAATCAGCAATCTTCAGATATTCATAAGCTTTGCCACTGGGTTTGTGACATTGCTCAAACATAATGAAAACATGAATTGACACAAGGCCAAAATATTGGCATATTTGAATAACCACTGAGAGGTTTTTGGGAAATTGTAAAGCAATATAATGATGCACCACCATATAAGGTGTATGTTTTTGTTATTTTTTAAAATATAAGTTTGACTGAATCAGTTTTTTTGTTATTGTTCACTCCCAGTTTCATCATGTCAAATGAGAGGCTTAGCCCAGGTAATTTCCAGTGAGTCTTATAGCACTGAGAAAATTCTGAGATGAATGAAA
The DNA here is from genome assembly GCF_047675955.1 of Chlorocebus sabaeus. Lineage (NCBI taxonomy): Eukaryota > Metazoa > Chordata > Mammalia > Primates > Cercopithecidae > Chlorocebus > Chlorocebus sabaeus. Next base: position 45,183,394 of record NC_132915.1, read on the forward strand.
ATAGGCTTATAAAACCTCCAGATTCCAGTTGTATTTTCAAAACAGTGCTGCTAATTCAGTATTTTGACATGTCTATGATCTGTGACCATGGGCACATGTTTTTATAAAACTAAAGAAAGCTAATTTGAAATCTGGAGAACTAATACATTATTTACAGTTTTCAATTTCAATTTACAATTAGATTTTTATCTTCAGTATTTTCATTCAAACTTTTTATTTCATTATGAAGGCTAAATTCAATATACTAGGCTGATAGGAGAAACTAGTAACTTTGCATATTCCTAGACAAGTCACGGAGGAGTTTTCTGTGTAATTATTATAGCATAAAAAGACTGTGTAGAAAGGAAAATACTATTTTACATAGTATGGTCATTTATTATATATCCCCATCACTAAGATTTTTAAAGTCTTTTTCATTAGAAATAGAAGAATGAAGTTTTGCCATTTACAGCACATTTTAAATGATCAATAATGTAATTGTAATTTTTTTTTCTTTGTTTTTCACTTTTTTACCTTTTTACTCTCCCCTACCCCGATTTAGGACAGGCAACAAAATTTAAGATATGTGTTAAATGTGGAAATATGTCAGTGAATATGGTTAGTTTTTGTACATTTAAAAGGAGAACAATGAATTAAAAATCAAAATTTAAAAAGGTAAAATAAATTAAAAAAATAAAAGGAGAACAATGATATCAGACCCTTATTTTTTAATACTAGTGATTTATATTAAAATGTGTAACAGTTGTAGTAAGGTTTGAGTTTTACTAACACTTAATCTTTCTTTTATTTTTTCTAGAGACAAAGAATATGTTGCAAATCACATGAGAGCAGTAGAAAATACGCTTCACAAGGTACTGTAATTTTTCTTTAATATTGTTCAATTTGTATCATGACACCTAGTCATTATTTTTATTAGCCACAAAGTTCTTTAATTCATTTTGTAACTTAAAAAAAAAATTAACAAAAAGATGCTATGCAGATGACTGGAAATTTCCATTACATAGTGCTATATTGCATGCTTTTTTCAGAATTCACTTTATATATTTAATAAGACTATGAAAATAGTGGTTTCCCCAAACTGGTGTAATTGTACTTGGAATTATTTGCGGTCTTTGCTGAACAAAGCAGAGGTCATTAAGATTCTTATATGTCTCATAATGATAAAATGTTTGACCACACTGTCTAACCTCTTACCACTCTTAAACCAACAGTCCTATATGTATATATATGTATGGAGAGAAACATGTATTTTATTTAATAATACTCATATATGTAAACTAGGTAGTAATGTTATTCAAATTGAAATTTTCTTTCTTACTTGTAAGAATATATTCTTAAAGTAGAAATTTAATTATTTAATATATTCTATTGTTTTCAAATTTGATTACTCCTGTATGATAAACTCTGAGTGTTAATTTGCAGTGATGAACAGCATAATAAAAGTATTATGATATTTTTAAAAACATAATATATTTACTGACCATGTGTTTTGTTAGCACTCCACTCTGCACTGAAAGATATGTTCATTATTTCATCATTCAAAAGCAGAGAAACATTATTTATGTGTTTCTGCTACTGTCTGATAGGCAAATTATTGGAAATGCAAACATTAAGTACTTTAAAGATACATGGAGTTTATGAATGAATCATATTTAGAATAACCTTGTAAATCAGTTTTTAATATAATATCATTTTATAAGTCACTTAAAATACCCTAAAACTAACTTTTTGAAGGGTATATTAAATAAAAATTAGCAAACTAATAGTTAATGCATTTTAACATTTTAAAAACAATGGGCCCCTGTATTCTTTTATATTTTGAAAGTGACCAGCATTATTTCATGTCAACAAAAGTATTTTGGAAAAGAAAAATAATCTGAGTGCTATTTCCTAAGCTTCTTTGAAACTATGATTTCTCCCCTTTCCCATTTAAAAAAGTTTAGCTAGTCAGTATAGTTTAAATATAGTCACATTAAATTTATATGTGCCACAAATCTGTAATTTAGATTTGCAGTGAAAGAGACATCTTTGGTATTTTTTTTGGACTTGGTAGATAGAAAAGTCAATTACGTCATATACATGGCACACCCTTTTATATAGTTAATGTTGACTTTGAAATCCAGTTGGTTTTTCATCATCCCAGTTGGAGGAAAAAAAAGTTAGACAGCAGCTAACTTGGGGAATGAACTTTGACATCAGGGAAAAACCATCACCAACATGAAATGTAAATGTTGTACCTTCTTCTTTTCTTATGAAAATGGCAAAATATATCATTTAAATATGATAAAGACTGATTGCAACAGGATGATTAGAATCATACAGTTCTTCAGTTGTAGTTCATCTTTTGATTTTTATGTCATACGGAAAGAAAGCGGTCTGTAAAGCTAGTCTATAGCCATTGTAGATTTACTTTTGCTTTATGGCTTTTTCTCTCTTCAGATTTAGTAGTTAATTATTTTGATTTATGTCTTTAGAAAATTCTATTAATATAGTGGTTTTAAAATTATCAATTACTTTTCAAGCTTAAAGTGAAAACTTAGGAAAGATAATTGGAGATAATTCTCTTTTCTGTGAGGTATGAGTGAGAATGAATGAGTGATAAGGAGGTGGCCCAGAGAGTCCTCTAAAGGTCTCAGGAATATGCACGCCCACCTGTCTTCATGCCAGAGTTCAATAGGTTTATTTTTCTGGCTGCCTTGGACTTTCCATTGGCATTTTGCTGTCTTTGATGAAACAAAGAGTAGTGTGGAAGGAGGGTCCAGGCTCTTTCACAGGATGGTAAAAATCAATATGGATACATCCAAACTCTTTAGCAGAGTTTACTGTGCATAGTAAAATAGTATGACTATTTATATTTCTTACTGTTTTAAACATATGTGTTTTCAAGGTTGGTACCATTCATTCTAGAATAAAACTAAGTCTTACCCACTGAGTTGAATTTTAATAGTAACTTCTGACACTAATCAAATAGAAGAAAGAACTTGTTTTCCTGCAGACATCATTTCTTTTCTTGGATGTTAAGGAACTTACCTGAACATATTTGTTTTTAGGAAAAACAATTACATCTGGTTTATACTTGTTAGCTTTTAAGCAACACATTTCATTCAACTTTTCAAATACTACAACTGTATTACACAGAACAGTTGGTTAGATATTATTTTCAAAATTCCATTTGGGACTGGTAGCTATTTAATAAGGAAGGTCAGTCATTTCAGTTAAAAAACATAGTTTTTTTTCCAAAGAAATGTAAGTTTTATATTAATTTCATTTAGATATATATTTTTATGCCCATTTTTAATGTAGGTCAGAACTTAATTTTATAAAACACTGTTTTGGGGGGCCCAATTTCAAGGTATTGGAGATAAGAAACATAAGAACAAGAAGAAACAAAATCATCATAACTTTTCATGAGTTGCATTTTTAAAAACACACCCTTCTCTCTTGAGTTGAAATTTTGGCTGCTTTTTATTTTTTTGGAAAATCCAAAACTGTTGAACTTGTTTTGAAAAAACTCTCCAGCTTAACCATTTTAAAGTGCGCAGTTCAGTGGCTTTCAGTATGTGCACCCATCACAGCTAATTCTGGAACATTTGCATCACTCCAAAAGAAACCCAGTACCCAAGAAGCAATTATTTCTTATATCCCTTTCCCCTACATCCTGGCAAACACTGACCTGCCTTCTGTCTCTATGGATTTTCCTGTTCTGGACATTTCATGTAAATGGAATAATACAATATGTGGTTTTAGATGTCTGGCTTCTTTCATTTAGCATAATTTATTCAAAGGTCATTCACGTTGTGGCATTTATTGATACATCATTCCCTTTTATGGCTGAATAATATGCCATTGTATAGTTATACCACATTTGGCATTCATCAGCTGATGGACACTGGATTGTTTACTCTTCTTGGTTATTATGAATAGTGAATGCTGTTGTGAAATTTTGTGTAAAAATTTTTGTTTGAAGGTCTGTTTTCACTTCTCTTAGGTATGTAGCTAGCAGTGGAACTGCTGGATCATATAACAATACTTTGATAACTTTTTGAGGAACCACAAAACTGTTTTCCACAGTGACTGCACCATTTTAAATCTGCACCATTATGGACAAGCATTCTAATTTTTCCACATCCTTGCTCACAATTGTTAGTTTCAATTTTTGTTAATGGCCATCCTAGTGGCTATTATATAGTATCTCACTGTGGTTTTTGATTTGCATTTTCCTAATGACTAACAATGTTGAACATGTTTTCATGTGATTATTGATTATTTGTCTTCTTTGGAGAAATGTCTCCTCACATCCTTTGCCCATTTTTAAATCGGGTTGATTGTCTTTTTGTTGTTGAGTTTTTTTGTTTTTTTTTTTTTAAATTTATTTATTATTATTATTATACTTTAAGTTTTAGGGTACATGTGCATAACCTGCAGGTTTGTTACATATGTATACTTGTGCCATGTTGGTGTACTGCACCCATCAACTCGTCAGCACCCATCAACTCGTCATTTACATCAGGTATAACTCTCAATGCCATCCCTCCCCCCTCCCCCCTCCCCCCTCCCCATGATAGCCCCCGGTGTGTGATGTTCCCCTTCCCAAGTCCAAGTGATCTCATTGTTCAGTTCCCACCTATGAGTGAGAACATGCGGTGTTTGGTTTTCTGTTCTTGTGATAGTTTGCTCAGAATGATGGTTTCCAGCTGCATCCATGTCCCTACAAAGGACACAAACTCATCCGTTTTTATGGCTGCATAGTATTCCATGGTGTATATGTGCCACATTTTCTTAATTCAGTCTGTCACTGATGGACATTTGGGTTGATTCCAAGTCTTTGCTATTGTGAATAGTGCCGCAATAAACATACGTGTGCATGTGTCTTTATAGCAGCATGATTTATAATCCTTTGGGCATATACCCAGTAATCGGATGGCTGGGTCATATGGTACATCTAGTTCTAGATCTTGAGGAATCGCCATACTGTTTTCCATAATGGTTGAACTAGTTTACAATCCCACCAACAGTGTAAAAGTGTTCCTATTTCTCCACATCCTCTCCAGCACCTGTTGTTTCCTGACTTTTTAATGATCGCCATTCTAACTGGTGTGAGATGGTATCTCATTGTGGTTTTGATTTGCATTTCTCTGATGGCCAGTGATGATGAGCATTTTTTCATGTGTCTGTTGGCTGTATGAATGTCTTCTTTTGAGAAATGTCTGTTCATATCCTTTGCCCACTTTTTGATGGGGTTGTTTGTTTTTTTCTTGTAAATTTGTTTGAGTTCTTTGTAGGTTCTGGATATTAGCCCTTTGTCAGATGAGTAGATTGCAAAAATTTTCTCCCATTCTGTAGGTTGCCTGTTCACTCTGATGGTAGTTTCTTTTGCTGTGCAGAAGCTCTTTAGTTTAATGAGATCCCATTTGTCAATTTTGGCTTTTGCTGCTGTTGCTTTTGGTGTTTTAGACATGAAGTCTTTGCCCATGCCTATGTCCTGAATGGTACTACCTAGGTTTTCCTCTAGGGTTTTTATGGTATTAGGTCTAACATTTAAGTCTCTAATCCATCTTGAATTAATTTTCGTATAAGGAGTAAGGAAAGGATCCAGTTTCAGCTTTCTACTTATGGCTAGCCAATTTTCCCAGCACCATTTATTAAATAGGGAATCCTTTCCCCATTTCTTGTTTCTCTCAGGTTTGTCAAAGATCAGATGGCTGTAGATGTGTGGTATTATTTCTGAGGACTCTGTTCTGTTCCATTGGTCTATATCTCTGTTTTGGTACCAGTACCATGCTGTTTTGGTTCCTGTAGCCTTGTAGTATAGTTTGAAGTCACGTAGCATGATGCCTCCAGCTTTGTTCTTTTGACTTAGGATTGTCTTGGAGATGCGGGCTCTTTTTTGGTTCCATATGAACTTTAAAGCAGTTTTTTTCCAATTCTGTGAAGAAACTCATTGGTAGCTTGATGGGGATGGCATTGAATCTATAAATAACCTTGGGCAGTATGGCCATTTTCACGATATTGATTCTTCCTATCCATGAGCATGCTATGTTCTTCCATTTGTTTATGTCCTCTTTTATTTCACTGAGCAGTGGTTTGTAGTTCTCCTTGAAGAGGTCCTTTACATCCCTTGTAAGTTGGATTCCTAGGTATTTTATTCTCTTTGAAGCAATTGTGAATGGAAGTTCATTCCTGATTTGGCTCTCTGTTTGTCTGTTACTGGTGTATAAGAATGCTTGTGATTTTTGCACATTAATTTTGTATCCTGAGACTTTGCTGAAGTTGCTTATCAGCTTAAGGAGATTTTGGGCTGAGACAATGGGGTTTTCTAAATATACAATCATGTCATCTGCAAAGAGGGACAATTTAACTTCTTCTTTTCCTAACTGAATGCCCTTGATTTCTTTCTCTTGCCTGATTTCCCTAGCCAGAACTTCCAACACTATGTTGAATAGGAGTGGTGAGAGAGGGCATCCCTGTCTTGTGCCAGTTTTCAAAGGGAATTTTTCCAGTTTTTGCCCATTCAGTATGATATTGGCTGTGGGTTTGTCATAAATAGCTCTTATTATTTTGAGGTACGTTCCATCAATACTGAATTTATTGAGCGTTTTTAGCATGAAAGGCTGTTGAATTTTGTCAAAAGCCTTTTCTGCATCTATTGAGATAATGATGTGGTTCTTGTCTTTGGTTCTGTTTATATGCTGGATTATGTTTATTGATTTGCGAATGTTGAACCAGCCTTGCATCCCAGGGATGAAGCCCACTTGATCATGGTGGATAAGCTTTTTGATGTGCTGCTGAATCCGGTTTGCCAGTATTTTATTGAGGATTTTTGCATCGATGTTCATGAGGGATATTGGTCTAAAATTCTCTTTTTTTGTTGTGTCTCTGCCAGGCTTTGGTATCAGGATGATGTTGGCCTCATAAAATGAGTTAGGGAGGATTCCCTCTTTTTCTATTGATTGGAATAGTTTCAGAAGGAATGGTACCAGCTCCTCCTTGTACCTCTGGTAGAATTCAGCTGTGAATCCATCTGGTCCTGGACTTTTTTTGGTTGGTAGGCTATTAATTATTGCCTCAATTTCAGAGCCTGCTATTGGTCTATTCAGGGATTCAACTTCTTCCTGATTTAGTCTTGGAAGAGTGTAAGTGTCCAGGAAATTATCCATTTCTTCTAGATTTTCTAGTTTATTTGTGTAGAGGTGTTTATAGTATTCTCTGATGGTAGTTTGTATTTCTGTGGGGTCGGTGGTGATATCCCCTTTATCATTTTTTATTGCTTGTTGTTGAGTTTTAAGAGTTCTTTGCATATTCTGGATACTAGAATCTTGTTATATATATGATTTGAAAACATTTTCTCCCATCATGTAGGTTGTCTTTTTACCTTATATTTAGATAGTGTCCTTTGGTGAACAGAAGTTTTACAATTTGATGAAATCTAATTTTTTTTTTCTTGCTGCTGCTTGTGTGTTTGGCATATGTAAGAATCCATGTCCAAATGCAAAGTCATGAAGCTTTCCCCTGTGTTTTATTCTAAGAATTGTATAGTTTTAGCTCTTACATTTAGGTCTTTAGTCCATATAAAATTGATTTTATATATTCTATCATGTAAAGGCCCAACTTCATTCTTTTATATGGCAGTCCCATTATTCCAGCACTATTTGTTGAAAAGACTGTTCTTTTCCCATTGAATGATCATGTTGAATCATTCATATTCCTCTTGAAAATCAGTTGACTATAGATGTATAGGTTTATTTCTGGACTCTCAATTCTATTCCATTGAATTGTTTGTCTCTCTTCATATCAGTACCACGAGTTTTGATGACTGTGTTTTCTATTAAGTTTTGAAATTGAGAAATGTGAGATTTTGAGGTCTCAAGATTGTTTTGACTATTCAAGTTCTCTCATAAAATTCCATGTGAATTTTGGGATCAGCTTGTCCATTTCTGCAAAAGGCGGCAATGGAATTTTGAAAGCTGCTATGGTGAATTTATAAATCAATTTGGGGAGTATTGTCATCTTAACAACATTAAGTCTTGCAATTCATGAACAGAGAATGCCTTTCTACTTATTTAGATCTTTAATTTCTCTCAACAGTGTTTAGTGGTTTTCAGTGTACAAGTTATGCATCTTCTTGGTTAAGTTTATTCTTTATTTTATAATTTGCAATGCTATTTTAATTGGAACTGTTTTCTTAAGTCTAATTTTTTATTCTTAATTGCTGGTGTGCAGAAGTACAACTGATTTTTGTATGTTTATCTTTTATGTGTTCATCTTGTCTGCTAAAAAACTGCTAAATTTATTAACTCTAGTAGTTTTTGTGTGCATGTATAGCTTCTGTAGGATTTTCTACATGTAAGATTGTGTTATCTATGAATATAGTTTTACTTAGTTCTTTCTAATGTGGATACCTTTAGTTTCTTTTTCTTATCTAATTATCTGACTGGAACATCCAGTATGGTGTTGAATAGACATGTTGAGAGCAGACACCTTTGTTTTCTTCTTAATCTTAAGGGGAAAGTTTTTGGTCTTACACCATTGAGCATGATATTAGCTGTGAGTTTTTTCATAGATCCTCTTTATCAGTTTGATAAAGTGCTCTTCCGTTCCTAGTTTTTTGAGTGTTTTTTATCATGAAAAGGCATTGAGTTTTGTCAAATGCTTTTCTTTTTCTACATCAGTTGAGATGATCATGTTGTGCCTCCCCTCCTTCATCCTACTGATGTTTTGTACTACCTAGCATGATTTATGTATGTTGAACACCATTGTCTTCCTGGGATAAATCTCACTTGGTTATGGTGTATGATCTTTTGAATACACTGCTAGGTTTGGTTTGCTAGGTTTTTTTTTTTTTTTTTTTTTAGGGTTATTGCATCTAAATTCATAGGACATATTGGTCTGTAGTTTTCTTTTGTGATATCTTTGTCAGGCTTTAGGACAAAGTAATACCTCAGAATAGGTTAGGAAATGCTCCCTTCTGTTCATTTTTTTTCAAGAATTTGAGAGATTGGTGTTAATACTTTAAACATTTGGCAGAATTCACCAGTGAAACTTTCTGGGCCTGAACTTTTCTTATCTGGAAGTTTTTTGATACTGATTCATTCTTTTCTTGTTATAGATCTACTCAGATTTTCTATTTCTTTTTCAGTCAGTTTTGGTAGTTTATGTGTTTCTAGGAATTGGTTTGTTTTATCTGAGTTATCTGACTTGATATCCAATGGCTCATTATCTTATTATTGTTTTTATTTCTGTAAGGTTAGTAGTAATATCCCCATTTATATTTCTGATTTTAGTAATTTAGTAACTTTTCCCTTTGTTAGTCTAGGTAAGGTTTGTCAATATTATTTGTCTTTTTAAGGGTTCAACTTTTGGTTTCCTTGATTTGCTCCATGGTTTTTCTGTTCTCTCTTTTGTATTATCTCTACTCTAGAACATTATTATTTCTTCCTTCTGTTTGCTTTGGATTTAGTTTGTGCTCTCTGTCTCTCTCTTAACTGCTCCAAGCTGGAAGGTTGGGTTATTGATTTGAGATCTTTCTTCTTTTTTAATGTAGACATTTACAGCTATAGGTTTCTGTCTGATGCAGCTTACACTGCATCTCAAAAGTTTTGTTTTATTATTTTTTAATATTCATCTATTTCAAAGTATTTTCTAATTTCTATGATTTCTTCATTGACTTATTATTTAAGAGTGAGCTGATTAATTTCTGAATATTTGGAAATTTTCCACACCTTTTTTTTTGCTATTGAATTATGATTTAATTTTATATGGTTTAAATACTTTGTTTGATTTCTGTTCTTTTTAAGTTTGTTAAAGTTTGTTGTATGGTCCAGAATATGGTCTGTCTTGCTGAATGTTAAACGTGCATTTTAAAAGAATATGTATTATTTTGTTAGGTAGAGTGTTCTATATATGTCTGTTATGTGTAGCTGGTTTATGATGTTCAAGTCTTCTAAATCCTTGATTGTTTTTTGTTTGGGTGTCCTATTCATTAGTGAAAGCGTGATGTCAAAGTCTCCAAATGTTATTGTTGAACTCTTTTTCCTCTTCAATTTGGTCAGTTTTGCTTCATATATCTTGAGATTATGTGGAAATTGTTGTATCTTCTTGATGGATTGACTCTTTTATGATTATATGATGTCTTTGTTTCTTGCAATAATTTTGATCTTAAAGTCTGTTGTCTGATATTAGTGTAAGCGCTCCAGCTCGCTTGGTTACTGTTGTTGTGGGCTTTTTCTGTCTTTTCACTTTTAACCTATTCGTGTCTTTGTTATCTAAGATGAATCTATTATTGACAGTGTCAAATGAGTCACGTTTTGAAAAACATTCATTTTGCCAACTCCTGACTTTCAATTGGATATTTAAATCAATTTACATTTAACATAATTGTGATAAGGAAGGACTGCTGCCATTTTATTTGCATGTATTATATCTGTTTTGTTCCTCAGTTCCTCTACTAGTTCTTCTTGTCTGCATTAGATAGATCTTTGGTAGTATACCATTTTTTAAATTCCCTTCTCTTTTATTTTACTATACATGTTTAGTTGTTTTCTTAGTGTTACCCTTGGTGATTACAATTAACATCTTAATTCAAAACAATCTTGTTTGAATTAATGCCAACGTAGTACCAATTATGTTTAAAAATTTTGCTCTTATATAGCTTCATCCTTTCTCTTCATATTGTTACAAATTACATCTTTATATATTGTGTGCCCATCAACATAGTTTATAATGGTTGTTTTATATAGTTGTCTTTTAAATCTATAGAAGAAAAAGAGGAGTTACAAACCAAACATACATTAATACTGACTTTTATATTTCCCTACGTGGTTACCTTTGCTGACGTTCCTTATTTTTTCATGTGAATTTGAGTTACTGTCTAGTATCCTTTCATTTCAGGACTCCCTTTAGCATTTCTTATTGGGCAGATCTAGTGGCGAATTCCCTGAGCTTTTGTTTATCTTGGAATGTCTTAGTTTCTCCTTCATTAGAAAAAATTTTAATTTTATTGTGGTAAGAACACTTAATGTAAGATCTAGCCTTTTAATGGATATTTACTATGCAATACAATATTGTTAACCACAGGTACAATGTTATAAAGCAGACTTTCAGAACTTACCCATCTTGCATAACTGAAGCTTTATACTTATTCATTAACAACTCCCACTTTGCCCTCCCCGACCCCAGCCCCTGGTAACCACCGTTCTACTCTCCTTTTCCATGAGTTTGACTATTTTAGATACGTCATATAAGTGGAATTATGTAGTATTTGTTCTGTGAATGGTTTGTTTCACTTAGCATAATGTCCTCAAGGTTCATCCATTTTGTTGTATATCATAGGATTTCCTTCTTCTAAAAGGCTGATTATTTCCTTCCTTTTAAAAGCTGAGTAATATTTATTGACTATATATACCATATTTTATGTATTCATTTGTCTCTCAATAGACATTTAGGTTGTTTCTAGATCTTAGCTATTATAAATAGTACTGAAGTGAACTTGGGATTGTATATATTTCTTAGAGATTCTTATTGCAATTCTTTTAGATAAATACCCATAAGTGGTTGCTGAATCATATGTGGTAGTTCTAATTTTAACTTTTTGTGGAATCTCTATACTTTTTTCCCATAGTATCTGCACCACTTTACATTCCTTTGCTGTTGTGTACATGGGTTCCAGTTTCTCCACATCTTTGCCAACACTTGTCTTTTTAAATTTTTTTTTATAATAGTCCTCCTAATAGGTATGAGGTGATACCTCACTGTGGTTTTGATTTTTATTTCCTTGATGATAGTGACATTGAGGATGTTTTTCATATACCTGTTGACCATTTGTATGTCTTCTTTGGATAAATGTCTATTCAAGTTCTTAGCCCATTGTAAAATCAGGTTATTAGTTTCTTTTTGCTTTTTGCTATAAGAAATTAACCTCTTATATTTTAGAAATTAAACCCCTTATATGGTTTAGCAAGTATTTTCTCTTATCCTATAGGTTGCCTTTTCATTATGTTGATTATTATTATTATTTTTCGCTATGCGGAAGCTTTTTCATTTGATGTAGTTTCACTTGTCTGTTTTCATTTTTGTTTCTTGTGCTTTTAGTGGCATATTTTTCTTGCCAAATCATGCTTCCTAGGACATTCAATGATATGTTGAATACAAGTGGTAAAGCAGACCTCCTTACCTTGTTCGCGATTTTAGAGGAAAAGCTTTAAGGTTTTAATCATTGAGTGTGATATTAGCTGTGGACTTTACATATATGGCCTTTGGTGTGTTCAGGTACTTTTCTTCTACTCCTAGTTTGTTGAGAGTTTTTATCATGAAAGGCTATTGAATTTTTATCAATTTTATCAAATGCTTTGTATGCATCTGTTGAGATGATGGTGTGAATTTTGTCCTTCATTCTGTTAATGTTGTGTATCACAATTGATTTTTGTATGTTGAACCATTCTTACATCCCAGGGATAAATCCCACTTTGTAATGGCGCCTAATCCTTTAATTGTGCTTTTGAATTCAGTTGCTAATATTTTGGTGAGGAGTTTTGGATGTATATTCATCGGGGATATTGGCCTGTAGTTTTTTTTCTTGTGATGTCTTTGTCTGACTTTGGTATCAGGAAAATGCTAGTCTCATAAAATATATTTGGAAGTTTTTCCTCCTTTTCAAGTTTTTTAGAGGAGTTTGAAAAATCATTAACGTTAATTATTTAATTGTTTTATAGAATTCATCAGTAAATTCACTGATGAATTCACCTGTTCCTGGGCTTTTCTTTGTCAGAAGATTTTTGATTACTGAATCAATCTCCTTACTAAATAGTTCAAGATTTTCCCTCCTTCCCTCCCCCCGCAACCCATCCCCATCTTTGTGTCTTTCTTTCTTTTTTATTTGTTTGTTTGTTTTTTTTTTTGAGACAGTATCTTGCTTTGTTGCCTAGGCTGGAGTGGTGCAGTGGCATACTCATAGCTCACTGCAGCCTCAAATCCCTGGGGTCAAGAGATCCTCCTACCTCAGTCTCCAAGTAGCTGGGACTACAGGCATATGCCACCAAATCCTGCTAATTTTTAAATTGTTATTTTTTTTGTAGAGAGAGCATCTCACTATGTTGCCCAGGGTGTCTTGAACTCCTAGCCTCAAGCACTCCTCCCACCTTGGCCACCAAAGTGCTGAGATTATAGGTATAAGCCACCACACCCACCCTCTGTTCAAGAATTTCTTTTTTTTTTTTAATCATTCATTCTTGTTAGGTTGCATGTTTCTTATAATTTATCCATTTCTTCTAGATTATCTACTATATTTCATATAATTGTTCATAGTAGTCGCTCATGATTCTTTTTATTTCTGTGGTATCAGTTATAATTTCTCCTCTTTGTGTGTGTGTTTTTTTTTTTTTTAGTTTTATCTTTTTTTCCTAGTCTTACTAAAGGTTTGTAAATTTCATCTCTTCAAAATGCACACTCTTAGTTTTACTGATTTTCTCTATTGTGTTTTTTTGTTCTCTTTTTTTTTTTCCTGTTCTAATCTTTATTATTTCCTTCCTTCTGCTAACTTTGGGTTTAGTTTGTTCCCCTTCTTGTTCCTTGAGGTGCCAAATTAAATCGTTTATTTGAGAAATTTCTTTTTTTTTTTTAATGTAGGTGTTTACTGCTGTACGTTTCCCCTTACTGCTGCTTTCACTGAGTCTCTTAAGTTTTGATATGTTGTATTTCATTCTCATTTTCATTTGTTTCAAGATATTTTCTAACTTTCCTAATGATTTCTTTCTTATGCCATTGGTTGTTCAAAAATTTGTTGTTTTTTTCTATATATTGTGAATTTTCCAGTTTTTCTTCTATACTTTGTTTCTGGTTTCATTTCATTATAGTCAGAAAAAAACCTTGGTATGATTTTAATATTCTTAAATCTATTAACACTTGTTTTGACACCTAACATATGATATATCCTGGAAAATGATCTGTGTACACTTGAGAAGAATGCGTGTTCTGCTGCTGTATACTGGAATGGTCTACATATGCTCATTAGGTTCATTTGGTCTATAGTGTTGTTTGTGTTTGCTATTTCTTTTTCTGACTGGTTATTCTCCCCATTATTGGAAGTACGGTAATGAAGTCTCCTACTGTTATTGTGTTGCTGTCTGTATTCCCTTCAGTTCTGCCAATGTTTGTTTTATATATTTAGGTGCTCTGTTGTTAGGTAGGGGTGTGTGTGTGTGTGTGTGTGTGTGTGTATGTGTGTATGTGTATATAATTGTTAAAATTGTTATATGTTCCTGGAGACTGTATTCTTGTATCATTATATAATGTTATTCTTTGTCCCTCCTGACAGTTTTTGGCTTCTAATCTATTTTGTATGATACAAATATATTCACTCCTACTCTTTTTTGGTTACCAAATGGTAACTGATATCTATTTCCAAAACTTTACTTTCAGTCTATGCACATCCTTAAATCTAAAATGAGTTTCTCATAGACAGTGTATAGTTGGATCATGTTTTGTTTTTTTTTTTTTTTTTTTTTTAAATCCATTCAGCCACTCTGTGTCTCTTTATTGGAAGTTAAATCTATTTATTTATCAGAAGTTAAGTCTATTTACATTTTAAGTAATTACTGATAGGAAATTATTTATTATTGCCATTCTGTTCATCATTTTCTGTTCGTCTTATAGTTCATTTGTTTTTGGAGTTCCACAGCTTTTGGAGTTCCTTAGTGCACAGTTCTTAGTTCATTTTTCTCCCTTGCTCTCATCCTTTGTGTTTTATTGATTTTTTTTGTGTTGATAAGCTTTTATTAATTTCTTTTTTACTTTTGTGCAACTTATATGGGTATTTTGTTTCCAGTTATCCTGGGGCTTATATAAAATATGGTTATGACAGTTGAAGTTGATAACAACTTAACTTTAATCACATGCAAAAACTCTACAGTTTTACTCCTCCTCCCTTCATATTTTGTTACTGATGTCACAATTTACTATATGGTGTATCCATTCACATAGTTTTTACTTACAGTTGTTTTTAATACTTTTGTGTTTTAACTTTTACATTAGAAATAAAAGTGATTTACCCACCACCACTAGAGTAATAAAGCATTCTGTATATCTATATAGTTACCTTTGAGTTTTATACTTTCTTATGGTATCATGTTCCTGTTTAGCATTCTATTATTTCTACTTGAAGAACTGCCTTTAGTGCTCCTTGTAAGGCAAATCTGTTAGTGATGAACTTCTTCAGCTTTTGTCAGGGAAGTTTTTATGTTTCCTTCATTTTCGAAGGACAGTTTTACCAGGTATAGTGTTCTTAGATAGCATTCTTTTTTCCTTTCACCTCTTTGAATGCATCATCTTACTCCTTTCTGGCTTGCAAAGTTTGAGCTGAAAAAGTCAATTGATAGTTTAATAGGGAATTCCCTTGTTTGTAATGAGTCATTTTCTTCTTGCTGCTTTCAAAATTCTCTTTGTCTTTGAAAATTTGATTATCATATGTTTTGGTGTGGATTTCTGTAGTTTCATCTTATTAAGGGTTCATTAAGCTTCCTGGATTTGGATGTTCATTTTCTTCCCCAGATTTGGGAAATTATCAGTCATTATTTTTTTGAATAAACTTTTCGGGTTTTTTTCTTTCTCTCTTTTTTTTCTCTGACTCCTATAATCCATATATTGGTCTGCTTGAGGTTTTTCTGTAAGTCCCTTAAGCTGTCTTTATTCTTTATTACTATTATTATTTTCTTCCTCTGACTGGATGATTTCACATGGCCTGTCTTCAAGTTCACCAATTTTTTTTTTTTCTGCTGGTTTTAGTCTGCTGTTGAACTTCTCTTGAATTTTCAGTTATTACATTCTTCTGCCCTAATATTTGTTTCTCTTAAACTTTCTTCTTACTGGAATTCTCACTTTGTTCATATGTTATTTTTTGGAGCTTATCGATCATTTTTATAACAGTATTTTGAATTCTCTTTCAGGTAATTAATATATCTCTATTTCATTAGTGTTGGTTTCTGGAGTTTTATCTTGTTCCTTTTTTGGATTATGTTTCTCTGTTTTTTCATTTTTCTTGACTTTTTCATTTTCTTTGTGTTAGTATCTATGCATTAAGAAAAAAAGAAAAAGAAAAAGAAAAAAAGAATCTGCCATCTCTGTCAGTCTTCAAGGATTGGCTTTGTACCAGAGAAGACCTTCACCAACAAACTCGGCCAGAGCTTCTATGGGGCTCTTAAACTTCTATGTTAGTCCAAACTGTCATCTTCTTGAAGGCTCCAGGGTTCTAGAGTATGCTATGCCTCATCAGTGCTTTGAGACAGGCAAGACAAAAGATAGAAATACTACCCTCTGCTAATACTTGGAAAAGTTGGGATGTTGTATGTATGGCCCAATTCTTTTCCTCCCAGGGTAGAGGCTGAGAGCGGGGGATTTTTTTTCACTGGTCCTTTCTGTTCCAAGCCAGGGAAGAGCTGTTATGAATATCTGTGCTCTAGTCCAAATCACCACCTTTTTTCTCTGTGGGTCTAGCGTATGTTGGGTCATGTCAGTACTCAAACACAGGTGAAACAAAAGCCAGTGCTGTAGATAGAACTCTGAAGAGTGGGACATTGTATGCATAGTCCAGTTCCTTCCCATCACATAAAGAGTTGGGAGCTGAGAGTTCCCTCCTGATAATATGATGCTGTGCTGGGAATGGGGATTGTGATTGGAGAGTGTCTTCAGTTTTCCCAGTGGTTTCAGTGTGACTGATTTCTTGTTGCCCAGGTTGCAGGAGCCTCTCAGCTACTTTCTGGAATTTCCATAAAGGGAATTGATATGTGCCATTGAATCAGTGTGTCCATGGGGGAAGGAGAGTCCAGGGCTTCCTCTTCCACCGTCTGGCTGCTATCTTTCTCCTTCGTTTTTAAGGACACTTTTGTCACAAATAGAATTCTTGGTTGACAGGTGTTTTTTTTTTCTAACTACCCCCACCCCACCACCAAATTTTGAATGTGGCAACTTCAAAATGTATGTTTTGCTTGTTTTTCTTTTCATTTACATTTTCTATTTTGGAAGACATTGTTCTCATGGTTTCTTTTAGTTCCTTGTACATGGTTTTCTATAACTTTATATGCACATTTAAAATAATTGATTTCAAGTACTTATGTGGTAAGGTCAATGGTTAGGCTTCCTCAAGGACAGTTCCTGTTCATTTCTGTTTTTATTGGAAATAAGCCATACTTTCTTTTTTCCTGGGATATACAATTTTTTGTTGAAAAGTAGATATTTTGAAAATTATAATCTGACAACTCTGGAAATAAGATTCTCCCCATCTCCACGGTTGTTGTTGCTTGCTTTAGTTGTTGTTTTATATTTAGTGAGTGACTGTGTAAAGTCAGAACTGATTTTGTAAAGGCTGTCTTTCTGAACTAATTTCATAAAGTCGTATCCTTTGTCATGTGTAGCTAGTGAAGTCTGTTAGCTTAGTAGTCAACCACTGTTTTCACAGAGTTCCTTAAATACTGAGATTCAGATTTTTTTCTTGGTTAAGCTTTTAACTGGTTACTGTAAACTTTCAGTTAGCTTCTCGAGTTCTGAAAAGAGCTAATTCTGACATTTTTTGTCAGTTTATTTGCTACTTTTATGGAAGGACTAGCTTTTGGAGTTCCTTAGTCCATCATTTTTGCCAACATCAATCTCTAAAAGCATATACTTTTGTTTTTTAATAGCTCTACCAGTAGGCTTTCAATTTTACTGATAATACAGGAAATATTATTTCTTTTAATTAGAGCCTCTCCAAATGTGCCTAAATATTTCTATTTTGTGGGGTAAAGGGAAAGTAGAACAATTATATTAAAATAATTTCAGGATAGGATAATGCCTAGATGGGAAGGATAATGTCTGGATTGTTTAGGATTAGATACGATAAAAATATGTATTTATTAGATACTAACCAAGTGCCTAATAGAGAGATATCTCAGTTTACTGTAGCTGAGAGTAAAACTAAGGAAACTTAGGTAAAATTGAAATGTGAAGAAGAAGCTAATAATATTTGTGTAGTCATGTTTGTTGTTGAATAGAATGGTTGCATTCTTGAGGCTTTTGAGATAGCTTGAGTCCTATAAGTTTGGAAAGATTAACTAAAATGTTCCCTATGTACGGCTATAACATACAGGCTTTAAAAGTACCAAAGAATATTCATTGAGAAGTGTTAGATGCTTTTTTCATAAATCATCTAAAAGATAGAACAGGAAATGACAATCCAGAAATTGTAAAAGCTCCATAAGACCTTGCATCTATAAATCCTTTAAATTTATTGGACTGAAATGACACTGGAGCAATATTTAGGAAGTCACAGGAGTTTTTGCTGACATCTTTTTGGATTTGTTTCTTCAGAAAAGTTACTTAAAACCTAGAATCCATCATGAAACACAACATTTATAATAATTAAATTCTACAAATACATTTTTAGTGCATATAATGTTCCAGAAAATGTAATAGCCTCTGGGGAAACAAATATACATACATACATACATACATATATACCACATATATATGTATGTATATTTGTCATATTTTTTTTTTGTGTGTGTGTATTTATATAAAGTTGACCCTTGAACCCATGGCTTTGAATTGTGCAGGTCCACTTATACGTGGATCTTCTTCCAACTCTGCCATCCATGAGACAGCAAGGCCAACCCCTCCTCTTCCTTCTCCTCCTCAGTCTATTCAACATTAAGATTATGAGGATGAAGACTTTTTGATGATCCACTTCCACTTAATGAATAGTAAATATATTTTCTCTTCCTTAGGATTTTCTTAATAATGGTTCCTTTTTCTAGCTTTATTGTAAGAATACAGTATATAATACACATAACACAAACATAAAATATGTGTTAATCAACTGTTTATGTTATCAGTTAAGGCTTCCAATAGTAGACTATTTGTAGTTAAGTTTTGGGGGAGTCAGAAGTTACACATGCATTTTCAACTCTGTGGGGGTTGGCATCCCTAACCCACATGTTGTTCAAAGTTCAACTCTGTGTGTGTGTGTGTGTGTATGTGTTTGTGTGTGTATCACTGTTTTATATAGATAGTTATTCTCATATGTGGCATACTTAGAAGACTCAGGGATTGACTGGAGTTTTCTTAGAAGAAGAATACTAATGTCTGGGTGGGGCCTCAAAATGGGAGAAAGATGGGAAAACTATGCTAGCAAAGAGAGTGGCATGAGCAACAAGTTCATGGAAGCATGAATGACTAAATATTCTCAGTTCATTATTAAATGCAAAAAGAGTGAAAGAGATGAAGCTCAATGAGGCAGATAGTAGCTAGGTCATGGAAGGACTTTTTTGCCATGCTAAGAACCTTAGATCATATAATGGAAGGAGCGGGGAGCATACTAGGGTTTAAGCTAGGAGTTGATGTGGTTGGATTTTCTTATAAAATTTGAGCTCTAGAGAGCATATTTTGCAAACTGGATATAGTGAGTAGTAAAAGTGGTTTTAAGAGCCACAAGTCTGAATAGACAGTTCTATTAAGAAGCTATAGGCCGGGCGCGGTGGCTCAAGCCTGTAATCCCAGCACTTAGGGAGGCCGAGACGGGTGGATCACGAGGTCAGGAGATCGAGACCATCCTGGCTAACACGGTGAAACCCCGTCTCTACTAAAAATACAAAAAACTAGCCGGGCGAGGTGGCGGGCGCCTGTAGTCCCAGCTACTCCGGAGGCTGAGGCAGGAGAATGGCGGGAACCCGGGAGGCGGAGCTTGCAGTGAGCTGAGATCCGGCCACTGCACTCCAGCCCGGGCTACAGAGCAAGACTCCGTCTCAAAAAAAAAAAAAAAAAAAAAAAAGAAGCTATAGCGTTAGGCTAGATGGGGGCTGAGAAGGGTTGAACCAGAAGAGTGATGGTAGGTGGTGGCAGAAGAAAGGATGTGAAACTTATTCAGCAAAGTGGCATATGATGATGGGAAAGAGGCAGGGGAGGATGATTCCCCTGATGGGGCAAGGGTGCCATTAAAGGATCTGGGAATATAGAAAGCAGCCTTTTTGCTTATTTTTATTAAGTAGGGAGAAGGGAGACAATGATGAGTTTTGTTTTGGAAATACTGAATTTAAGGTAATGTGGAATAATCAGCAGGATGTGTGAGTCTGAACCTCAAGTGAAAAGTCAGGGCTAAAGATAAAGGTTTGAGATTGATTAACATAATACTCTGGCAAAGAAAGAAGGCAGGATAGCAATTGACAGGAGAAACAAGACATTATAGATAAATGGGAAGCTAGAAAATGCATTTCAAGAGATTAATTATGCTACTAGAGTTTGAAGTCCTTGAGGGATGGAATTCTGTCTCCTTAAGTTTTATATTCTCAGCATCTATCACTGTGCCTGGTACCCAATAGGCACTTAATGAATGCTTGTGGAATGAGTCAAACTTTACCACCATATAGTCTCTAAATATAACTAAAGCCATCTCTAGATTCTAATGGAAGTTTTGCTGATATTGTCACCTGCTTTGTTTATTTGATTACTAAAAATAGCATCTGTATTTCACTTTGCCTAGTCAAGACCTAGAGAACAAAGCCTAAATTCAATTATCAGAATATCTCTTGGAAAGAGATGTGCTAACAAGGAACTTGCAGGTAATGTAATGACTAGTTTGATTCCTATGAGATAGAAAGATGATTACTTCTATTCTTAGAGTGGATTGTGGAATGGAATAGTGTCAAACAGGATATGATAGATGAAGACATTGTATAACCAAATCTTTAAATATAATTTTATAATTTTACATTAACAATGATAAATCAGAGTAAATAATAATATATAGTTATTTTTGATTTTTAGTTTTCAGTGCATTTATAAGGAGTACAAAGAATAATTTTTAATTTATGAAACTGACAGTGTTTTAAAAGTTGAAATGTGATCCTCTGCCTCTAAAAAACCCAATTTTTAGTAGCTTGTCAATGACTCTCTAAATGTTACTTATGATCTTTGAACTCTATTCTCAGTTTCTTGATCTTGGTTCCTGAAGATCAGCTGTGCAGGACACACAGGTGTTAACACAGCTGGCTTGCTGATGACAACTCTGTCCATATAGCTGTCTTGTGTGTCATTATTCATATTGTTCAGTGTCATTCTGACCTAGCCAAGCTAAAAATGATACTCCAGCTCAAGAGGGATTTTAAAACCTTGTCAAACTAAAGATAAGACACTACAGAATATCATGTACATGTGGTTAGCAGTTTTTAGCTTAAACACATCTAAATAACTAATTTCAGCTTGTATCTATCTTTATCCTTTAAAATAATTTATCTTAGGAATGAAAATATATCTGTGTGGATGAGTGTTATCAATTCTATTCTCAAGTATGGTTTGTTTGTTTGTTTAAATAGCTCAAGGTCAAAGCACTCTGTGAGGTGCATTCTGTAGTATATAGCCTATGCCACAGATTTATCATGTTATCTAGTGACTTTATAAGATGTCCATGATTAAATCACCATATTTTCCAGCTTGATAATTTGATTTGAATAGTCAGTTTTTTAGATCTTTAATTGGGATGCAGCCAGATTGATAATTTGATTCAAGAGATCAGGTTTTTTTTTTTTTTTTTAAATTTCTGTAATTGGGATGTAACTATAATGTGTGCTGTGGTTGTGGTGGTGGATTTTGCCCTCTTTTCTGGTGACAGCAGCTGGCAGTCATGGGAGAGTTCTGGCTTTGCTCCAGAGTTGTAGGTTAAGTTAAATAACCTGCCAGCAAAAGAGGGCTAGTTGCTTAACTCCCACTTTTCAAATTATGAGTTTCTATGCTTGCTACAGTGCCAATGGAATGCCTGCTTCTGCTGAGAGAGTGTCAGGGTCTCTTTCCAGTAGGTGTGGAGCACAGCGGGAACTGTGGCTTGTATCTTGGGACATTGTGGTTTGGGGATCCTCCATTATGACATTGTGATCATTGTATAAGGATGATTGCTACACAGGTAATTTGTTTCTTAGTGTAATAATTGTGTGCCCGTGTGTACACGTGTGTGTGTGTGTGTCAGAGAGAGAGAGAGAGAGGATATGAATGAATGAATGAGAATGCCCACAGGTGCAAGGAAACTATTGAGGAAAATAAAGATGTTTAATATTCATTGATTATCACAAAACCATTTTTATGAAACAAACATTGTTGCTAAGATTGCCAAACCATAAATATAAAGAAAAAAAAATAGGGAAATGGAAGTACCAAAATCTTAAGTAATTTCTTCAACTATTAATTGTTCATCTATAGATATTAAAATACATTACTATTTGGCACTAAGAGCACTAGACTTAGTATCTTCATATTAGAGATGGCAACAACTATTTCACAAGGTGGATAGCAGAATCAAGTAATGTAGTTTGGAAAGTACGGTTGTCCCTTGGTTTCTTTGGGGGATTGGTTCCCAAACCTTCTGTGGATACCAAAATCCATGATATTTGAGTTCCTGATATAAAATGGTGTAGTATTTGCATATAATCTGTGCACATCCTTCCATACACTTTAAATCACTTCTAGATTTATTTATAGTACCTAATACAATGTAAGTGCTATCTAAATTATACTGTATTGTTTGGGGAATAATGAAAAGGAAAAAAAGTTTGTACATATTCAGGACAGATGCAGCTTAAAATATATACTTTCAATTCATGGTTGAATTCATGGATATGGAACCCACAGATATGGAGGGCCAACTGAACTTTGAAAATTATGAAGTATTTTTGGAGGTACTATTTGTATTATTACTAATAGAAGTAGTATTGTTATCTGTCTGTCTATTTGATTAATTAAATAGTTAAAGAAAAGGTTAAAGAAGAGGGAAAGTATCCATTTAGGGATAACCATCTTATCCCTGAATATCATTTTCATTGCATTGACACACTTTGAGTGTCAATCACTGTGTACATATCAGAGTCTTGAACTGTCTAATTATGGTTTTTTAAAAAAATTATTTTCTCTTTTACATTGTAGAATTCATGAGTTTAGAATGGTGTTCTTATCTGATCATACTTACTAAGAGCCTCTGAAAGCATAGTGGGTATTTTCTTTTTTTTTTTTTTTTTTTACTACTGTGTATTACAGAGTATATGGTTAACTCTGGCTAGTTCCCTTTTCTTTGTATTTGCAAAAGACTCTCCAGTATGCCTCTTCCACTTGTTTAACCAGAATTTCTGTTAATTAGGTATTAGAATAAGTGGTCAGTAGTTGTGACCAGGAAAGTTAGCTGTGGTATCAGGAGACGGTACACTGATTTCTGGAAACACTGAGGAAAGGAACCAGAAAGTGTCTTGAGATGGCACTCTGTTTTGGCGATATAAACTTGACTCACTAGAAATTGTTTGTAGATTCTCTGGTGAGAAGTAGTCATTAAAAAAAAACTTTACAGATAATAAAAAAATTATCTTTCTTCTATATCTCCAGAGCAGGGGATGACCAACTTTTTCTGTAAAGGGCAGATAGTAAATATCTTAGGCCTGGTGAACCATATGGTCTTTGTCTCAACTACTCAACTCTGTCATTGTAACAGGAAAGCAGCCATGGACAATAGGTAGATGAATGTGTATAGCTCTAATAAAACTTTATTTATAACAACAGACAGTGAGCTGGATTTGGTTCCCAGGCTGTAGTGTGCTGACTGTACACTGCTCTTCGGTGCATAGGTTGAAAAATAGTGTGTAGGCTGTTCTAGTACATAGAATGAAAAATAAAAGGAAGAAGGGGAAGCAGTAAGGAATCAGTGGGAATGGAAGGAAGTACAAGGGAGGGAGTAGAACAAAGGACGACAAGAAAATGGAGGCAAAGTACAACGTGAACACAGGATGATGAAAATGGAGATTATAAGAAATATTGTAGAGGTCTGTTTTCATATCGGAATATATCTGGTAAAAAGGTTTATTCTGAAGCATTGGAGGCCATAATAGATAGGAGCAAATAAAATTGAAGCAGATTAAAAGTATGTCATGAAGCCCTGATATCAGTTGCCTTTCCCAGGCATTCAGAATTCAGAGAATGTATACATCTTCTTACATGTGTTTTTAACTCAACCTCAGTTTTTATGTATACCTTGAGGTCTTCTGGCTTGGTATCCGATTGGTAAAAATACAGCTAGTAAATCATTTCATGAGTGTTTTTTTTTTTTTTTAAATTGGAACATAGAGTCCAGACGGATTTATAGCTGTGCATGATAAAAGATGGAAGGAGTTGAGCAATTTTTCTAGAAATGACTAATTTAATTTCATAGTTGATATCTAGCAGAAATAACTTTTTTGTTTGTTTGTTTTGGTAGGAGCATAAAAGTTAGAAAACAGATTGTTTACTTGTGAGTAAAGACTAATCAGAGAAATAGGAATAGTACAGTATGGATCTTGTGGATCACTTAAATCTAGAACTGGATTATATATTTATCTTGAAATAAATATATTTCATGGCACCGTTTTGACTTTTTAGAAAGTTTTTCTTCTCCTGTTTTTTTTAAATGATATGTCTATTAGAAGTATCTCCTTTCTGAAAGTATGTAATAAGAAAGGGAGAAAGTAAACTGTTCTTTCTAAAAATCAAAATTTTAGAGTAGGAGTAATATAGGTTTTAAAAATTATTCTAAAATATGATATTGCATGATTTTAAAGAACGTTATGGAATGTGTAACATCTGATAATTGAGATTTATATTGGGAAAGTCTGTGAAAAAATTATATGTTAAAAATGAGCTGTTAGGCATTTTGAACAAGAAAAACATTGTATACATGTATTAGTCATATTGATAAATGATAATAAAAAGGCATAGAATCTTAATTATAGGATGAATAATGTATTATAAACATAATTAAAGATTGGCTTCTGAAATTATAATTTAATCTACAGACAGGTAACTGCTGGTTGTTTTATTCCTAATTCACACTAAGCTTGGTACTTTAAAAGATAAACTTTTCCTTTTAGAAAAAGAAAATTTACTATTCTAATATTACTTCAAAACTTTTTTGACAGTAACTAATTTGCTTTAGATCCTCGTTCTTGAAAATAATAATTTTGTATCCAATAAGCTGTATTTCCTAAAGAAATTCCAAATTATCTCTCTTTTAATATGTTAGTTACTTTGTTCTCAGCCTGCCTGTTCTATTTCTTTTCATGAACAAACTTAATGCAACAAGGTGAGAGTCCTTTCTTACTATTCTGTGTTGAATCTCCCTGTTCACACCTTGAAATTCAGACTTTCCTTCTGCATTCTTTCTAAAGTCTCTCCCTTCTACCCTTTATTTCTCCTGTTCCTTTTCATCTTTCTTTTCTTTTCATTTGTGCATGATTGTATTTTTGCTTGTCTTAGTGTCACTGTTTTGTATTCTTTCAACATGATGCTTTCACTCCCTTTACTCATTAAAATAAAATAATTTATAGATAATTCTTTTACAACACTTTTCTAAAAACTTTTCCTAGAAATATTTGAGAACATTTTAGATACTCTCAAAGTTCCGGTTTAATTTAAAAGTGGAAAAAACTCTTAAAATTTTAGTAGAAGTATTTGTGATATTGCGTCTATTATATATCACGGGTCTCTCACTCTTGATGGCATTGTCAAGTTGATTCAACAGATAATTTGTAATTAAATGAAAGTATTAAAGCATGCATATTATTCAAATGATTATGATGTTCATCATTAGGTGTAGCAAAAATAGCTGCATTTTGCAAGTTTTTTTATTTACTATAAAGCATTATTTAATTTGGCAAATTAAGTAATATTATACCAAAAATATTGAAATGACAATAAATCAGTTTTAGATCCAAGATACCACAGCTTAACATTGCTCATAAAGTTTATTTAGAGAATATAAAATGTGGCTTACTGTTCACTGTGTGTCAAGCTTCATGGATGAAGTATGGTGCCTGATGCTAATCAGGTTAAAGGACCTCCAGTGCTTGAGCTGTGTTGTGGATTATACTTACATTGCTTATGGTTTTTTTCCCCCTCTCTTTGCCCGTATTAGCAATCTGCTTTTGTACTTTGACATCCAGGATTTCCCTAGTGAATTTTGTCACAGAAAAAAGAGAATCATCAATATCGCAGTTAAACTTGACTTTCAAAGCTAATAGTATCTCATTTGGGGGCTCAAATTTAATAAATTTTCTTTGATTCTGGGTGAGTTTTTAAACATCAAACAATGAATTGGCCAGGGTGCAGTAAAATATTTAGATCTATTGACTGTGGTTCAGAAGGGTAGAAGGCAAAACACTAGTGGTTTGATGTTGATAAATTCTCAGAACCTTAATCCACATTAATGTTTTCTTTTATCCGAGTACACATTGGTGACAAAAAAAGCAAGAGAAGGTATTCATACATGTAAAATATAAAACCTAAAACAAATGTATTTGTAAAATATGGTTTATTTTGTTATGCTAAGTAAGTTTAACAGCGTTCTTATCCTGATTGAAGGCTCTGGAGAGTGTTTGTTGCAGATAAATATACATTCTGAATTGAGATTCCAGCATGCATGTGGTACTCACATCATTATAAAAATTATATCATAGTGTGTTTTACAGCATACACTTTGACATTCTCTTATTGACAGAAAGTCTTCAGATCAGCTTGGGACCTATAAGGATTTTTATGCCCACAGATTAGCATGAACAGTTAAAAATGCCATAATATGTTTGTGTATGTTTGCTGGCTTAAAGAAACACAGAGTTTCTTTAACTCAGAGTTTGATAGTTTTGTGAAATGTGTATATATCTTAAGGAACTAATTAATATAATAAAAATAATTCAAACAGTTTTACAAGCTGCCCGAGTAGACTAGAAAAATGAAGGAGAAATGTTCTATCTTATAGTTTTGCCAAGTTATATTTGAAGTTGCTTGGATAAAACTAGAGATAGAAATATATTTATTTGGGCAATTAATGCAATTTTTAGTTAACCCTAGTTTTGACCTTTGCTACCTGATAAAAAAACTTTTTGTTCTGTGGCATTGAGCTAATTGTATAATATTTATTAAATATATGGTAGCAAATAGATAAAAATTTTAAACCTATTCCAAGCATAAGGAAAGTTAGAAAATATGTCTATGTATTGAAAACTCCTATTATTAAACTATATGATTAAAACAAGAGCTTACTGATCTTAAATGCAAACTATACTATGGAATTCTTAAGGCTTTTACTAAGTTTGGAAATTAAAAACCAAAATATCTGTTTTTGAATGTTTCCATTTGTATTATATAAGGAATATTTTCTCATTTGTCCAGAAGGTGGCAGTGTGATATCAACTGCATGTGATTCCACACTGACTGGAGAATTGGTGTTTTTCCCATATCGGTGATGTGTTTGTATTGTTGCCTTTCCGAATACTTAAAATAGAGTACAAATACTACTGATTTTATCTGTTGTATTGTTTAGAAATTGTGTGACTGTGTTGGTTTACATGTATTTAATCATTAAGACTCAAGTTTAATAAAATCCTGCAATTCTAGAAGAGTGAAAAGGGCAAACAAACCTCTTACTTGTATATTTTTAAGTCTCCTTTTGTGTTGAGTATATTTGTTTTAATTCTAGAGTACATGTTATTGAAGTTTTCTTTTCAAAGACTAGTACCTAATAACTATCTTGTCCAATATTTGTCAGTTCATGTCAGTTAAACAACACATGTTACTAAGCAGGTGATAATGATTAGGAGATTGCTGTTGTTTTTGATTTTGTGAATGTTTTTTCTTTTCTTCCTTTTTTCTTTTTAGGGTGGAACTGTGAAAAAATAATTCAAAACCTCTTGATCAGAAGAGCTCCAGTGACTCTTCTTCCCCTCCCTCATTTCAAGCAGGAGGATGCTTTTTCTTCTTAACATTCTCCCCCAGCACTCTGAATTAGAGATTTATTTGCAACGAAAAATCAATTAGTCCTAAATTTATTCATGGATTTCAGGTCCAGCGATCAATGCAAGTCCACTCAGTGGGCTCAAGGGGACCCAGTTCATCCCAGTTAATGTGTCTGAAGGGGAATTACCATTGATGCTGTTTTTTTCCCTTTAGGTCAGAGATCAGATCTCGCTGTCATGGTCTGCGGCAAGTAGGAATGACTTCACCCTGCAGCTACCCAAACTGCACCTGGAGACCTTTGCAATGGAGGGGCTCAAGGGCGGGCCAGAGGTGGTAGCATGCCAGGTTAGAGTCTAAATAACATTGTTTGCTACTGAGACATATAGAAAAATAAATTGCACTAACTGGAGAGAAAGAAAGCCTCAAAGTATTGTGAATAATTTAAAGGAGATGCAAATAAATGTTTCTTCATTTTCTTCTATCATGTAACAATATACTTCACAAAATATTGTTTTTTTCTTTAAAGCCTAGAACTAGCCTATTAAAATAATCCAGAAAAGTGTTTTTACCAAGGAAAAATGTGTTTTATGGCAAAGTACAGTATTAAAAGAAAATACTTTCCTATCAGCAGAGGACAATAAGACACTAGGCTGTTATCTCTTTAAGCAAGTCTCAATTTGTTGCTCTTATTGTTTGAAAATAAGTAACTTTCGGAAAAAAAATAATAAATCACTTTAGATGTAAACATCAAGAGAGATACCTGAAATTTCTCAATATTAATTCCAAAATATATCCAACATTTCTTATGAAGTAATTTAATTTCAGCAAAACTTAAACTTACCTGTATTTTCTATTGAAGAGTATTTTACCCTTTAATATTTAGTTTTAATGAACATTGTAAGATGTGCAAACTGGGTCATTTCATTTATAAAACTTAAAATACCAAATCATAAGACCTCAAATAACTTTAAAGTACATTAATCAACTTATTTTTAGAAACATTCATTTTCAGATGCTGTAGGTATCGTTCTATTTTGTGTCACTATTGTATTAATGTTATTGTGATCAATTTTTTCCTTCAGGTTGTTTTTCTTACTCTGACAAAATGAAATTCAGTGTGTCCTGTTAATGCCCAAAACCTTCATTAAAAAGGAAAACTATCAACATTATGTAAATTATAGGAAGCATGATATTTCAAAAGAGACTGTCCTTGTCCAATAGCACTCTATTTTTTAGTCTATTTAAAAGGAGAAATGTCTCTTAAAACTTAGTGTGCCTTTCACATGTTGAGATTTAAAATAATCTTTTTCATTCTTTAGTTTATGACCCTGTGGAATTTTAATTTTATATAAAATTAATGTCAGTTTGTGTGGAACAATGTTAATTTTTTATATGCTCCATATCCTAATTTAATTTGTTATTAGTACCAAATTAATGCTCTACAAGGAAAAAAAATACTCATTGCTTCTTTCATTAGATTGTCCAATATATCTAAAATATATATAATTATAAAACTAAGCATAAAATATTTTTATTTTCTGTTATGGGTAGAATGCTGTACTGTTATTTAAGATGAGATTTAAAATGTGTATTTTAAATTTGATTATCAGTATTTATGAATTCATCATAACTATGAATACAATCTGATTTGAGATTTTTCTAGTGGTTGTAAAATTATCCTTTACTTGGCTATTTCAATTCAGAATCTCACAAGGCTTAGTATTTGTCATAATTTACAAATAAAGACTTCCTCAAAACCGGATCTTGGTGGTTTGGAAAGAGACTGATTCCCAAAAATGCCCTTTTTGGGGGTTATTATATCTGGGAACAGCAAGAAGGAAATGTAGAGACCCATAGTTTAAACTACTGTCTTTTCTAGGTTCTAATAAAAATAGTTACATACATTCCCACCTGGATAAGTTCCATTGACATACTGTAATATATATCGTATTTTAGTAGTATAGTATACATCATAGTTGGAAAATTAGGAGACATTAGTGATAATAATAGTACCTGGCCGGGCGCGGTGGCTCAAGCCTGTAATCCTAGCACTTTGGGAGGCCGAGACGGGCGGATCACGAGGTCAGGAGGTCAAGACCATCCTGGCTAACATGGTGAAACCCTGTCTCTACTAAAAAATACAAAAAACTAGCCAGGCGAGGTGGCGGGCGCCTGTAGTCCCAGCTAATGTAGTCCCAGCTACTCGGGAGGCTGAGGCAGGAGAATGGCGTAAACCCGGGAGGCGGAGCTTGCAGTGAGCTGAGATCAGGCCACTGCACTCCAGCCTGGGCGACAGAGCGAGACTCCATCTCAAAAAAAAAAAAAAAGTAGTACCTACAATTTCAACGAACACTTAACTGTGTACCAGGTACCATGTTTAGCTCTTTGAATATATCATCTTATTTCTCACAATGAGCCTGTCAAATAGATGGCACTATCTCCATTTTACACTTAAAACAACTACCACCACCACAACAAACATAACTGGTAACTCCTTAGATCAACAGCAAGGAAAAGGCAGAGCCAAGAGCCTGGATTTAAGTCTAATAGTATTTGACTGCTAAGCTGAACTAATAAATCTGATACTAAAAAATGTAGACACATATGTTAGATGGTAAGAGTAAAACACTTAGGTATCTATAATGGAATTTTTCTTCCATTTATAAAAAATTATGCATCTATGTATGATATAGATCATAGTTTATGCTGTATTGTAGACTAATTATAGCCTAATAGTGTGAAACTCTAATTTCACCTTTTTTTTGCAGTATAAAAATATGTGCGTTTATGCTAAGTGTGGCTGCTTACTTGGGAATTCAGTAGTTGTTTAACTTTGTACTCTGACTCTGTACTGATGAGGTTGACTATTCAGGGTTCTCAGCCTTTGATTATGAAGAGAGGATAACTCAACAGGGTGTGGTAGTATGTGAACCGTGTGCCCAACTTACTCAGCTGTCATTTGTAGAAGTAGGAGCTGAAGTTTTCTGTCTTCTTCAATGGGGGCGAACTTTATTGTAGGTATAATCCTGAATGAAAAGAGACCAGTGAGCATTATTACTGAGTGAAGAGGATGAGTGGATTACCTATGTTCTCTGAACCCGGGAGAACACATGACTGATGCTTTTCTATGGAGAAAAATTCAGTTCAACTTGTTTCTGAGATCTGCTGAGCTTCCCCCCTGGCCTCAATTTCCTTAGCTTAAAAAAAAAAAAAAAAAAAAAAAAAAGTAATGCTACTGATCCCCGAGGTTTGCAGTAGGATTGAGTGCAGTGATGGATGTAAAGTGTAGTACAGTGCCTAGCCTAGAGAAAGCAGGCAGTGCAGGGTGGCTGTTGTTATTGCAGCCATTATAAGGCCCTTGTAAAGATGAAGTAAGTAACAGTAGCTTGTTTTCATTACTTTTAAGGTGTGTGTATGTTTTATTTTGAGGAATGGTTATTTAAGATTTTTTTTCTATATCTTTCCATTTATTTTCTTCACCCTTCCCTGTTTGTTCAAAGACTTTAAATAAAATTTTGATCAAGCACAGCCTACCATAGCTTCATATTTACTTTTCCATGGCATATGATGTTCCAATGAGGCCATATCTCCGGTGAAACCTTTCATTTAAGTTCCTATAGCAAATTTAAACCTATACTAGTGCTTTTGTCTTCCAAATAACAGCAAATAGGCTTTCATTACAATACTGAGAAGAATAAAAACACCCAGATTAGACCAATTAGCTTTAAATGAAAAGTCCAGTATAGTGTGAATGCAGAGAGCTTTGCAATAAAAAAGATTCTACTTATACTTTATAAAGATAATACCTATTATTCATTATCTTATACTCTGAATTACATTTTTTCAATAATTATGATATGTACTATTGGTAATAACTGGCAAATATTAGCAGGCATCCAATAAATGTTTGTGTTTGCATTTTGATTCAGTAGTAATAAATAATAATTATACAGTAACAATAGCTAACATTTGTTGAGTGCACAAAAATCAATCCAAGATGGATAAAAGACTTAAATGTAAAACCTAAAACTATAAAAACCCTTTAAGCCAACCTAGGCAAAACCATTCTGGACATAGGAACCAGCAAAGATTTCATGCTAAAGACGCCAAAAGCAATTGCAACAAAGACAAAAAATGACAAATGGGATCTAATTAAACTTAAGAGCTTCTGTACAGCAAAAGAAACTATCAACAGAGTAAACAGACAACCTACAGAATGGGGAAAATATTGCGAACTATACATCTGATGAAGATTTAATAACCAGCATCTATAAGGAACTTAAATTTATAAGAAAAAACCAACCCCATTAAAAAGTGGGTATAGGATATGAACACATATTTTTCAAAAGAATACATACATGCAAGTTAACAAGCATATGAAAAGAAAAAGCTCAATGACATTGCTGATCTTTAGAGAAATGCAAATCAAAACCACAATGAGATACCATCTCACACCAGTCAAAATGACTATTAAAAAGTCAAAAAATAACAGATACTGATGAGGTTGTTGAAAAAAGGGATTGCTTATACACTGTTGGTGGGAGTGTAAATTAGTTCAGCCATAGTGGAAAGCAGTGTGGCAATTCCTCAAAAAGCTGAAAACAGAACTACCATTTGACCCAGCACTCCCATTAACTGAGTATGTACCCAAAGGAATACAAATAGTTCTACCACAAAGACACATGCAGGCGCATGTTCACTGTAGCACTATTCACAATAGTAAAACATGGACTCAACCTAAATGTCCATCCATGGTAGACTGGATAAAGAAAATGTGGTACATGTACACCATGGAATACTATGCAACCGTAAAAAGAACAAGATCATGTTTTTTGTGGGAACATGGATAAAGCTGGAGGCCATCATCCTCAGCAATCTAACACAAGAACAGAAAACCAAACACCACATGTTCTTACTTGTAAGTGGGAGCTAAATGATGAGAACACACGGACGCAAAGAGGGGAGCAACTGGGGCCTTGAGGCTGGAGGGTATGGGAGAAGGGAGAGGATCAGAAAAAATAGCTATTGAGAACTAGGCTTAGTACCTGGGTGACAAAGTAATCTGTACAACAAACCATTGTGACATGTGTTTACCTATATAACAAACCTGCACATTTACCTCTGAACCTAAAATAAAAGTGAAAAAAAATCCTTTAAAATTCTGCCATTCAGAAACAACCAATGTTAACATTTTGGTATATATACTTCTAGTCATTTTTTAGCCATAAATACAAACTCATATGCACATACTGTTTATATTTAATATACCTATATATATTTAAACAACAATTGGGGCATACAGTTTTTTTCACTTTTTCCTTTTTATTGATATGTAATAGTTACACATACTTTGGAGGTACATGTGATATTTTGATACCTATATACAATGTGCAATGATCAATCAGGGTAATTTCATTATCCATCCCCTTTTCTTTATGTTGGGCACATTACAATTCTTCTCTTTTAGCTATTTTGAAATATACAATAAGTTATTGTTAATTATAATTTCCCTACTGTACTATTGAATATTAGAACTTTATACCTTCTAGCTAACTATTTTTGTACTCCTTAACCATACTCTCTTGGGCCATACTCTTTGTATGCATTTTTTGAAACCTAATAACATGATATCTTTCTTGTCAGCAAATACAGATTTATATAATTATTTTTGATGGTTGAGTTGTATTCTGCTATATGGCTCTACCACAGTATATTTCATCAGTTTTCTGTTGATGGATATTTGAAGTTATTTTGAATTTTTTGGTTATTATGAATAAAATGGTAATTAATATCCTCTTGCATACATCTTTTACTTATTCTCTTTTTTCCCCTGGTATAAATTAGTAGAATGATTACATCAAATATTATGTATACTCTAAGGCTTTTAATACATATTCTCCAAGTGTCCCTGAAAAAGATAAGATGGTTCCAGTTTACCCCCTACAAGACTTCTATAGCCCTTTAATTTTCTTTTTAAAGTATGGTTCTTTATTTTCTGATAATAGAAGAAAGTTTTTTCCTCTTTTTATAATTTTGGTCTTCCCTGAATTTTCAGACATCCATTCTCACTAGGTCCTTATGTTATACAGAGTTGCTAGGTTTTAGTCTAAGAGATTCTCTTTGGTGAAGTAAGGAAGAAATATTTTGTGGCAGCTGCTCATCTCACAGATTTTCTGTTTCATTGCTTTCTGAGTGCATGACTGTGCTTTGAATATTTGAGATTATTGGAATTGGTAAGTGACATCATTTTAATAGTAACTTATCAAAAAGATTTTGGATTATCCAGAGTTGTTGTATATAAGAATTTGTGCAATTCTCTTTATTCTTTTAAATTTTTTGCTTGCCAATTGATAAATTGTAGTTGTGTATATTTACATGGTACAAAGTGATCTTATGGCTTATGAATACAATGTGGAATAATTAAATCATGCTAATGAACATATCTATCACTTCCAATTATCTCTCCCTCCCTCTCTCTCTTTTTTTTTTTTGAAACAGAGTCTCTCTGTTGCCCAGGCTGGAGTGCAGTGGCGTGATCTTGGTTCACTCCAGCCTCCCACTCCTGGGTTCAAGTGAATTTCCTGCTTCAGACTCCTCAGTAGCTGGGACTATAGGCATGTGCCACCATGCCCAACTAATTTTTTAAAATAATTTTACTAGAGACAGGGTTTCACCATGTTGGCCAGGCTGGTCTTAAACTCCTGACCTCAAATGATTCCTCCGCCTCAGCCTCCCAAAGTGCTGGGATTACAGGCATGAGCCACTGCACCCAGCCCAAAATAAAAATATCTTTTACGTTGAAAAATATAAAATAATTTTATAATTGGGTTGTGGAATCGAAAATAATGTTGGAATGTTACCTTCTTCAAAGGTTTGTAAATACTTCCCAGATAAGAGCTGTTTGTTAGGGAAATACAATTAGCTTGCAAAGTCATATAGTTCATCTGAGAATAAATGAATTTGATGGAAAAATACCATCTTTTGTCTTATCTAGTTACTTGACAGGTATAGACTCTAGTTTTTCAGAATATAAATTGTGCCAATGAGCAATCTAAATGTCCTAGATTTGGGGCCTAACTTGAATGTGAATATAAGAAGTAGTGAATTTGGTGCTTTTTTGGTTGTTGCTGGCAGTAGGAAGAGTTTGCTACTTGGTAGTTGACATTTTAGAATTCTGCTCTGAAGATTTCATATTGCACAAGTGGAACTAAAATTTCTTCAAAATTTCCTTAGTAGAGTTCTAAGCAATGCTAAACAAAAGTATTACAAGAAATGAAATGCCAAGGTGCACATAAGAACTTATTACTTTTCTCTTTTTGTTTATTTTTCTCATTAAAAAATTTGATGCATAATAGATATTCTTGGTTTTAGGGTACATGTGATAATTTAATACATTCATATAATTTGTAAAGTTCAAATCAGTGTGCTTGGGATATAGATCCATCACCTTCAGTATTTGTCTTTTCTTTATATTAGAACCATTCAGATTCTTCTAGCTATTTCAAAATATAAAATAGATTATTGTAAACTGTAGTTACCCTACTGATCTAACACTAGGTCTTATTATTTCTATCACACCATATATTTGTACCCAGTAATCAACTTCTCTTCATCCCCTTCTCACCACTACCCTTCCTGGCCTCTGGTAACCACTAATCTATATATCTTCTTGAGAGTCACCTTTTTAGCTCCTACATATGAGTCAGAACATGCAATATTTGTCTTTCTGTGCTTGGCTTATTTCATTTAGTGACCTGCAATTGTATCTATGTTGCTGCAAATGATAAGATTTCATTCCTAATTCATTGTGTATATCTGTATCACATTTTCTTTATTCATTTATTAATGGCCACTTAGGCTGATTCCACATTTTGGCTGTCGTGAATAATGCTGTAGTAAAAATGGGAGTACAGATGCCTTGTGATATATTTATTTCTTTTGTATATATACTCAGTGGTGGAGTTACTGGATCATATGGTAGTTCTATTTTTAGTTTTTTGAGGAAACTCCATACTGTTCTCCATAGTGGCTTACTAATTTACATTCGCCCTAATAGTGTGCCAGGATTCTCCTTTCTCCATATTTTTACTGGCATCCATTATTGCTTGTCTTTTTAATGTAAATTTTAACCCGAGTGAGATGATAGCTCATTGTAGTTTTATTTGCATTTCTGTGATGGTTAATGATGTTGAGTATTTTTTTCATATACCTGTTGACCATTTGTATGTTTTCTTTTGAGAAATATCTATTCAGATCTTTTGGCCACTTTTACATTATTGATTATTTTAAATTATTGATTATTTTTAAATTATTGATTATTTTAAATTACTTTTAAATTATTGATTATTTTGCTATGGAGTTGTTTGAGCTCTTGCATATTCTGGTTATTAATCCTCATCAGGTGGATATTTTGCAAGTGTATTCTCCCATTTCGTGTGTTGTCTCTTCACTTGGTTGATTGCTTCCTTTGCTGTGCAGAAGCTTTTTAACTTCATGTAATCCCATTTTTCTATTTTTGGCATGGTTGCCTGTGTTTTTAGAGTCTTACACAAAAAAATCTTTGCCCAGATCAATGTCCTGGAGTGTTTCCCCAATGTTTAGGAAAACTTATTTTAAGGGCTTGTTGCAAAGTGAGATAACAATAATGATCTTAGTTTTAATTCAATATCAATATAAATAGCATTTAAACGTTGGTTATAGTCATTGTGAGTTATGCCTTGTCATCCTCAATCTATATCTTCTCCTAAGATTTTAGTGTTTGATGACTGGGAAAACTGCTAGATAATTAGCTTTACATATCAGCTATTATTAGAGCAGTTTTGGTATTTTCCCATAAGTCTTTTCACCATCCTTTTCTGCCATTATTTCCCCTTCTCCTTCTGCACCTGTTGTTTGATTTCTAGGTTTTTTGTTTGTTTGTTTGTTTGTTTGATGGTGGTGGAGGGTTGGATGCATCAGATTTTTAGGACAGAATCTTGAGGGTAAAAATATAAAATTATGCTCTTTTTGTTCAGATATTTTGCCAGCCGATAAAAGCCAGCCTGCCTTCCTTCCTGCCTGCCCCCCCTCCCCTCCCCTCCCTTTCCCTCCCTTTCCCTCCCTTTCCCTCCCTTTCCCTCCCTTCCCCTCCCTTCCCCTCCCTTCCTTCCTTTTTTTTTTTCTTTTGAGACAGGATCTTGCTCTATTGCCCAGGCTAGAGTGCAGTGGTATGATCATAGCTCACTACAGTCTCAAATGCCAGGGCTCAAGCAATCTTCCTGCCTCAGCCTGCTGAGTAACTAGAACCACAGGTGCGCACCACCATGCCTAGGTAATATTTTAAATTTTTTGTAGATAATATTTTATTTTTTAATTTTTTTTTGTAGAAACACAGTCTTGCTGTGCTGCCCAGACTGGTCTGAAGCTCCTGGCCTCAAGCTATCCTCCTATCTCAGCCTCCCAAAGTGTTGGAATTACAGGCATTAGCCACCATGGCTGGCTCTTTTATTTTAAAAGATATATTTTATTTTAAAAGATTTATTGTAATAAGGTATTTTCTGTATATCCATTATTAAAACATAGTCTTGCACACTAAGTGCCTTCTATCTGTCAACTCCTTCTGATAGGTAGAAGGAGTTCTATGAGGTTTTCTTTCTAATACTAGCAGATGAGGTATCTTTCATCTTGCATCCTGGGTTGTATTTCAGACCAGTGGGTTTGTTTCTTGTTTTTTCTTGTTGAGATTTTTATATCTCTTTGCCTTTTAAAAAGGGCAAGATGACATTTAAGGGCAAGTAATTGCATCCGTGTAAAGCTTCTCCTACAGTTTTAAAGAATCTTATAACTTTGTAATCCTTAATTCAGCTTAATGTATATATGAATTATATACCTTGCAGAAATGATCTGTCTTCACTGATCTGAACTGAGATTAAGGAAAATCTGGTAGGACTTCTTCTTTAAAAATAAGGTAGATTTATAAATTGATTTTTCTAGTTTTGTTGTTTATTATTCCTTTTCTTAAAAGGAAAGAATAATTAGGAAGGAAATAAAATCATAGCAGAATCAGTATTACAGAAGGTTGAAGCGGTTATGCAACTCTGCCAGAAAGTAGTAGGACTGGCAATAAAGCAGATGAAATCCTTCCCCCTGTAGATGCACATTACACCAGTAGCAGGGATTCTCATAATTTTATACAATTGTTTTCTTTTTGTGTGTGTGTGGAATACAACATTGTCCTTTCTTGTGAAGGATGAATATGTATTATAATTCTTGTGGCACTGAAAGTGCTACTGGAGTTCTATCCTAGAATCACTATTTTCTGTGACCCCTTGACCCTAAATTCTTCCAGCATGTCAGTTTCCTCATCAGTAAAATGGAGATGATATTACCTGGTCTGGTGCATCTTTGGGTAATTATGAGGATCCTATAACATGTATGAAAGAACTTAGAAAATTAAATAGCACTAATAAAGGTTTTTGAATAATAATTCTTTAAATATTTGGCATATAAACATTCCTTGGTCGGATATATATAGATTGCTTAGTTTTCAATTTCAGGTTGATATTTTTACCCCTTTAAAAGACAAGCAAGTAAATCAGATTATATGGAAATTGGCAACCATAAGTCTGTGCAATTTACTGTATGCCATTGAGTTTGCTAGAAAATCATGTTGATTAGAATGGGAATTTCTTAACAGCATAGTATTTGGAAAAGTTAAAATAATTTCATTTTCTGGGGAAGGAATCAGCATGGTAGTATTAGAAAAAGCCTGTGTGGAGAGTCAGAATGCCTGGATTGAAGTTTTGGCCCTGTAATTTAACCACTTTGGTAAGTCACTCAATAGCACGGAGCAACCATTTCCTCATCTGTAAAAGGTGACAGTGATGCCAGTCTTGCTTTTGCTCACAGGACTGTAGGGAGATCAGATGAGATAATGTGCATGTGAAGGTGATTTTCACATTAAAAATGCTATATTAATAAAAGCTAAGTTGGACTGAACTATAAAAGGCCTAAGGTCAGGAACAGTGACCCAAGTATACTGAGAAATGTTTTAGTGTTTTGATTTTTGGAGGTTTTTGATTGATGACCTGTTCAACATGTGCCTTCAAAAAAATAAAATGTTCAACAACTTTAGTGTTTCCTTCCAGTTAAGTATATAGCCATTGCCAAGACCCAGGTGGTAAATTCATGCCATATACTACTATTTAAATAATTATATAAAGTAATGCAAACATTACTACTGTTCCCATATTTTGAAACATTTTGTCACCTTTATTTACACCATTTAATTTTGGGATGATTTCAAATTCCAAATCTGTGAAATGGTAACAGTGTTTGCTTTTATGTGAAATGTTTGAGATGCAATTAGTAAAAAACAAAAATGACAAAACATATCAAAGTGCAGTACAGATTTTTTTTTTGTTACAACTTTCAGTTCTAGGTGGCCCTAAGTAGAAAAGCTGCTGAAATGATGTGAACATAATTCCTTTGTCATTAATGTTAAGAGGCAAAAACGAAATTCTAAACTTGATGCTTTGTCCTTTTGTTCATTTTAAGGCCCATTTTAAAATATAACTCGAACTATTATATCATTTAATACTTATTATTGAGAGACCGAAGCCTGTGAGCAGTTGAACTTTCAAGTTCTACAACCAGAATTGCTATTCATTTTAGCTACTTGAACAAAAAACAGTGTTTGATGGACTGCCTAGGTGAAGACCTGGAAAAGGAAGGGTTATCTACAAATTGAGTGAGTTTATTATGGCTTAGTGATTTGCTGATTGATTTCATTTGCTGTCAGTTAAGGCTCTCTTAATGTCAGTTTTCTTTGCATAATGCCTTGAAATAAAGACTGATGAAGTTCTTCAAATTGATGCCGCTTATATAAACTGACCCTGATTTGCCCTATTCTGCATGACAACTTAAGTGACAGCAGTTAGAAGAAAATACAGCAATGAATATGCAACTTAAGGATTAAGGAAGATGCAGTAAATCATTCAGTCTAAAACCAGGTACAAAGGTAATTTCTTTTAATAATTCCACAGATGTCTTACGTTTGTTAAACAGACTATTGTTACTCTCAAATATATGTTTTCATTATGTACATGTGTTTGAATTGAAGAAGATAACTAAAAGTTATTCCAACAGGGATCCTAATTCTTTTCCCTCTTATTTAAAGTTGGAATTATCAAAATCACAGTTTTAAAAATATTTTACATAGGGTATCTACATGCAAAAGAATGATTGGACTTGTATCTTACAACATGCACAAAAATAAACTCAAAAATGGAGTAAACAATGTTTAAAAAGACCTAATACCATAAAGCAAAGGAAACAATTAACAAAATGGAAAGGCAACCTGTGGAATGGGAGAAAGTATTTATAAATTGTATATCCAGTAAGGAGTTTAATATCCAAAATATATAAGAAACTCATACAACACAATAACTTTTTAAAAAAATGGGCAAAGGACCTAAAAAGACATTTTTCCAAAGAACACATGCAAGTGGCCAATAAGTAAAAAGGTGTTCAACATCATTAACCATCAGGGAAATGAAAATCAAACCATAGTGAGATATCACATCAGAACTGTTAGGATGGCTATTACCAGAAAGTTAAAAGACTTTCTTTTAACAAGTGTTGGCAAGGATGTAGAGAAAAGGGAACCCTTGTGCACTATTGGTGGAAATGTAAATTGGTATAGCTATTATGGAAAACGGTATGGAATTTTCTCAAAAAATAAAAATAGAACTACCATATGATCCAGCAATCCTACTTCTGGGTACATATCCAAAGGAAATGAAACCATTGTCTTGAAGACATATTTGCACTTCCATGTTCATTGTAGTATTATTCACAATAGCCAAGATATAGAAACAACTTAAGTGCCCTCTAATGGATGAATGGACAAAGGAAATGTTTATACACACACACACACACACACACGAAAATTCAGCTTTAAAAAATAAAGGAAATCCTGCAATATGCAACAACATATATGAACATGGAGGACATTATGCTAAGCGAAATAAGCCAGACGCAGAAAGGAAAATACTGCATGATTCCACTTATATGCAGAATTTTAAAAAATCTAACTCATAGAAACAGAGTAAAAGGTAGTTACCTGAGGTTGGGGGTGGTTGGGGGAATGAGGAGACAGTTGGTCAAAGGGTAGAAACTTTGAGTTATAAGATGAATAATCTCTGGAGATCATGGAACAGTGTTATATAATGCATTGTATACTTGAAATTTGCTAAGAGAGTAGATCTTCAGTATTCTCACCACATACACAAAAAGGGTAACTGTGAGGTGATAGATATGTTAATTAGCTTGATTGTGGTAATAATTTTACAAAGTGTATGTATGTTAAATAATCACATTATACCCCTTAAATATATACAATCTTTATTTGTCAAAAAAATAAATATTTTATTTGAGTTTGCATAGTATTGTATATTAAGTAACCAGTGAAATGTAGGGTAATTTTAGAAAAGCTTTAGGAAATAGTTTTCAGTTTTGGAGCTTTCTAGTAATAGTAGTAGGTTTTTTCCCCCTTTTCCCACTGAAAGTCTCCTAGTACTGACTAAAAGGAGGCATAAGTTTTTGAGGGAAGACTAACTTAAGAAGTAACTCACTGAAGAAAACATTAAAAGGTAAACTGTGGCATATAAAATTTTAAGGTATTTGTTTGAGTGAACGGGCATTCATGAGTTGTGCAGCTCCAGGCCAGAAGTAGTTTGGAGGTCCTGTTGAGAGAACACACTCAAATGTCTATACTTTTATAGACACTAAGCCAAAACCCAAATCAACTCTTTATCTGAAATAAAAGATTGTTGCTTAATTCATTTATTTTCAAAGGAAAAATAAAAATAAAAAACAATTTAAATTCTCATAATTTCATTTAGAAATAGTATTCTTAATTTTCTTAACAAAGTACCCTTTAAAAAAAAAATCTCAGAAGACTTGCCAATACTAGCCGATCGAATCCTTCCTCAATTTTAAAAAACAGGAATTGCATGTAAACAAGTCGGGCCAACTCTTAGAACCTGCTTTCTATATCCCCATTCTCTGTTCTCCTTCTTTCCTAGTTCATTCAGCCCCAGTGGTCAGGCTGAGCTGACTATGACAGAGGGCCCTCGAGAGGCACTGGAAGCATATTCCCTCAGCTCCTAAATGAAGTCTCAGTAAAGTGACCTAGGAGACTGTGCAGAATGACTAGCCCCTTGTTTTATCCCAGACTCTTTTCCAGGTAGAAACACTTATCTCTGTGGAGATATTTGCTCTGAATAACATGTTTCTTTCTTGCTGATTATTAGTATGGACTTAAAAAAATAAGAGAAGGTAATACATTTTTAAAGGAGTACTACTTAACTTTTAAAACTTGATGTGATTTTCACATCCTGACTTAATTTTTTTGGCTGCAGTAATTAGAAAATTAATTGGAAGCCATACATATATCTTTTGATTGATGACCTGTTCAACATGTGCCTTCAAAAAAATAAAATGTTCAACAACTTTAGTGTTTCCTCCCAGTTAAGTATACAGCAGTGGCCAAGACCCAGGTGGTAAATTCATGCCATATACTACTATTTAAATAATTATATAAAGTAATGCAAACATAACTACTGTTTCCATATTTTGAAACATTTTGTCACCTTTATTTACGCCATTTAATTTTGGGATGATTTCAAATTCCAACTGTATATGTTGATTTGTAGCTCCTCTGAAACTAGCTAATATCGCACCAGAAATTTACACAATGAATTGTTAAACAATTCAGTAGAATCGTTTTGCTTATTATATGGATTTGTATATGCTCTAGTAAAATATGACCCTATAGACTTAAGTATATATTGCAACAACTCCAAATGATATAATTTGGTTATAACACAGGAGTTATTTTTCATCATTCAGACCCCAAATCCCATATCTGAAATTCCGAACTCCAGAATGCTCTGAAAACTGGTAACTTGGAGACAAAACCTGACCTGCCCTAATTTTGTGGCAAAACCTGAGAAATATGTTTTTGATTAGAGAGTGCTGTCCCAGATCTTGATGAGAGTGTTATTTAATATATAGTATATGCCCCTTGTTTCTTTTCTTTTTTTCTTTCTTCCTTTTTTTTTTTTTTGGTGGGGGTGGTGGGTTGTTTGTTCTTTTGAGACAAGTTCTCGCTTCTGTCACCCAGGCTGGAGTGCAGTGGTACAATCTCAGCTCACTGCAACCTCCGCCTCCCAGGTTTAAGTGACTCTCCTGCCTCAGCCTCCGCAGTAACTGGGACCACAGGTGTGTGCCGCCACGCCCGGCTAATTTTTGTATTTTTGTAATGGAGACAGAGTTTTACTGTGTTGGCCAGGGTGGTCCTGAAC
This sequence comes from Chlorocebus sabaeus, assembly GCF_047675955.1. Lineage (NCBI taxonomy): Eukaryota > Metazoa > Chordata > Mammalia > Primates > Cercopithecidae > Chlorocebus > Chlorocebus sabaeus. Next base: position 45,226,491 of record NC_132915.1, read on the forward strand.
TCCTAACCTCAAATTATCCACCTGCCTCGGCCTCCCAAAGTACTGGGATTACAGCCCATATTTCTAAAATAGGAAAAATCCTGAACTGAGAAACACATCGGTTCCAAGGGTTTCAGATAAAGGATTGTGAGAATTGTACTAGCATTATAAAATAGGTTCTATGCAAAGGACATATACTCTTGTTTCAATGCATTGTGTCAGTGTAATCAAAGAAAGGTTTTTTTCTTATAGAGCAGCACATTCAATCTGTGGGATGGTATGCTTGAGTGAATTTTTGCTCTCTGCTCTCTCTTCCATCTTGTTTTGAGTCATAAAGGAATTGTGTAGTATTTTATGCCACTTGAAAACTCAAAAAGACTTCAACAGTTGTGTTATATGCAAATCAGATAAGGCTCTAATAGGTTTTATCTTGTTTGTATATAGTACCTGTTTGCAAAGTAAAGGGACATTTTCACTCCATGCCAGTAGGAATCCTCTGAGGCATTATTTTTTGGGCCCTTCCCAGTTTATATCCTGAAAGCAGAATGGATGACATGCCTTGACCCATAAGTTATCTTTTCTTACTCAACATTCTAATGTGTTCTCACTGGTAAAGGAATGCAGATTTTTTGAAGGATCTGGAGAAACCAGGCTCTGCTGGTATTCAAACAATTACTCTAGATAGAGAGAAAGGCCTGTTGTTGTCAGTTCAGTGGCTTCGTGGTTCATATCCCGGACTCCTGGTAGTCCATAGGAGCAACAGGGACTAGAAATGGCTTTGTTTCAGAGTTCTCTACTTATTCTAGAGAGTATATAGAAGTATCACTTAATGGAATTTAGAGACCAGTGTGAACTAAGATACTGGCTTTAGAAAAACCAAAATGGCTAGCTCTGTTGATCGTATAGATTGGGATATGGCTAACATCATTCAGTGATGTACTGAACACCTACCAAATGTAAGGCATTGCGCTGTATTATGGGACACAAAGGTAATTCAAACTGGTTTTTTTTTTTTTTTTTTGAGGGGAAAGAGAGAATGTGAAATTTAATATGAAAGTTGAGACTGAGATGAAATGAAAGGCATGGCTGCCACAGGAGAGGCATAAATAAAAGTACCATTGCTTACCCTTTAGACGAATGAAATTTGCTCTTGCTGGGTGATTAGAAGAGGCTTCATGGAGGAGGTGGCATTTGAGTGGACCTTGAAGTTTATGTGGCTACAAATCCCTTTTCCTATAAAATGTTATTGTCAGGAAATACAAATAGGGAATATCTGGAGTTCGAGTCTCAGCCACTAGGTAGCTCTGTAGCAGTGAGGTCTATGAGACGACTTTTAATCTGCAAAATGAGGATTGAATGGGAGGATTGGTAAGGTTTTGTTTTTCAGCTACCAAAACTCTGTGATACTGCAAGTAAACTATGATCTTAGGAGAATTTCATGGCACTCTTATTATTTATTCCTTCACAATGTACAAAAAGTAAAATAATTGCTTTACTTGAAGATCAGAAAGCACCCAGGAATCAATTTGTCCTTAAAACGGAATGGCCATTTATTAAACATGTGCAATTCTTGTTTATTAATTATACCTCAATAAACCTGTTTTAAAAAGCTGAAATCATAACAATTTTTTTTTCAGACTGATATAGTTTAGCATACCTCAATGAATTTTGTTGTAGAATAGAGATTATAGGGATTATTGAAGTAGATGATAACTCTGGCTGAAGCATGCAAATTCCCAAACCAATTTGCTGTATTATATTAGAATCAGAATGGAATCATGGTGATAAAAGGACTGGCTCTTAATAAAGGCATAAAATATTTTCTCTCTTTCTCTCTTTGCCAATTTGCTTTTCTTCAGGTATATTGAAAATTGTTCATATTAGATTTAAGTAAACCACAAACAAGTACATCAAATTCTTATAATTCTAGCTAAATGTGTTTTTAGCACCTCTGTCCAAATTAATGTAAAGAAACCAATTTTGGATGTACTTTGCTGAAATTCATAAATAAAACTAACAGTTTGATGTGTAAAGAGGAAAGATAAGGCAGTCAACAATGTGTGGATGTGTGGGTGTATTTACTCTGAGTCGGTAGCTTAGATTAAATGCACTTTCTGAGGAGCTGTTTGTTTCAACATAATGGAGTGAGCAGTTTTTCTTTGGTAGTGAACAACTAGCTCTCAACCCTGCAAGCTATTTATTTCTGTAGCTTTTCTTTCTGCACTAACACCACTCTTTAAGAAAATTTATATATTGAACCCCAAAAGGTCAGAATTAGGATGTGTCTTTGGTCCATTGTCAGAGCTGATCAAAGCAGTTGGATATTTGTAGGTCAGTTATGGAACAGACACATGGGAGGTGCTGGTTATCACTTTGTTTAGTCTGCAAAAAGTGTAAATCAAAAAGGGATAATTGAGATAGAAAGTGCCATTTATTAAGCCCCAAATATCTTTTGAAGGGGTTAAGTAGGCACTTCAAACATAATCCACATTATTAATGAAATTGAAAGGCTCACTAACTAAAATGAAGAACCCCACCAATATTTTATGTTCTTAATTTAATCAAGTGGAATAAGTATGTATGGAACTCCTGTTTTTTATTTAACCCTGTGCTTAATAGGTGACTGGGTGAGATGATGGAGAATGAATGAGCATGCAGGGGGGATAAATTAAAAAGAAAGAACCTCAGTGTTACCATTCATAATTACAAGGGGAACAAAACAAGCACTAATACGGGAATCACTGAGTACCAGCATGTATGCCGTGAGCCTTTGGGAAGCATGAAGACAGGAAAGGTTCTGAATAGATCGCTAACCTTGTTTTGGACCTTCCCCCATCCCCCACCTTTTTCTCATTAACAGGAGGCATTTGGCTTTAAAAAAGAAATAGTCTTTATTAGTGTTTTATCCACTGTGTTTCAATATGAAATTTTAAAATGTTTTATTTCCCCAACTTGAAAAATGTGAATCAGATATAGGATCATGTCTTCTGCAAACAAAGATAATTTAACTTTCTCTCTTTCTATTTGAGTAGCCTTTATTTCTTTCTCTTGCCTGATTGCCTTAGCCAGAACTTCCAATATTATGTTAAATAGGCATGGTGAGAGATGGCAGCCTTGTCTTGTGCCAGTTGTCAAGGGGAATGCTTCCAGCTTTTGCCCATTCAATATGATATTGGCTGTGGGTTTGTTATATATGGCTCTTATTATTTTGAGGTATGTTTCTTCAATACCTAGTTTATTGTGAGTTTTTAATATGCAGAGATGTTGAATTTTATCGAAGGCCTTTTCTGCATCTATTGAGATAATCATGTGGTTTTTGTCTTCAGTTGTTTAGTTTATGTGATGAATCACATTTATTGATTTGTGTATGTTGAAGCAACCTTGCATCCTGGGGATGAAGCCAACTTAATCTCAGACCAAAGCTTCTTAAGCAACTTCAGCAAAGTCTCAGAATACAAAATCAGTGTGCAAAAATCACTAGCATTCCTATACACCAACAGCAGGCAAGCCGAGAGTCAAATCATGAATGAATTCCCATTCACAGTTGCTGCAAAAAAACAAAACAAAACAAAACCTAGAAATACAGCTAACAAGGGAAGTGAAGGACCTCTTCAAGGAAAACTACAAACCACTGTCCTAAGAAATCATAAAGGACACAAACAAATGGAAAAATATTCCATGCTGAAAGATAGGAAGAATCAGTATTGTGAAAATGGCCTTACTGTCCAAAATAATTTATAGATTCAATGCTCTTCCCATTAAACTATCCGACATTCTTCACAGAATTAGAAGAAACTATTTTAAAATTAATATGGAACCAAGAAAGAGCCTGAATAGCCAGACAATCCTAAGCAAAAAGAACAAAGCTTGAGGCATCATGCTATCTGACTTCAAACTATATTACAAGGCTACAGTAACCAAAACAGCATGGTACTTGTACAAACACAGATACATAGACTAATGGAACAGAATAGATAATATGGAAATAAGACCACACACCTACAACCTCTGGCCTTTGACAAACCTGACAAAAACAAGCAATGGGGAAAATATTCCCTATTTAGTGAATGGTGCTGGAAGAACTGGCTAGCCATATGCAGAAAATTGAAACTGGACCCCTTCCTTACATCTTACACAAAAATTAACTCAAGATGGATTAAAGACTTAGCTATAAAAATCTTAGAAGAAAATCTAGGCAGTATCACTCAGGCACGGGCACAGATTCCATGATGAAAATGCCAAAAGCAATTGCAACCGAAGCAAAAATTGACAAATGGTATCTAATTAAAGAGCTTCTGCACACCAAAAGAAGCTATCATTAGAGTGAGCAGACAACCTACATAATAAGAGAAAATTTTTGCAAGTTATTCATCTGGCGAAGATCTAATATCCAGAGTCTACAAGCAACTTAAACCAATTTACAAGAAAAAACAACCCCATCAAAAAGTGGGCAAAGAACATGGACACCTCAAAAGGAGACATGCATGTAGCCAACAAACATGGAAAAAATCTCAACATCACTGATCATTAGAGAAATGCAAACTAAAACCACAATGAAATGCCATCTCACACCAGTTTGAATGGATATTATTAAAAAGTCAAAAAACACAGATGCTAGTGAGGTTGTGGAGAAAAAGGAACACTTTTACACTGTTGGTAGGAGTGTAAGTTAGTTCAACCATTGTGGAAGACAGCATGGCGATTCCTCAGAGACCTTGAGGCAGAAATACCATTACTGGGTATATATCAAAGATATATAAATAAATCATTGTTATAATGATGCATGCACATGTATGTTCGTTGCAGCACGATTAACAATAGTGAAGACATGAAATCAACCCAAATGCCCATCAATGATAGTTTAGGTAAAGAAAATGTGGTACATACACACCATGGAATACTGTGCAGCCATAAAACAGAACAAGATCATGTTATCTGTGGGAACATGGATGGAGCTGGAAGCCATTATCCTTAACTAACAAAGGAACAGAAAACCGAATACTGCATGTTCTCACTTAGAAGTGGAAACTGAATGATGAGAACACATGGACGCATGAAGAAGAACAACACAAACTGGGGCCTGTCTGGGGTAAGTTGGGGGAGGAAGAGCATCAGGAAGAATAGCTAATGGATGCTGGGCTTTACCTAGGTGATGGTATGATCTGTGCAGCAAACCACCGTGGCACACGTTTACCTATGTAACAAACCTGCACATCCTGAACATGTACTCCTAAACTTAAAAGATTAAAAAAAAAAAAAAAAACGGCCTTTTTGCCGTTCCTCCCTCCTTATACAGCTAAATGGCTTCCCATCACCCTTAAAATAAACTTTAAACTTCTCATTTTGGCCTTGGGCTCTTCATTATCTGGGCCCTGCTGCTCTCCAACTCCGTCACCTTAACACTCTCCATCTCATTCACTGAACTATAGTGACACTGCCCTTTCTCCTGTTACTTGAATACAGTGCACATAGGCCCATTTTAGAGGTTTGTGCTTCGTGGTCCCTTTACCAGGTATCCCTTTCTCCCAAATTTCCACAAGGCTCACTCCTTCACTTCATTTATGTCTTTGCATAAATATCACCTCATGGAAGCCTTCTCTCATTCCTCGCTAAAATAACCTCCCTTCTGCCTTCATACTTTATAGCCCTGACATAATATGTTTGGCTATTATCTATTTCTCACCAAAATATAAGACCCAGGAGGGCAGGGCTTTACCTACTTTACCACAGTATCTTCACACCTAGAACATGATAGGTACTCAATAATATTTGTTGAATATGTTAATGAATGAACGGAGATTTTCTCCATCGTGGCCTTTTTGAGAGGCAGAACTGCATGCAAATTAAGGAAAAAAGGAGGAGGTTTGGAATCAAATGGACCTCTTGTTTCCAGCCATGCCACTTTTTAGCAATGTGCCTGTAAGAAAGTTATTTATGAACTCTGAGCCTTGGGACCTTTATATCTAAAATGTTGCTAAATAATTCCTGTTTTTCAAGGACTGTGTAAAAAGTAAGAGATTATGCATGCCATCACAGAAAACAGACTATGTTCCTATTTACATATGCTTTATTTAGTAGAGTCAGAGAATGGCCTTCTTTTGAGTGAGGAACCTAACCACTCTGCACAGGTGTATCTATTACTTGCTGAGTGTTACAGAGAGTCAAAGTAACTGTGATCTCCAAGGAGTATACTCTTAGACATCAAAAATTCATATGAACATTTCCACTTATCAGGGCCAGATGTCCTGATTTTGACATTTGAGCAGAGGTAGACTGCCTGAATTGTAGCTGACACCATTGCAACAGAATCCAAATATTCACCTGTATCCTCACACTGTACTCTGTCTTATCTATATGTCAATAGACTCCAAAGACTCCAAAGCAGCTCTAATAATCTTCATTGTAAAACTCCTAATGATGTCAAGATAGAGTAGGTGCTGAAGAAATGATAACCATAATAATGTATTTTTTGTATGTGTTGGAGAGCTAAAATAATGAAGTTAGGCTGCTTCTTGGTTTCCAGTGTCCCACAATTAATTCTGCTTTAGTCACTAACCAAGCTACTTTCACTTTGTCAGACCTTGTTTTGCAACACGTTAATAAACCCAGTGGCAATTCTGTAATTTACCAATATGACAAGCATTTTGCAGGCTGCTTAAATTTCTAAGTCCCTAAAGTAAGGCAATTTATTAATATTGTTGTTGTTGTTATCACTGATCTAGTAGTATCTTCTGAGAAACTCATTCCTCTTTTTCTAAGATTACTGTTGCCTTTTATGGTTTTCATGTCCATATACAATGGTTTTCAATAGGAACTTTTTTCATTCTCTGATTATTTTGGTGACCTCTTTTCCATTTTTTGTAGGAAACCATGCTGTTTTTTTGGTTTTTTTTTTTTTTCTGCATGTCATTGTCCCTTTGCTCTTTCTTTACAGTAATCTTTAGCATAAGGGCAGTAATCACTATCAGTCTAGAAGCTGCATTTGCCCTTAGAATTGGCCTTGATTTGGTTCTAGTTGGAAGTAACATATTTGAAAAAGAATTGGTCTTGCTTTTGGCACATTTAAGTTGTATATGCCATGGTTGAGTGGAAGCCAGAAAAAAGTTTAGAGTCTAAACAAGATACAAAGAAAACATTAAAAAAAAATCTGCTGCAAAAGTGTTCTGCAACTGTGCTGAATATGGTTTCCCATGAGACTCCTCCTCATACCTGAAAAGCTATCATATTTACATCCTTCAAAGATGGTGCCAGTAAAAACTTTGAGTGATGGGATAAGTCAAGTCCAGGGCCATTTCAAATGCCAAAAAAGGAAAATGAACTTGGATTCTCTTTTCCTTGTATAAAGTAACACCAACAAAACAGGTGAACTACATGCAGCATCACCTCAAGTCAGTTTACAATTTTGCCTTCAGTTGTGCTTGACTAAGGAGGTTGTATATTTGCAACACAATTTTTTCTCTTCTACTGACCTGATACATTTGCTATCCCTATCATTGTCACCGTCATCACTAAAAAGCCCTTCAGTATCCTTGTATACACTGCATTCAGTATCTAGTTACACACTGTTTTCACCATAGCTTGTATTTAATAGTCATATACAATTTTAACTGGACAGTGGTGGCCCAGACCAGTCTATAGAGGAATAAAATTCTTGTATATGTACACAAACCCTAATACATATAGGACCGAAAATGGGCTGTCCAGAAAACTTCTTATAAGTAACGAAAGGGGAGGAACTTGGTTCACTAAAATCCTAGTTTTTATTTAAAAGAAAGGTCATTTTTTTTCTGTCAGGTAATTTTTCAGGCAGTGCAAGATGAAAGCCTTCCCCATCTTAGTAGTTAAAATGGAAATGGATTATAATGTATCTGAGTCCTATTCCTTCTATACATATATCCAGCATGTATAGATCTTATTCAGAATTAGAATTTATGAGTCAGATGAGCTAATCCTGTGTGGGCAGGATTTGGGATATCATTCTCTTGGTATTTTGCTTGTTAAGTCCTTTACTGAGATAACAGGTCCTTATAGTCAGGCTGTTGAGAGATACATAGCACATTATCATTTCACATGTATAAGTTAATCAAGTATACCAGAAGTTATTTGTCTTTTTTTTCAAAGTAATCTATTGTGTGGATAATAGATGATTTGCTATAATTTCTAGGCTTAATTTTTTCCCATAAAAAAAATCTAAATCTTTTTCAAATTATATATGATTTTAGAATCAAAAGATGTTTTGATGGAAGTGTAGAAGTTATATGGCATGCTTTGATGGAATAGAGATTCATTGTTTTGTTACAAATGTTTATTGAACACCTACAGAATGAATGAAGCTCCCAATAAAATATCATTTGAAGTTCTTTTATTTGAAATATTTATTTACATAAACAAAAATCGGTAGTTCAGAGTCAGTGCAGAGTAATACTTATTAATGACTGTGAGATCTTTGAAAATCCTGGTGTCACAGCAAAATTCAAAAGGGGTTTGCTTTGTATTTTTTTCAGTTGATATAGGAGAGAACATGGATCAATAAAAGAGAGAAGATGGATTCAATTGATGTTATATAAATGTTGTGATAAGTTAGCTGTGCACTTTATGAAACTTGGAAAGCCTGGATTAAGTCTGCTGATTTCACTGAGAAACAAACAAACAAACATCATCCAATCCAAATCAAACCAGGAAATTTGAAACACATTGAGTGAACATGGGCTTTAGAACTGGACAGGCGTGGATTTCAATCCCAATTCTACTCTTTATTAACTAGGTGACACTGGACAAGGTACTTAGCATCACTGAACCACAGTTTCTTAGTCTATAAAGATAATATGAGTCTTACAGGATTACTGGAAGGCAGCTATGCTCACCACTGTACCACCAATACACCTACAGGATTATTGTCAGAATTAGAAAAAATATGCAAAGCTTATAATGTGGTGTCTGGCATGTAGTAACTATTGTTATAACCAGGGTCCAGGCAAACCCTGGAACATGGGAACTACAGAGGAAGCTAGAAAACCTTTCAGCAAAGATTTGGTAAAAGCCTAGGCTTTACTGACTTCCATACATTCTAACTTATTTGGCAATTCCTCATTGTAGAGTGTGGAGTTCACCTCCTTTGGGGTTTACATGGGTTTGCCTTTGACTGGAGAATTGAGCTGAGTGCATATACCCCTCAGATTACATTGACTCCTTTGAGGCAACAGGCTGCAGAGGGTCTCAGAATAGCTGGTGTTGCTATGATGGTCAGTGAGCAAATATAGACGAGTATCTGATAACCTCTCGTGTTGAGTGTGATGAGCAAAATGCTAGGTCATTTTATTCAAATATCTGCATAAGAAGTTACATGCAGAAGACTGGTTGGTCTAGTCCATGCCTTTGCCAGCTAAATCAGTATCATTTAAAAAAAATTTAGTGTTTTGTTCTCTTCTTGTTTGTTTCTAAAATAAATATAGACATGTCTACAAACTTGTATATCTTCCCTTTGTAAGTTAAATGCTAGAATACTATATATTTACTTTTTTTACCTTTTTATTTTGAAATAATTATAGATTCACAGGAAAGTACAAAAATAGCACAGGGAGGTCCCTGTGTATGCTTTATCCAGCTTTCCCCACTGTTACATCTTACATCACTTTAGGAAAATATCAAAACCAGAAAACTGGCATTAGTACAATGGGTAAATACAGTTCTGTGACATTTGTTCACGGGTATATTTGTATAGACACTACCACAATCAAGATACAGAAAGGAACCAACAAAATTCTCCCTCAACCAGTTTATGGACATATCACCCCCCATCCTGCCATCATCCCTAACTTGCAGCAGCCACTAAATAGTTCCCATTTCTATAACTTTGTCATTTCAGTAATGTAATATAAATGCAGTCATACAGAATGTGACTTTTTGAGTTGACTTTTTCCCTCAGTCTAATGCTCTTGAGATCCATCCAAGTTTTTGTATGTATCAATAGTTTATTCCTTTGTCAATATAGATTAATAGTTTATTGGTGACTTGTATTCATGGTATAGATGTATCACAGTTTGTTTAGCCGTTCATTCATTGAAGGATATTTTGTTGTTTCTGGATTTCGGCTATTACATATAAAGTTGCATTGAACATTTTTATACAAGTTTCTGGGCACAAGTTTTCATTTCTCTAAGATAAGTACTCAAGAATGTGATTGCCTAGCTATATGTAAGTTATATTTAATTTTTTAAAAACTGTCAAACTTTTTTCCGGAATGACTGCCATATTTTTCATTCTCACCATGAATCTATAAGAGATCCAGTTTCTTTGCTTCCTCACCAGCACTTGGTGTTATCCCATTTTTTTCTGTTAGCCATTCTGGTAGGTATAGTGATATCTTACTATGGTTTTACATTTGTATTTCCCTAATGCCTAGTGATTTTTGAAAATATCTTTATATGCTTATTTGCTATTTGTCTATTCTTTTTTGATAAAATTTGCTATTTGTATATTCTCTGGTAAAATATATCTTAGTGCCTGTTGCTCATTTTCTAATTGAATTGTCTTTTTACTGTTGAGTTTTGAGAGTTGTTTATATATTCTAGAAACTTTATCAGATGTGTGGTTTGCAAATATTTTTTCTCTGTCATTTACTCTTTGTAACAGGATTTTTTTTTCACAGGGTGATAATTTTTAATGAATAGTTTCTGATGAAGCTCAGTTTATTGTTTTTTTCTTTTATTGATCACACTTTTGATTTTGTGTCTAAGAACTCTTTACCAAGCTTGAGATCCCAAAGATTTTTTTCCATGTATTTTCTTCTAAAAGTTTCATAGTTTTGTGTTTGACATTTAAATCTATGATCAGTTTTGAGTTAGTTTTGGTAAAAGGAGTATTTTAGGTTGTAATAATCAAAATTTTAAGATGACCCCTTTGTCCTTCCCCATGTTGTACATCTGCTATAAAATTAGTCTTCTCCCCTCGGTGGTGGGCGATACCAGTAAATGTAATGGATACCACTCCTGTGATTAGGTTACTCATCAAAAGAGATTGTCCTGGATGGGTCTGACCTAATCAGGTGACTCCTTTCAAGAAGACACAGTGTCTGAGAGATGCTCTTCTGCTGGACTGGAGGAAAGCAAATGGCCATGCTGGAAGAGGAGCGGGCCATTTGGCAAGGAGCTGAGTATGCCCTTTAGGAGCAGAGAATGATCCTGGGTGACAGCCAGCAAGAGAATGGGGACTTCTGTTTTACAATGGCAAGTAAGTGAATTCTGCCAACTTGAATGAGCTTGGAAGAGGACCTTGCTCCAGATGACAGCTCCAGATGATTCTTTGGTATCAGCCTGCTGAGACCCTGAACAGAGGACCCCACTAACCCATGCTGGACTCCTGACCCATGGAAATTAAGAAATAATAAATTTGTATTGTTTTAAGCCATTAAGTTTGTGGTAATTTGTTATGCAGCATGCAATACAGATTTTAATACCCTAGAGTGAGGTGCTGCTTTTATGCTTCTATGTAGATGAAGATTTTGATTATTGGAGCTTACATCTGGGTGTGAGGGAGAGAAGTAGGACATACATGCTGTGAGACACAGTGAATCAATAGACTGTCTTCTGGGTTTGGAAGCTTCCTTAGGCTCTGCTCTGCTTTTCTGATTCTTGGGTCTTTACTATTGGTTTTTGTTTCTGGGGACAAACCCAGCTGCTGCCACCCTGCACAGCCCTAAGTACGGGAAGAGTCAACTAGCTCAGTTGCTTCCAGTGTAGTTCTACAGTTAGTCACCTGATGCCACGGAGGAGTAGTCTCCAAACTTTTTGATTGCACACTCTTTATTTTTAAGCCAACTTCCCCAACATATATACATTTATTCCTTAATAACATGTATGTGTTGTTATTAAATATGCTCCATATACATAGAAAAAGAAAATTTTAAAGGTGTGATTTTTAAAGGTGTTACAAGAAAGATTAAAAAGTAAATATAAAAACTATTGAGAAAATGAGAAAGATCAGTGGTTGCCAGGAGTTAGAGGGGAGCGAGGGATGAATCTGCAGAACACAGGATTTTTAGAGTAGAGAGTCTATTTTGTATGATATTAATAATAGTGAATACATGTTACTATACATTTGTAAAACCCATAGACTGTCCAACACCAATAGTGAGCCCTAATGTAAACTGTGGACTTTGTGTGATAGTGATGTGTCTTCATGAAGGTTCATTTCTGTTGCAATAAATGTACCACTTTGTAGGAGGGTATTGATATGGAGGAGGCTTTATGTGTGTGGGGGCAGAGCATATATGAGAACTCTCTATACTGTCTGCTCAACTTTTCTGTGAACCTAAAATTGCTCTAGAAATAGTCTGTTTAAAAAGCAAATATACAATAAAATCTATTTGTGGACATCCTGTAATTTTTTTATGTTAACTCACTTTGGTGACTATAAGTACATGTCAATAAGTATGCAAGATAATAAATTCTACCTTATTTATAAAGTAAGAAATAACATATATTCTTTACTATAGATTGGCACTGGTGTCTTCACTTGGTCTATTTGTTAAACGTTAATGTGTCTTGTAAGGTATGTTAAAGGAAGGGTGGAAGGCTTTTACAATGTAGAGGGGCTGAAAGTGGTATCCTTACTCATTTATTTACTTTGTGTTTCAACATGAAAATATGTATGTAACTGTTAAGTGAATCTATAGGTTAAATTATTTTACATAGTTCAGTCTTTATAGTAGTTTATAATGAGATGAGAGATAGACTTTAAAATCTTCTCTGTAAAGTTCACTGTTGTGGCAACATGCTTCAAAGTACTCTGGAACTTGTGTATGAATTATGCAATTTTCTTTCAAAAAAGAGTAAGGTTACAAATCTGTAGAATTTTTCTTTGATGGCAAGTGGCTAACAGAAACATTCTAGCTAGAAGATATTAAACACATGCTTACCCTGTCACTTCAAGGTAAAGTGACATTTGTAAAAAATAAAAACTAACTGCTCTGATTTTTGCAGGGAAAGCATTGTAAAATAGTTGTTTGGAAATATTTCCAGAATTATGGACTTTTTTTCTCAAAATGATATAAAGCTATAAAAATTTGTATATACGCACACATAAAAATTTCAGAAATGTAATTTTCTTTTTTTTTTTTGTGACGGAGTCTCGCTCTGTTGCTCAGGCTGGACTGCAGTGGCTGAATCTCAGCTCACTGCAAGCTCTGCCTCCTGGGTTTACGCCATTCTCCAGCCTCGGCCTCCCAAGTAGCTGGGACTACAGGCACCCGCCACCTCACCCAGCAAGTTTTTTTGTGTGTTTGTGTGTTTTTTTATTATACTTTAAGTTCTAGGGTACATCTGCACAATGTGCAGGTTTGTTACATATGTATACATGTGCCATGTTGGTGTGCTGGACCCATTAACTCGTCATTTACATTAGGTATATCTCCTAATGCTATCCCTCCTGCCTACCCCCTCCCCACAATAGGAGTCGGTGTGTGATGCTCCCCTTCCTGTGTCCAAGTGATATCACTGTTCAATTCTCACCTCTAAGTGAGAACATGAGGTATTTGGTTTTCTGTTCTTGTGATAGTTTGCTGAGAATGATGGTTTCCAGCTGCATCCATGTCCCTACAAGGACACGAACTCATCCTTTTTTATGGCTGCATAGTATTCCATGGTGTATATGTGCCACATTTTCTTAATCCAGTCTGTCACTGATGGACATTTGGGTTGATTCCAAGTCTTTACTATTGTAAATAGTGCTGCAATAAACATACGTGTGCATGTGTCTTTATAGCAGCATGACTTATAATCCTGTGGGTATATAATGGGATGGCTTTGTTCTTTTGGCTTAGGATTGTCTTGGCTATGTGGACTCTTTTTTAGTTCCATATGAACTTTAAAGCAGTTTTTTCCAATTCTATGAAGAAAGTCATTGGTAGCTTAATGGGGATGGCATTGAATCTATAAATTACCTTGGGCAGTATGGCCATTTTCACAATATTGTTTCTTCCTATCCATGAGCATGGTATGCTCTTCCATTTGTTTGTGTCCTCTTTTATTTCACTGAGCAGTGGTTTGTAGTTCTCCTTGAAGAGCTCCTTTACATCCCTTGTAAGTTGGATTCCTAGGTATTTTATTCTCTTTGAAGCTATTGTGATTGGGAGTTCATTCATGATTTGGCTCTCTGTTTGTCTGTTACTGGTGTATAAGAATGCTTGTGATTTTTGCACATTGATTTTGTATCCTGAGACTTTGCTGAAGTTTCTTATCAGCTTGAGGAGATTTTGGGCTGAGACGATGGAGTTTTCTAAATATACAATCATATCATCTGCAAACAGGGACAATTTGATGACTTCTTTTCCTAACTGAATACCCTTGATTTCTTTCTCTTGCCTGATTGCCCTAGCCAGAACTTCCAACACTATGACGAATAGGGGTGGTAAGAGAGGGCATCCCTGTCTTGTGCCAGTTTTCAAAGGGAATGCTTCCAGTTTTTGCCCATTCAGTGTGATATTGGCTGTGGGTTTGTCGTAAATAGCTCTTATTATTTTGAGATATATTCCATCAATACCAAATTTATTGAGAGTTTTTAGCATGAAGGGCTGTTGAATTTTGTCAAAGGCCTTTTTTACATCTATTGAGATAATCATGTGTTTTTGTCTTTGGATCTGTTTACGTGCTGGATTACATTTTTTGATTTACATATGTTGAACCAGCCTTGCATCCCAGGGATGAAGCCCAGTTGATCATGGTGGATAAGCTTTTTGATGTGCTGCTGGATTCAGTTTGCCAGTATTTTATTGAGGATTTTTGCTCGATATTCATCAAGGATATTGGTCTAAAATTCTCTTTTTTTGTTGTATCTGTGTCAGGCTTTGGTATCAGGATGATATTGGCCTCATAAAATGAGTTAGGGAGGATTCCCTCTTTTTCTATTGATTGGAATAGTTTCAGAAGGAATGGTACCAGCTCCTCCTTGTAGCCCTGGTAGAATTCAGCTGTGAATCTGTCTGGTCCTGGACTTTTTTTGGTTGGTAGGCTATTAATTATTGCCTCAATTTCAGAGCCAGCTATTGGTCTATTCAGGGATTCAACTTCTTCCTGATGTTGTCTTGAGAGAGTGTAAGTGTCCAAGAAATTATCCATTTCTTCTAGGTTTTCTAGTTTATTTGCATAAAGGTGTTTATAGTATTTTCTGATGGTAGTTTGTATTTCTGTGGGGGCAGTGGTGATATCCCCTTTATCATTTTTTATTGCGTCTATTTGATTCTTCTCTCTTTTCTTCTTTATTAGTCTTGCTAGCAGTCTATCAATTTTGTTGATCTTTTCAAAAAACCAGCTCCTGGATTCGTTGATTTTTTTGGAGGGTTTTTTGTGTCTATCTCCTTCAGTTCTGCTCTGATCTTAGTTATTTCTTGCCTTCTGCTTGGTTTTGAATGTGTTTGCTTTTGCTTCTCTAGTTCTTTTAATTGTGATGTTAGCATGTGAATTTTAGATCTTTCCTGCTTTCTCTTCTGGGCATTTAGTGCTATAAATTTCCCTCTACACACTGCTTTAAATGTGTCCCCGAGATTCTGGTATGTTGTATCTTTGTTCTCATTGGTTTCAAAGAGCATCTTTATTTCTGTCTTCATTTCGTTATGTACCCAGTAGTCATTCAGGAGCAGGTTGTTCGTTTCCATGTAGTTGAGTGGTTTTGATTGAGTTTCTTAGTCCTGAGTTCTAGTTTGATTGCACTGTGGTCTGAGAGACAGTTTGTTATAATTTCTGTTCTTGTACATTTGCTGAGGAGTGCTTTACTTCCAACTATGTGGTCAATTTTGAAATAAGTGCGATGTGGTGCTGAGAATGTATATTCTGTTGATTTGGGGTGGAGAGTTCTGTAGATGTCTATTAGGTCCACTTGGTGCAGAGTTGAGTTCAATTCCTGGATATCCTTGTTAACTTTCTGTCTCGTTGATCTGTCTAATGTTGACAGTGGGGTGTTAAAGTCTCCCATTATTATTGTATGGGAGTCTAAGTCTCTTTGTAAGTCTCTAAGAACTTGCTTTATGAATCTGGGTACTCCTGTATTTGGGTGCATATATATTTAGGATAGTTAGCTCTTCCTGATGAATTGATCCCTTTACCATTATGTAATGACCTTCTTTGTCTCTTTTGATCTTTGATGGTTTAAAGTGTGTTTTATCAGAGACTAGGATAGCAACCCCTGCCTTTTTTTGTTTTCCATTTGCTTGGTAGATCTTCCTCCATCCCTTTATTTTCAGCCTATGTATGTCTCTGCATGGAAGATGGGTCTCCTGAGTACAGCAAACTGATGGGTCTTGACTCTATCCAATTTGCCAGTCTGTGCCTTTTAATTGGAGCATTTAGTCCATTTACATTTAAGGTTAATATTGTTATGTGTGAACTTGATCCTGTCATTATGATATTTACTGGTTATTTTGCTCGTAGTAGATGCCGTTTCTTCTTAGCATCGATGGACTTTACATTTTGACATGTTTTTGCAATGGCTGGCACCTGTTGTTCCTTTCCATGTTTAGTGCTTCCTTCAGGATCTCTTGTAGGGCAGGCCTGGTGGTGACAAAATCTCTAAGCATTTGCTTGTCTGTAAAGGATTTGTTTTCTCCTTCACTTATGAAACTTAGTTTGGCTGGATATGAAATTCTAGGTTGAAAATTCTTTTCTTTAAGAATGTTGAATATTGGCCCCCACTCTCTTCTGGCTTGGCGAGTTTCTGCTGAGAGGTCTGCTGTTAGTCTTATGGGCTTCCCTTTCTGTGTAACCCAACCTTTCTTTCTGGCTGCCCTTAATATTTTTTCCTTCATTTCAACTTTGGTGAATCTGACAATTATGTGTCTTGGAGTTGCTCTTCTCGAGGAGTATCTTTGTGACGTTCTCTGTAT
Organism: Chlorocebus sabaeus; assembly: GCF_047675955.1. Taxonomy (NCBI): domain Eukaryota; kingdom Metazoa; phylum Chordata; class Mammalia; order Primates; family Cercopithecidae; genus Chlorocebus; species Chlorocebus sabaeus. The sequence goes on from NC_132915.1 coordinate 45,243,343, forward strand.
TTCCTGAATTTGGATGTTGGCCTGCCTTACTAGGTTGGGGAAGTTCTCCTGAATGATATCCTGCAGAATGTTTTCTAACTTGGTTCCATTTGCCCCGTCACTTTCAGGCACACCAATCAGACATAGATTTGGTCTTTTCACATAATCCCATATTTCTTGGAGGCTTTGTTCATTTCTTTTTACTCTTTTTTCTCCACACTTCTCTTCTCGCTTCATTTTATTCATCTGATCTTTAATCGCTGATACTCTTTCTTCCAGTTGATATCGAGTCAGTTACTGAAGCTTGTGCATTTGTCACGTATTTCTCGTGTTATGGGTTTTATCTCTGTCGGTTCTTTTAAGGTCTTCTCTGTATTGATTATTCTAGTTATCCATTCATCCATTCTTTTTTCAAGGTTTTTAGTTTCTTTGTGCTGGGTATGTAGTTCCTCCTTCAGCTCTGAGAAGTTTGATTGACTGAAGCCTTTTTCTCCCAAATCGTCAAAGTCATCCTCCGTGCAGCTTTGTTCCGTTGCTGGCGATGAGCTGCGTTCCTTTGAAGGGGGAGATGCACTCTGATTTTTTGAATTTCCAGCTTTTCTGCACTGCTTTTTCCCCATCTTTGTGGTTTTATCTGCCTTTGGTCTTTGATGATGGTGACGTACTGATGGGGTTTTGATGTGGGTGTCCTTTCTGTTTGTTAGTCTTCCTTCTAACAGTCAGGACCCTCAGCTGTAGGTCTGTCGGAGTTTGCTTGAGGTCCACTCCAGACCCTGTTTGCCTGGGTATCAGCAGCAGAGACTGCAGAAGATAGAATATTGCTGCACAGTGAATGTTGCTGTCTGATTCTTGCTCTGGAAGCTTCATCTCAGGGGTGTACCCTGCCATGTGAGGTGTGAGGTGTCAGTCTGCACCTAGTGGGGGATGTCTCCCAGTTAGGCTACTCAGGTGTCAGGGACCCACTTGAGCAGGCAGTCTGTCCATTCTCAGATCTCAGCCTCCGTGCTGGGAGATCCACTGCACTCTTCAAAGCTATCAGACAGGGGCATTTACCTCTGCCGAGGTTTCTGCTGATTTTTGTTTAGCTATGCCCTGTCCCCAGAGGAGGAGTCTACGGAGGCAGGCCGGCCTCTTTGAGCTGCGGTGGGTTCCACCCAATTCAAGCTTCCCAGTGCCTTTGTTTGCCCACTTAAGCCTCAGCAATGGTGGGTACCCCTCCCCCAGCCTCGTTGCTGCCTTGCAGTTAGATCTCAGACTGCTGTGCTAGCAATGAGGGAGGCTCCATGGGCGTGAGACCCTCTGGGCCAGGTGTGGGATATTATCGCCTTGTGTGCCATTTGCTAAGACCCTTGGTAAAGTGCAGTATTAGGGTGGGAGTTACTCGATTTTCCAGGTGGTATGTGTTTCAGTTTCCCTTGGCTAGGAAAAGGGATTCCCTTCCCTCTTGCGCTTCCCAGGTGAGGCGATGCCTCGCCCTGCTTCAACTCTCCCCGGTTGCGCTGCACCAGCTGACCAGCACCGATTGTCCGGCACTCCCCAGTGAGATGAACCCGGTACCTCAGTTGAAAATGCAGAAATCACTCGTCTTCTGTGTCACTTATGCTGGGAGCTGGAGGCTGGAGCTGTTCCTATTCGGCCATCTTGGGCGCGCCTTTTGTATTTTTTTAGTAGCGACGGAGTTTCACCGTGTTAGCCAGGATGGTCTCGATCTCCTGACCTCATGATCCGCCCGTCTCGGCCTCCCAAAGTGCTGGGATTACAGGCTTAAGCTACCGCGCCCGGCCCTAGAAATGTAATTTTCTAGCCAGAGTGTCCTTTTTTTTTTTTTTTTTTTTTTTTGAGATGGAGTCTGGCTCTGTCTCCCAGGCTGGAGTGCAGTGGCCGGATCTCAGCTCACTGCAAGCTCCGCCTCCCGGGTTTACGCCATTCTCCTGCCTCAGCCTCCCGAGTAGCTGGGACTACAGGCGCCCGCCACCTCGCCCGGCTAGTTTTTTGTATTTTTTTAGTAGAGACGGGGTTTCACCGTGTTCGCCAGGATGGTCTCGATCTCCTGACCTCGTGATCCGCCCGTCTCGGCCTCCCAAAGTGCTGGGATTACAGGCTTGAGCCACCGCGCCCGGCCAGTCCAGAGTGTCTTTTTAACCTTTGTTACAAATGTAAAAAGTATTTAATATAAAATGTTTTTGTTAAAGAGTAATTGATTAATTCAGGGAAGTTGGAAATTTTCTAGGCAAAATTTCAATTAAAACTTTTGTTTGATTGATAAGTAGTATTGAAACATGAATGCCCTGATTTAGTAAGCACAACTGTATTAGGCCATTCTTGCATTGGTATAAAGAAATACCTGAGACTGGGTAATTTATAAAGAAAAGAAGTTTAATTGACTCATGATTCTGTGGGCTTCTAGGGAAGCTTCAGGAAGCTGAAGATCCTGGCAGGTGAATGGGGAACAGGCACATCACATGGTGAAAGTAGGAGCAAGTGGTGGGTTGGGGGAGAGGGAGCTGCCACATTCTTTTAAAGCACTAAGCCATGAGTGATCTACCCTCATGATCCAAATACCTCCCACCAGATCCCACTTCCAGCACTGGGGATTACAATTCAGCATGAGATTTGGGCAGGGACATACATCCAAACTATATCAACAACTAACTGTGTACTTCTTCCATTTGCATTTACCTGTTTAACCATGTATCATGGGTGATGGGCATGGGGAATCAGAATTATGCCTCCAACTGAGTATATCAGAAAGAGTTATACAAGTCCTTAAAAATGACAAAGCCTATCCAATCATGTTTCTTTCACTAAAAGTTATTAATAACAACTTTTTGTTGAGAGTAAATGTTTTAGAGTTATTAATAAATCAAGGCTAAGGCCTTCTCCCATGTCTCCTAGCTGTTTGTGCTGAGCTTCAAGCCTAACTGTAGTTGGTGTTACCATTGTAGAAGTACTCTCTTATTTTAAATAGGGTTTTTCTAAAAGTTTGTTTGTGATCCTTTCTACTTTCTGTTCCTTATCGATTAATCAGGATTCTTCTCAGCTGATAGCATTTTTAGCAGCTTTTATGCATTCATAATTCCATTGGCAAAGCAAGGAGGTGGATGTCAGTCTGACATCCTGATACAGTCCTTCTTACACAACTTTTTACTGGAATGGAATATCCTGGTTAAACAAGTAATTGTGGGCAGGGCCAGAAACCAAACATCAAGCTAGAGTCCAATTCCACATCTTTGGTGGGGACTTCATTGGAGTCACAGTTGCTGTTTGCATGCTATTAGTAATAGGCCATCTATATCTCATTCACTGCTATATCCTTAAAATTTGTAAAATATTATTAAAATATTGAAGTGAAAGTAAGTCTAATAAATGAGCAACCTTCTCAGAGTAACTTTTTGATAATGAAGAAAATAATGAAATTTCCTTTAATTCCTGGTGCCAGTGAACACACATTTTTTTCTAATGGTGATCTTTTTGTTTTTATTTTTACATATTTAGGACGTACAAATGCAGATTTCTTACTTGCATATATTGCACAGTTGTGAAGTCTGCTCTTTTTGTATATCCATCATGTGAGTAGTGAACATCATATCCTCACCACCTTCTCACCTTTTGTAGTCTCCAGTGTCTGTTATTCCACTGTGTACATCCATGCGTAGCCATTGTTTAGCTCCCACTCATAAGTGAGAACATGCAGTATTTGACTTTCTGTCTCTGAGTTGTTTCACTTATGATAATGGCCTTTAATTATATCCATGTGGCTGCATAAGGCATGATTTTACTTTTTTAAATGCCTGAGTAACATTACATGGTACACACACACACACACACACACACACACACACACACCACATTTTCTTTATCCAATCATCTGTTGATGGACACTTAGGTTGATTTCATATCTTTGTTATTATGGATAGTGCTACAACAGGCGTATGAATGCAGCTGTTTTTTTTGGTATAACAATAGGGTATAATTTCCCCAGTGTATGTTTTTGTTGACTTTGTCAAAGACCAGTTGGCTGTAGGTATGCGGCTTTATTCTTGAGCTCTCCATTCTGTTCCATTGATCTATATGTGTGTTTGGTGCTAGTACCATGCTATTTTGGTTATGATAGCCTTGTAGTACAATTTGAAGTTAGGTTATGTGGTGCCTCTAGCTTCGTTCTTTTTGCTTAGGATTGCTTTGGCTATTAGGGCGTTCTCTCTCTCTCTCTCTCTCTTTCTCTCTCTCTCTGTATATGTGTATATATATACACACACACACACATATATATACTTTTAAGTTCTGGGATACATGTGCAGAACATGCAAGTTTGTTACATAGGTATACGTGTGCCATGGTGATTTCCTGCACCCATCAGCTCGTCATCTACATTAGGTATTTCTCCTAATGCTATCCCTCCCCTAGCCCCCGACAGCCCGAGAGGCCCCGGTGTGTGATATTCCCCTCCCTGTGCCCATGTGTTCTCATTATTCATGAGCTGTTTGGTTTTCTATCCTTGTGATAGTTTGCTGAGAATGATGGTTTCCGGCTTCATCTTTGTCCCTGCACAGGACATGAACTCAGTCTTTTTTTAATGGCTGCATAGTATTCCATGGTGTATATGTGCCACATTTTCTTTATCCAGTCTGTCATTGATGAACATTTGGGTTGGTTCCAAGTCTTTGCTGTTGTGAACAGTGCTGCAATAAACATAAACGTGTGCGTGTACCTTTATAGTAGCATGATTTATAATCCTTTGGGTGTATACCCAGTAATGGGATTGCTGGGTCAAATGATATTTCTAGTTCTAGATCCTTGAGAAATCACCACAGTGTCTTCCACAATGGTTGAACTAATTTACACTCCCACCAACAGTGTCAGAGTGTTCCCATTTCTCCACATCCTCTCCAGCATCTGTTGTTTCCTGACTTTTTAATGACTGCCATTCTAACTGACAGGAGATGGTATCTCATTGTGGTTTTGACTTGCATTTCTCTAATGACCAGTGATGATGAGCTTTTTTTCATATGTTTGTGGGCCACATACATGCCTTCTTATGAAAAGTGTCTGTTCATATCCTCTGCCCACTTTTTGATGGGGTTGTTTCTTTCTTGTAAATTTGTTTAAGCCCCTGTAGATTCTGGATAGATTGCAAAAATTTTCTCCCATTCTGTAGGTTGCCTGTTCACTCTGGTGATAGTTTCTTTTGGTGCGCAGAAGCTCTTTAGTTTAATTAGACCCCATTTGTCAATTTTGGCTTTTGTTGCCATTGCTTTTGGTGTTTTAGTCGTGAAGTCTTTGCCCATGCCTATGTCCTGAATGGTATTGCCTAGGTTCTCTCCTTGGGTTTTTATGGTTTTAGGTCTTATATTTAAATCTTGAATCCATCTTGAGTTAATTTTTGTATAAGGTGTAAGGAAGGGGGTGCAGTTTCAGTTTTCTGCATATCTAGCCAGTTTTCCCAACACCATTTATTAAACAGGCAATCCTTGCCCCATTGCTTGTTTTTGTCAGGTTTGTCAAAGATCAGATGGTTGTAGATGTGTGGTGTTATTTCTGAGGCCTCTGTTCTGTGCCATTGGTCTACATATCTGTTTTGGTACCAGTACCATGCTGTTTTGGTTACTGTAGCCTTGTAGTATAGTTTGAAGTCAGGTAGCATGATGCCTCCAGCTTTGTTCTTTTTTTAATTTAAACTTTTTTTTTTTTTTTTTTTTTTTTTTTGAGACATAGTCTTGCTCTGTCACCCAGGCTGGAGTGCAGTGGCGTGATCTCAGCTCACTGCAAGCTCCGCCTCCTGGGTTCACACCATTGTCTTGCCTCAGCCTCCCGAATAGCTGGGACTACAGGCGCCTGCCACCCTGCCCAGCTAATTTTTTGTATTTTTAGTAGAGACCGGGTTTCACTGTGTTCGCCAGGATGGTCTCGATCTCCTGACCTCATGATCCGCCCGTCTCGGCCTCCCAAAGTGCTGGGATTACAGGCGTGAGCCACCGCGCCCTGCCCAGCTTTGCTCTTTTTGCTTAGGATTGTCTTGACTATATGGGCTCTATTTTGGTTCCATATGAAATTTAAAGTAGTGTTTTTCTAACTCTGTGAAGAAAGCCAGTGGTAGCTTGATGAGAATAGCATTGAATCTATAAATTACTTTGGGCAGTATAGCCATTTTCACGATATTGATTCTTTCTATTCATGAGCATGGAATGTTTTTCCATCTGTTTATGTCCTCTCTTATTTCCTTGAGCAGTGGTTTGTAGTTTTCCTTGAAGAGGTCCTTCACATCCCTTGTAAGTTATATTCCTAGGTATTTTATTCTCTTTGTAGCAATTGCATATGGGAGTTTGCTCATGATTTGGCTCTCTGTTTGTCTATTATTGGTGTATGGGAATGCTTGTGATTTTTGCACATTGATTTTATATCCAGAGACTTTGCTGAAGTTGCTTATCAGCCTAAGGAGTTTTGGGACTGAGACGATGGGGTTTTTAAAATATGCAGTCATGTCATCTGCAAACAGAGATAAATGACTTCCTCTCTTCCTATTTGAACACCCTTTATTTCTTTCTCTTGCTTGATTGCCCTGGCCAGAACTTCCAATTCTATGTTGAATAGGAGGGGTGAGAGGGCATCCTTGTCTTGTGCTAGTTTTCAACGGGAATGCTTCCAGCTTTTGCCCATTTGGTAAGGTATTGGCTGTGAGTTTGTCATAAATAGCTTTTATTATTTTGAGGTATTTTCCGTCAATACCTAGTTTATTGAGTGTTTTTAGCATGAAGGGGTGTTTAATTTTATCGAAGGCCTTTTCTGCATCTATTGAGATAATCATGTGGTTTTTGTCATTGGTTTTGGTTTTTGTCATTTTTAGTCTTGGGTGGGTGTATGTGTCCAGGAATTTATCTAGTTCTTCTAGATCTTCTAGTTTATTTGCATAGGGGTGTTTATATTATTCTCCGATGGTAGTTTGTATTTCTGTGGGATCATTGGTGATCTCCCCTTTATGATTTTTTATTGTGTCTATTTGAATCTTATTTGTTTTCTTCTTTATTTGTCTGACTAGCAGTCTATATATTTGTTAATCTTTACAAAAAAAACAGCTCTTGGGTTCATTGAGTTTTTGAAGGGTTTTTCGTGTCTCTATCTCCTTCAGTTCTGCTGTGATCTTAGTTATTTCTTGTCTTCTGCTAGCTTTTGAATTTGTTTGCACTTGCTTCTCTAGTTCTTTTCTTTTCTTTGTGATGTTCTTTTCATTGTGTTGATTTTAGATCTTCCCCGCTTTCTCTTGTAGGCATTTAGTGCTATAAATTTCCCCCAACCACTGCTTTAGCTGTGTCCCACAGATTCTGGTACCTTGTGTCTTTGTTCTCATTGGTTTCAAAGAACTTATTTATTTCTGCCTTAATTTCGTTATTTACCCAGTAATCATTCAGTAGCAGGTTGTTCAGTTTCCATGTAGTTGTGTGGTTTTGAGTGAGTTTCTTAATCCTGAGTTCTAATTTGATTGCACTGTGGTCTGAGAGACTGTTATGATTTCTGTTTTGCATTTGCTGAGGAGTGTTTTACTTCCAATTATGTGGTTGATTTTAGAATAAGTGCGGTGTGATTCTGAGAAGAATGTATATTCTGTTGATTTGGGGTGGAGAGTTCTGTAGATGTCTGTTAGGTCTGCTTGGTCCAGAGCTGAGTTAAAGTCCTAAATATCCTTGTTAATTCTCTGTCTTGTTCATCTGTCTAATATTGACAGTTCGGTGTTAAAGTTTTCCACTATTATTGTGTGGGATCGTAAGTCTCTTTATATGTCTCTAAGAACTTGCTTTATGAATCTGAGTGCTCCTGTTTTGGGTGTGTATATATTTAGGATAGTTAGCTCTTCTTGCTGCATTGATCCCTTTACCATTATGTAATGCCATTCTTTGTCTTTTTTTATCTTTGTTGGTTTAAAGTCTGTTTTATCAGAGACCAGGATTACAACCTGGTTTTTTTTTCTTTCCATTTGCCTTGTAAATATTCCTCTATCCTTTATTTTGAGCCATGTGAGATGGGTCTCCTAAATACAGCACACCAATAGTTTTTGACTCTTTATCCAATTTGCCAGTCTGTGCCTTTAATTGAGGCATTTAGCCTGTTTACATTTAAAGTTAATATTATTATGTATGAATTTGGTCCTGTCATGATGCTAATTGGTTATTTTGCCTATTAGTTGATGCATTATTAGTTTCTTCATAATGTCAATGGTTTTTACATTTTGGTTTGCTTTTGCAGTGGCTGGTACCAGTTTTTCCTTTCCATATTTAGTGCTTCCTTCAGGAGCTCTTGTAAGGCAGGCCTGGTGGTGACAAAATCTCTCAGCGTTTGCTTGTCTGTGAAGGATTTTATTTCTTCTTTGCTTTTGAAGCTTAGTTTGACTTGATATGAAATTCTGACTTGAAAATTGTTTTCTTTAATAATGTTGACTATTGGCCCTCACTCTCTTCTGGCTTGTAGGGTTTCTGCAGAGAGATCTGCTGTTAGTCTGATGGGCTTCCCTTTGTGGGTAACCTGACGTTTCTTTGTAGCTACACTTAACATGTTTTCCTTCATTTCAACCTTGGTGAATCTGAGAATTATGTGTCTTGGGGTTGCTCCTCTCAAGGATTATCTTTGTGGTGTTCTTTATATTTCTTGAATTTGAATGTTGGCCTGTCTTGCCAGGAGAAGTTCTTCTGGGAAGTTCTGGATAATATCCTGAAGTGTGTTTTCCAACTTGGTTCCATTCTCCCTGTCACTTCTAGGTACAGCAATCAAACATAGGTTTGGTCTTTTCACATAGTCCCATATTTCTTGGAGGCTTTGTTAGTTCCTTTTCATTCTTTTTTCTCTATTCTTATATTCACACTTCATTTCATTACATCGATCTTGAATCTCTGATATCCTTTTTTCTGGTTGATTGATCCGGCTACTGATACTTGTGTATGCTTCATGAAGTTCTCATGCTGTGTTTTTCAGCTCCATCAAGTCATTTATGTTCTTCTCTATACTGGTTATTCTAGTTAACAATTCCTCTAACCTTTTATCAATGTTCTTAGCTTCTTTGTGTTGGGTTATAACACGTTCCTTTAGCTCAGAGGAGTTTGTTATTACCTCCCTTTTGAAGCCCACTTCTGTCAATTTGTCAAACTCATTCTCCATCCAGTTTTGTTTCCTTGTTGGTAAGGAGTTGTGATCCTTTGGAGGAGAAGAGGGATTCTGATTTTTGGAATTTTCAGGCTTTTTGCACTGGTTTTTCCTCATCTTCATGGATTTATCTTCCTTTGGTATTTGATGTTTGTCACCTTCAGATGGAGTTTTTGCATGGTTGCTCTTTTTGTTGATGTTGATGCTATTGCTTTCTGTTTGTTAGTTTGCCTTCTAACAGTCAGGTCCTTCTTCTGCAGGTCTGCTGGAGTTTGCTGGGGTTCCACTTCAGACCCTGTTTGCCTGGGTATCACCAGCAGAGGCTGCAGAACAGCAAAGATTGCTGCCTGCTCCTTCCTCTGGAAGCTTCATCACAGAGGGGCACCTGCCAGATGCCAGCTGGAGCTCTTCTGTATGAGGTGTCTGTCGACCCCTGCCAGGAGGTGTCTCCTGGTCAGAAGTCATGGGGGGGGTCAGGGACCCCCTTGAGGATGCAGTCTGTCCCTTATCAGAGCTGAAGCACTGTGCTGGGAGATCTGCTGCTCTCTTCAGAGCTGGCAGGCAGGAACATTTAAGTCTGCTGAAACTGCGCCCACAGCCGCCCCTTCCCCCAGGTGCTCTGTCCCAGGGAGATGGGAGTTTTATCTATAAGCCCCTGACTGGGGCTGCTGCCTTTCTTTCAGAGATGCCCTGCCCAGAGAGGAGGAATCTAGAGAGGTAGTCTGGCTACAGCGGCTTTGCTGAACTGCAGTTGGCTCTGCCCAGTCTGAACTTCCTGGTGGCTTTGTTTACACTGTGAAGGGAAAACCACCGTCTCAAACCTTAGTAATGGCGGACATCTCTCCCCCTACCAAGCTTGAGCATCCCAGATCGACTTCTTACTGGTGTGCTGGCCGCAAGAATTTCAAGCCAGTGGATCTTAGCTTGCTGGACTCCATGGGGGTGGGATCCGCTGAGCTAGACCACTTGGCTCCCTGGCTTCAGGCCCCTTTCCAGGGGAGCAAACAGTTCTGTCTTGCTGGTTCCAGGTGCCACTAGGGTATGGGAAAAAAACCTCCTGCAGATAGCTTGATGTCTGCCCAAATGGTCACCTAGTTTTGTGCTTGAAACCCAGGGCCCTTGTGATGTAGGCACCCAAAGGAATCTCCTGATCTGTGGGTTTTGAAGACCGTGGGAAAAGCATAGCATCTGTGGCAGACAGCGTCATCCCTCATGTCAGAGTCCCTCATGGCTTCACTTGGTTTGGAGAGGGAGTTCCCTGACCCCTTGTGCTTCCCAGGTGAGGCAATGCCCCACTCTGCTTCTGCTCACCGTCTGTGGGCTGTACCCACTGTCTAACCAGCCCCAGTGAGATGAACTAGGTACCTTAGTTGGAAATGCATAAATCACCCACCTTCTGCATTGGTCTTGCTGGGAGCTGCAGACCAGAACTGTTCGTATTCAGCCATCTTGTCCAGGAATCCTTTATTTTTGTTTTATATGAATTTTAGCATTGTTTTTTCTAACTCTTCAAAAAATGACCTTGATAATTTGATAGAGATTGCATTGGATCTGTAGATTGCTTTGGACAATATGGTAATTTTAACGATATTAATCCTTCCAATTCATGATCATTGGAGATTTTTATAATTGTTTGTCTCATCTACAATTTATTTCATCAGTGTTTTGTAGTTCTCCTTATAGATCTTTCCATCCTTGGTTAAATGTATTTCTAGTTTTTTTTTTTTTTTTGTAGCTATTGTAAATTGGATAGCCTTCTTGATTTGGTCCTCAAGTAGATTATTATGGAGATTATTATGGGTGTATGGAAATGCTGCTGATTTCTGTACATTAATTTTGCATCCTGAAACTTTACTGCATTTATCAAATCTAAGTGTTTTTTGGTGGATTCTTTAGGATTTTCCAGATAGAAGAATATATCATCAGTGAGCAGAGATAATTTAACTTCCTCTTTTCCAATTAAGATATGTGTTATTTTTTCCTCTTGCCTGATTATTTTGTCAAGGACTTCCAGTACTGTGTTGAATAAAAGTGGCAAAAAGTGGACATCCTTTTCTTGTTCCAATTCTTAGAATGCTTCCAACTTTGCTTCATTAAGTATAATGTTGACTGTGGATTTGTCATATAGGCCCTTTATTATGTTGAGGCCTATTCCTTCTCTGCCTAGCTCTTTGAAGATTTTTATCATGATGATATACTGAATTTTACCAAATGCCTTCTCTGCATCTATTGAGATGATCATATGGTTTTTGTCCTTAATTCTGTTTATGTGATGTATCATGTTTGTTGATTTACATATATTGAACCATCCTTGCATTCCTGCAATAAATCTCACCTGATTATAGTGTATTATATTTTTGATGTGCTGTTGGATTCTATTTGCTAGTATTTTGTTGAGCGTAACCATGTTATCATTGTGAGATCTTCTTCCTTAGGAATGACATAATAAATAGTAACTTTTATTATCAAAGAGACATATATTAAATATTTAAATATTTTATATTTAAAATATTCATATTATATCTAATAATTTACACCTCTCAGAAATATTGAAACCTTCTTTTATGAGCTAAAATAGTAATTTGATATCATTATTACAGATAATATTTACCTGAGGGTTTATTATATGCCAGGTAGTTTAAGCTCATTTCACATATTAATACTCATTTAATTTCTATAAAATGTTATAAGGTATGAATTTTTATCCTAATTTTGTGAGAACATATTACATTTCACGTATTTAGTATATCTGGCATATGTGTTTTACACAATATATTTACATAAGATATAGAAATGAAGTGTGTTTGTAATTATATGAATTAAAGTCAAAATGTTAGAGGTTTTTGCTTTCCATTTACTCAAAAATGTAGATAAAAGATTTGATATTTTGGCATGTAGGCTTTATGATATTTTCCACTAATTTCTTCTTCTCTTAGTATCAGGTCCCCAATAATCCCATTGTTCCTGGTGTTCAAATTTGATGTCAGTCTAAACTACTTAATAATATGTACATAACAAATTATATAAATGATATTCTAGTCTTCAAGTGATGTGCACTTGTTTGTATCTCATAACTTTTTATATTTTAATGCACATATACTTTTAAAAAATGGATAGATGTGGAATTTTATGTTTGAAATTCCCTCATCTTGTTACTGTCAATTATAGATACTATAGATTATCTCTAAAACAAAAGTTCTTCTTGTTCAGAAACTGTCTTTTGTTCTTCATATACTAGCTGAGTCCCACTGAAATACAGCTCTCACTGCATAGTATAGTCAAAATAACCCCCTCGGGTCAAGGATGACAATAGGATAAATTCTCAAATCCTGGACTTGCTGTATATAATATCATGCTGTTCTATCATTGTTTCCTAATGTAAAATAATGTGATCTTTTAATAAAGGAACAGAATATGTTGTAGAGGGTTAGACTTTAGGAGACTGATACAAGGGTCAGTAGATGCTTACTCCCTCTTTCTTCTACTCCCTCAGTTAATTCAGATTGTCATTTCCATTTCTTGTACCAACTTGACACCTTTCTTTTGTATTAAAGAGTTGAATTTTTCATTGGTATGTTTTGCTATATAGTTTGAATCACTTTTTAATACTGGAAGTTAACATTCTTTATTCTTCAAAAGAACTGTGGCTTCTTTGAATAATTGCCTTTTCAGTGATACTCCTCATACCTTCAAATTTTGAAGGAGACTTTTGTTTAGAAGAGCATAGTATATTTTATACATATTAGTAACATGAAACATGCTTTCTGTATTGATCATTGTATCTTGCTGCTCTGAAAAAGTATCATATGCACTATTATACAAATTTTATTTTGTCTCTCAAATGAAAATATTACTTTAAGAGAGTTGGAATGTTTAAGATTTGAAATCCTGAGAAAAATTGGATTATTATATTCTTTTTAGTGTTATAAAGAAGTAATATGTGGTTTATGTTAATATTTCACTGAATATTAGAATTTAGTTATTAAAAGTAGATCAAGGAAGAGTTATCCACTACATAAAATTTCTGACATTACTTCTCAAAAAATTTATTTTTAAAGGGAGATTTGATGGAATATCATTTGTATTATTTATTCCTTTTAGAATGTCATAAAGATGAAATTCATAAAATGTGTTTCTCCAAGTTTAGAAAATGGGATAACTTTTAAAATGTGGAACTTTTAATCCTAAAATATTAAAGGCCAATTCTCTTGTGACTTACAGTGAAATAATAATCCAGGAGCCCATTACTGATGGAAGGGAACTTTCTTATCATTCAATAAGCATTTATGCATGTTTCAGCCTTTTATACATTTTAGGTCCTTAGACAATAAAAGTATATATATAAGAACCATATATTTCAGAATGTCTCATTTATATTTTAATGGATAATTTGAAAATAGAATAATAGTAATAATACTACAATGAAATTCAATAGTTTACCATTTTTAGAGTGCTTTCTTATATTAAATGCAATATAGTTGAAGGGTTAAGGAATGGGTTTGCATGAGAAATACTTGGATTTGTATCCTGACTATTATCCAACTAATTGTAAACTTGGGCTAGTTGTTTAATCCCTCCAAGCTCTTGTGTTTTGCTCTGAAAAGCTAGGTTAAAAATGTATCTACTCCATTTGGTTACTGTAAAGATAAATGAAATTAAGCATGTAATATGCTTACATGGTCCCTACACTTCAGTAAATACCTAATAAACATTAGCTATTTTAATTTTCTGAGCCTTCCAACAGTTTTGGAAGTAGACAAGAAAACGACTCTTTTTTCTCATTTTATAGAGGGAGGAGATGGAGGCTCAGAGGGATTATGTGGCATTTCCCAACAACATAGAGTTGAATCAAAGTAAGAATCAGAAAAAAGAAAAAAACCCCAGGACTTGTGATTTCTGGTTCACTATCTCAATAGAGAAGATACATGAATTTAAAAGAATTGAGAGAGACTTGACATAGGAAAAAACAGACGTAATTCAAGTTTCTGATTTTCACATACTTTTGAGATGCAGGGGTATATTTTGTATTAGTATTAGCTGTAAACTTACCTTGAAATGATTCACAGGAAGATAGGTTAGGATATGTCAGATATTCCCAGGTAAGAAGTCATATAATGCTTATGTAGTGTTGGTTAATAAATTCCCATTTGTGTACTTCACCCTTTTATGCCTAGCCTATAGTTATGCTTCTGCTTTTTTTCAACTTGAACAGAGTATCATTAATAATTTATTCATTTGTTTAGGTGTTAAGATTATGTACTTTCCCAAACATCATCACCCTTTCCTAGAAGGTATTTTGTAACAATATATGGTTTCATCTTATGGTTTTTATCTTTTCTAATTCTTCTTTAATTAATTAATTCATTCATTCTTCAAAACAGTTGTTAATTCAAGCAGTCATTCAAACAAGCACTCACTATCCCTGAAGCTCCAGATAGGTATAGGCACAGTATCTGGCCTTAAGTAGCTCCTCAGTCTAGTAAAGAAGATAAACATGTAAACTAATACATTTCTACTAAAGCAATAAATGCAACAGTGGAAGCAGGCATGAAGGGTCCACAGAAAAACAGGATAGAAGTTAACACTGCCTTTTTTGGGCTCACAAGAGGATTTTTGAAAAAGATCTGAGCTGGATTTTTGAGGGCAAATAAGAATTTATTAGGCCAAAAGATCTGAATTTTCTTACTTACCTGCAAGTAACTAACTTACCTCTATTTTACATACATTCTCTACATTGTTTCTTACACTTTCTTTGTTCACTAAATTATTTTTCACATGTATTCACAACTATTCAAATATATAATTTCTCAAAGCTTTCCTAATCCATAACCTTAAGATAGAATGTAATTTGCAAATTCTCACACTGTCTACCATTATACTAAGTTGTGGCTATTGTAGGAACATTTTTCTTATAAACAATATAATATTATTTTTGAAAATGTCTTTGAAATATGGGATTTATTTTGCTATATTTGAGTTATTTTGAAAGCCTTTTAAAAAAAGGCATAATAGTATCCTGTACTTAAAATTCATTACAAATTGCTTTAGAAGAAAAAGTCTATAAAATATTATTAAAGTGTGATCCAACAATTCCCTAAATATGGTACTGTTTAGAGGAGATAATAAGTTACCAGAACTTGCTTATGTTAATTGTTTTATTATGTATAGTCCAGTGTGATGGCATTTCTGTGTTACATGAATCAACATAATTATACTTTTCTTACAAAATAAGAATCACATTTACTCTTAAAAATCACAAGATTATTTTAACTCCTTTTGTTTCAAAACATTTGTTTTTTAGGTGGATTAAAAATTTTACTAACTCAGCTTATTTTGAAATATCTTGTTCGTATACCCATTAAGATTGCACCTCTCTTAAGATTGAAATTTAGGTCAAATTACAACTTGAATTTAACTTTACTACAGAAAATAACCATGCCATCTTTTGAAACCACATTCTAAATTTTAAGCTCAATAGATCAAAGTACATCTTATTTAAATAAATACTCTGGAATGAAGTCTCAATTATTTTCTCACAAACTTTCTTAAAATAGTCACTGTTCTCAATATAAAATGTGAAGTTTAGCTTTATTATTTTAAAGAAAGATGAAAAGTTGTTTATTTTAAAATTTTAATGGTTTTGCTTTCAAATTATGGAAATTCTTCTTTGGGGACATATTTATTTGAATTATATGTGACATTATTTTTATTTCTTAAGGCTATGATTAAAAGTTTCATGGATGTCTACCAGCTTGCAAGCACTAGAATCACAACATTAGAGAAGGAAATGACATCTCATCGAAGTCACATCGTGGCCTTAAAATCAGAACTTCACACAGCTTGTTTACGTGAAAATGCAAGTTTACAATCAGTAAGTCCTTGTTATAATTTTTATAACTCCTTGAATCTTGGGTTACATTTACATTTATGTTCTTAATGTTCATAGGATCATTTGCCAATATATGTAATTTAGGGTAAATGATCAAGTGACATAAAATTATTTGTGTGGAGAAAAATTTGGAGAAAGAAAAGCAATTAATTTTTTCATGGTATTATGTATAAAGATATGCATATTGTTATCAATGCTAAAACACTACATCAAGATTCCTTTGTGTTTGGCAGTGCAGCTGACAGTTGGATTTGGCAGTATGCATAGTTAAAGCTTGCAACTGTCTGAAGATTCAGTGTGTCCCATTAAGACAGAATATTATTAATTATGCGTATAACCAAAATGGTAATTAGAGCATGTGATTATTCTCTGTAGAAAACTAGACTTATCCATAATACATGCCTAGCTAAAGATGCATGTTGTGATTCATCTATATGATTAAAATTCAGTTTCAGCAGCTATTTTCATGTCTTAAAATTTTAGCCCATGATGAAATTTGGGCTCACTTAACACTAAAAAAAAAAAAAAAAAAAAATTCTACACTTGAAATATATGTTTGGGGAGTTTTAAAAAATGAATGTTTTGTGACATAAAGGAATAAGTAAACATTTAAACTTTCCCTCAAAAGGCTGATATGTCAACAGTAGATTCACAAAGTTACAAATAATTGGAATGTCTTTAAAATTTTTTTTTGGTTTGATTACAGTGACTTATAAAGAAAAACAGTATCATTTTGCTATTCAGCTATTGACCCACTTCAAATGCTACATTCAACAGAAAAACAGTGTTAAAACAAATAGATGCATAGCTGTGGTCTGCTTCCTCACCTTCTGGTCTTAGCTCAAGTGCCAGCGTCCAAATAAAGCCTTTGTAACTAGGGTATTCAAAATCACAACCATGAACCCTCCTGCCCCCTGAAAAGCTCTCTGTCTCTCTCTGTTTCTCTTTTGCCCCATATTTCCTGTCTGCCTTCCACCTTTCTTATTTTATTTTTTTCCCTCTAGCAGTTATCATCAAACTGACATATGGTGCATTTTATTTATTTGCTTATTGTTTGTTTGCTCCTTCCTCAGTAGAATGTAGGTTCCATAAAGAAAAGCAATTTTCAGTGTTTGCTTCATTTCTGTGAAGACATTCCAGTTCCAAGAGCAGTCTGGCTCATAGTAGGTACTCAATAAATATTTATTGAGTGAAAAGTGCGAGTAATTTACCCAATAAGTGTAAAAAGGCGATTATTTGGGACCAGAGTTGTGAGTTCAGTTTTTAAAGTGACTTTGTTAATTTATTAATGAGAGATTAGTAAATTTAACCTCCACCAAGAGAAATTAAAATGAAGAGGAAACTTTTTAAAATTCTGGAATATCTAGAATTTATTCTAGCCTTTTTCACATTTCTTCTTGCTGTCTCTGATTTGATTGATTAATTTTACATTATACTGTTTAAGTTGTATCAGCTTTGTTGGGATGTACTATGGTTTATTACTTTTTACTATTATTTAATATGAAAACAATTACTTGTATTTTAAGAAGACCGAACTTGGTAAGGTGAGATTGTTTCTCCGTGGGTTCAAACAATTTTTACCAACTGTTATGCTACTGATACTTAATGAAAGTGTGTTTAACATACTTCACAATCATACCAAAACCCTACTTTTCAACATTTTTTCCCCTTTGAACATATCTGCAGGATACACTCATCGTTTCATTTAGAAGAGGTGGTTCACCTGGTAGTGATTTTTCATCTCTAGAATGTGAAAAACTCCCCCAGGTGATTCTGATGTATCCTTTTAGGAGAATGCTGCCCAATTCCATGTCTGGACAGGATGTGTGCTCTCCTGTCTTTTCACTTAGTTCAGAATCACTGTTGTAAAAATAATAAACTTGTGTAATGGTTTTTATTTTTTGAAGATATTTGTATATGCATTTACTAACTTGAACTTTTTAAGAACTCTCTAAAGGAAGTAGAAAAACAAACCTTTGTCTTTGTATTTCATAGGTGAGAGGCAATATTGTTTGCTGGGTAAGACCATGGGCTTTGGAGTTATATCCATTAGGAATACTATCAAGTGTAAGTCACAGAAAATCTGACTAGCACAATTTAAAAAACAGGGGAGTGCACATATCTCTTTGACCTACTGATTTCATTTCCTTTGGATATATACCCAGTTGTGGGATTGCTGGACCACATGATAGTTCTAGTTTTAATTTTTTGAGGAACCTTCATACTGTTTTCCATGACTGTACTAATTTACATTCCCACAACCAGCCTGTGCAAAGATTCCTTTTTCTCCATGTCTTCACCAACACTTATCTTTTGTTTTTTTGTTAACAGCCATTGTAACAGGAGTGAGGTGATATCTCATTGTAGTTTCCATTTGCATTTCCCTGATGATTAGTGATATTGAGCATTTTTTCATATACAAGTCAATTTGTATATGAAATGTCAATTTAGATCTTTTGCCATGTTAAAAATCAGGTTATTATTTTTCTTGCTATTGTTAGAGGTCCTTACATGTTTTGGATATTAATCCTTGTTACATGTATAGCTTGCAAATATTTTCTTCCATCCTATAGGTTGTCACTTAACTGTGTTGATTGTTTCCTTTGCTGTGCAGAGCTTTTTAGTTTGATTTAATCCCATTTGTCTATTTTTGGTTTTATTGCATATAATTTTAAAGATCATTTCCCAAAAAATCATTGCCAAGAACAGTGGCATGGAGTTCCCCCCATGCTTTCTTCTAGTAGTTTCAGAGTTGTGATATCTGCACTTCTATGTTTATCACAGCACTGTTCACAATATGCCAAGATACATAATCAGCCTAAGTGTCCATCAATGGATGGATGGATGAAGGAAATATGGTATATGTACACAATAAATATTATTCAGTCATAAAAAAGAACAAAATTTTGTCATTTACGACAACATGGATGAATCTGTAGGACATTATGTTAAATGAAATAAGCCAGGCATAGAAAAACAAATATTGCATCTCACTTATATGTAGAATCTAAAAAAGTAATCTCGTAGTAGAGAACAGATTGGTGGCTACCAGAGGCTGGAGTGGATACGGGAGAGAGAACAATGGGGAGATGTTGGTCGGAGAATATATAATTACAGTTAGATAGGAGAAATAAGTTCTAGATCGCTATTATACAACATGGTGACTATAGTTAATAAATACATACTCTTGAAAAATGCAAAGAGTGGATTTTAAATGTTCCCACCATGAAAATGATACCTATGTGAGGTATTATATTTGTTAATTAGCTAGATTTAACAATTTTACAATGTATGTATACTTGAAAACATGTTGTACATGATAAATACATGCAATTTCATCTGTCAATTAAAAAATAGAGAACTTTTTTTCTCACATCACAGGAAGTCTAGAAGTAGGTGTTTACTGTTACTAGTTTAGTGGCTCAACTTTTCTGTAATTTCTCTGCCACTCCGTCATTGTCATAAGATTGCAGCCTAGATCTAGGATTTGTAGTAACATTCAAGTCAGAAGGATGGGATAGCTTATATATATATGTGTAACTCAGTTATATATATGCCTCCAAAGGCATGTATGTAGACATATAGATATAGGTATATAGATAGATCTCTATACACACCTTAAAAGGCTTTTCCTTTTTAAAAACATATTTAATATTTATATATTTCAAAGAAGGGAAAATCTTCTAAAGAAGCTCCAAACAGGTTTCTGTTAATGTTCCAATAGCTGGAAATGGGTCATGTGATCACATGTAGCTGAAATAAGTCAAGCGACAAGGGAGTTAGGAAGGAGTGGGTATTGTGTTAACCAGTTAATAGTGTGTGCCATAGAAGTCAAATAAATTTGGTTTCAGGTTCTAGTTCTGTCAGTTGCTCACTATATGGCTTGCATGTCAGGGCTTTCATCTGTAAAATGGGGATAATGATATTGTTACCTAATAGAGACGTTGGGCAGTCTAGTGAGAAGTGTTAAACTACTTAGGACCTTGTATCACACTTAGTCCCCCCCAAAATATGTCAACTATTATTCTGATCACCATTATCTTGGCAGAAAGAAAATGGATTATACCACAGGAAAAGATTATTTACTAACCTAACTCTTTCAACTACCGATTTCATCATTTTATCCTGCTTCTTACTATAGCCTTGAGCATGTAACTCCTCTTCTTTGATCACCATTAGTATATTCCAATGACTGAGCTCTCTGCGCCTTTCTGCAGCCTGTTTTCCTCTCCTTTCATTTACACATTCTTAAAAAGTCATCTATACTTGCTTCTATATACTCCCTTTCCATTTATCCTTTAGCTTTGCTGCCATCTGACTTTTGAGTCTGTCATTCTGCTGAGACTGTTTTTTCCAAAGTCACCAGTAATTTTATGCTTGCTCTATCCATTAGTTCCTTCCCATCCCTTTCAACTTTTATGCAACATCAGGCCTTTAGCTACTCCTTTCTTCTTTAAACAGTCATCTCGTTTGTTTCACACGTCCACTTTTGCTTTGTTGACTCCCAGGCCTCTTCTTACTTGTGCTCTGCCTTCTTTGTATTATTCTTTTCTTTATGTATTCAGAATTTATTGAGCATCTGCTTTTTGGTGGGCACAATTCTGTTCTTGGGGATATCACATGAACCAAAACAGACAATCCTTGTTCTCATGAACTTAAAATCTAGTCGTGGAATTATTTTTCATGTAATCACACTAAATAATGTGTAATTACTAACCAAAACAATGCACCGAAAGGAAAGAACTTAACTGATGATGAGTTTTTTAAACAATGCGGCTGCCCTAGACTAGGGTATGAGTACAACATTTTCAGAGTCAGTGATACTTGAGCTAGTGTCTGAAGATTGGGTAGGAATTATCCAGTGGTGCAAAAGAACAGTGATCTAGATCAGGAAAAGGGGAGTGGTGACTCCTACAAAGTTTCTGTGATGGAAAGAAGAAACTGAGAAAGACCACTGTGGCTGGCGGAAGCAAGCCAAGGCAAGCGAGATCTAATATAAGAATGGTCTAGAGAAAAGGGCAGAGGTCAGACTTTGTTCTTTTTCCTAAGAGCAAGGGAAAACTCATCAAAAATTTTAAAAGGAGGAATGAGCTCAGAGTTGCATTTTAAAAAGGATCACTTTGGCTACAGTGTAAGGAACCAGCTAGACATGAAGAACAAGAGAAAATGGTGTGCCTGAGACAATTCCTAGTTTTTTGCTTTTGGAAATGGATCAATGGTCTCATTTACTGATAAAGAAAACAATGGAATGGGGGGAATATTGTGAATTTAGTTTTGAGTACGTTGAGTTTGAGTTTCCCTTAATCTAATGTTTTGGAATATTAATATCCACCGACCTAGATGGTTTGAGTGTCAGGGACATATAGGTAGTACTTTGTACCATCGCATCTGAAAAGCACTGAATGTGTGCTCATTTCTTTTCCTTCGGAACTCACACATCTCTGTGTTCCTTATTGCATAGACTATTTTCTACCTGTATTTAACAATATAGAAATAATCATTAAGTGGACATTATTTGAGGTATGGAGACAAAGGTGAATAAGACGTGATCTCTGTGCTTGTGAGTTCCTCTTCTAGCTGGGGAAACAAAGACATCAGCAAATCACAGAAATAGATATATAAAAAATCTGTGGTTGCACAAATGAGTGAAGAGTACATTCTGTCTAACATTGTTAGAAGAAAGTGCTGAGAAGATAATATATGTGTAGGAGTCTCTGAAGAATATATAGCAGTTTGATACCTTGTAAAGTGGGAAGAACAATGAATATATATTTTATGTTGATTTGGGTCTTATGGATAGTGCATGTGTTTAATGGATGAAGTTATCTCTTTCGTATAATAGGAAATATATTGTTATTTTAGTTCCATCTCCCCTCTTAATTAAAGCTACCCAACTCACCCAAACAGCCTGTACCCACTGAGCCCTACTGCTTGCAGTAGTCATTCTAAACCTCACCTTCATTGGTTCCCAATCCATTCTTGCACCATCCAATTCCAGCTTTTTACTTTATAATCTGATTTGATTCCACTTCTGACCATTTTGTTCTTGATGGTCTTTTTTGGTCTCTCTAATATTTGTTATTTTGGTCACTCTCAAAACTCTATTTAACCTGCTGTCTCCTCCAACACCTACTTCACCTGCCATTTTCCGCTTCTCACAGAGGCTTTAGCATCAGGCAGGCCTGGATGTACCTTCTGGCACTGTTACTCATTAGCCATTAAAACACTCTAAGCATCAATTTTGATATTTATAATAAGTAGATGAAAATTCCCACATTGTAGGGTTGTTATGAGGATGGAACAAAGACACAGTGTCTGGCATATTAGTAGGTGATCAATAAATGTTAGTTCTTTTATCTGTGTGTAAAAAGATTTTCTGAAAGTTATATATATTTCCTACAGCTAAGCTATACATATAACTTTAAGAAATATAAGTTAACTATGAGGAAATCTTTTTATTTGTAGGCAAAAGAACTAAAATAATCCTTATATCAGTGCTTTTAGCATATAAGTACTGTATTACCATTACTTTTTGTTGTTATCACTTATTTAATGAATCAAGGCAGCCAGTATGTACTCATTACTATCTTATCCAGCCATTTCACCAGATAAAAAAATTCATTATTAATCAAAAACATATGTCATGTCATTGTAATGCATATAAAGAGATTGATCATATTGTAAACATGAATAATTATCTTTAAAAACTATCCCTCTTTAGGTAACATCTTCAGGTTTTTTAGCAACACACAATAATAATGCTGGAGTTCATGTAAGATTTCTCATCAATTGTACACTTGCCAGTACTTTAACTTTTCCAGTATGTTGGTCTTTGGCCCATTAACTTAGGACTGCTCCAGAGCTTTTATCTTGAGTTATAATAACTAGAAAGGGCTTTGAGTAAAGAGCTTTTGAGTCCCATGCAGCCCAGTAGAGAACTGTACAGCAGTCAGAACCAATTACTTGTGGGTGTTTGGAGACCAGCACACCCACAGCTATGGAGAAACATGATACTTCAGTCTTGAAACATAGAATGCCAAACCCAAATACTTTGCTGTGAGTTATGATGCTGCAAACTACAGTATTGATTTGCTTCATTTCCACCGTATGTTTAAGCAGTATGTTTTTAATTTTACAGGACTTTATTTATGAGTAAATAATAAATTACAACTCGGAGGACCATTCCATTAGTGTCTTTGTGGGAGAAATATCTTTGCATGATTGTTCAGATTATGTCAGATTTGATACTTGTCAGGTGGTATTATATTGTTAATAAAGGTGAATTGTTTAGATATTTTGGTTCAGTTAAGATGAAAAAAAAATCCTCTTTCTCTTAAGTTCCAAAATAATATTTCACCACATTTATTTTAGTTATATTTTATGGATAGCAGAGGGATCATTTGTTAATATTAGTGTTGTATAGATAGAGAAACTGACACAGAATTCACATATTTTTCTCCAGGTAAGTTGCTTCCACAAACATTCGTATACCTTATCTTAGTTGATTATTGATATTCATTATTGAGTTTTTAGCCTTTAAGAATATTTTTTTGAAACAGCTGTTAGCCTTGACAATTTGTTGAGAGGCTATACAGTGCACTTCAGTGGTGTGAAGTACAGATTCTGGAGTTCAACTCCCTGACTTTTAGTTAGAAACCAATCAGATTACAAGCCAAGACCTCTGATTCCCTGTCAGGTGCTTTCCAGTGAGACAGCAATGCGGAATAAGATAAATCTTTACCATCGTGGCACTTCAGATATAGTGGAGAATACAACCATTGTACAAGTAATTAAAAGAGGGCTGTTAAAGTACAAGCGCAGGGTGCTTTCAGAGCATATAACTGAGGGACTTCACTTGGGCTTGGGTGAGGAAGGGCCTGCTTGAGGAATTGAAATCTCAGTTGAAAAAATGAAGATTAAGTCAGAGTTGACATGAGAAAGCATGGCAAGCTCAAGGTATTGAAAGATGTCTAGCATGACTGGAGCAGAGTGGATTAGGTGGAGAATTGTGAGAGACGACACTGGAGGAAAAGGGGCCAGCTGTGTGGCATATAAGCTGTAATAAATTTCACTGTTTGAGAAACTCTCACTGTTACATCTCTGACAACTACATTACAAAATATTTACTCCTTTTGCTTTATTTTCCTTATTCTGAATTTCATTTTTTTCCTATTTGTTCTCAAAATTCACCTACATTTTATGTCATAACAGTGTTCATTTTATCCTTTTGCTAAATACTTCTTAGTTAGATTTTCATTAAATTCTCTCATATTTGTGTTGTGACTGCAAGCTCTGACTTTTGGATACTAATAGAGCTGAATAAGGAAAACATAAAATATCAGAAACTGGACAGCCCAGTCAACATGCAAACATATATATTTTTTTGATCCTTGGTATACATTTCCAAACTTTTCAAGGTTTCTCATATTCTAGAAACTGAAGAGTTGTTTGTATAGGAAACAGGGGCCTGGAGGTATTAATGCATATTCCAATGGCCTCATACCTTCTTTCTAGAATTTTGTTTTACGTAATGTAGTTTAAGGAGATTCACTTTCATGATGGTGACTAACCCAAATCCTGATAGTGACTTTTGGTACATGATATAAATTTTATATTTATATAAATATAAGTATACATTCATATAATATAAAACATTATATGTTAGGAATATATTATTTTGTGTATCAGTATAAGCATTAATATATCCTTATATAGTTCTGTTCCACAGTGATGAAGTTTTACAAGGATGGAGCAAGAAGTGCCAGAATTAAAATTTCAAAGTAATCAGTATAATGGATTAATAATTAAGTTGCACGAAATATGGATAGTAACTGGTGACATAATGCTGTAATTATTCCTATTAGTTTTTCAAAAAATGGCAAAAACTAAATATGCTTCTGAGTAACTCCCCTACTATTTTATCTTTTTTACTAAATTAAGTTCTTTAAGAGTTTCAATTACCTCTTAAACATCTGCACTTTGATTTTCTGCGAACACCTGAAATTCACTGTGGTCCAAACTGAACACTTTTTTCTTTCTTTCTTTTTTTTTTTTAAATTTATTTATTATTATTATTATACTTTAAGTTGTAGGGTACATGTGCATAACGTGCAGGTTTGTTACATATGTATACTTGTGCCATGTTGGTGTGCTGCACCCATCAACTCGTCATTTACATCAGGTATAACTCCCAGTGCAATCCCTCCCCCCTCCCCCCTCCCCATGATAGGCCCCGGTGTGTGATGTTCCCCTTCCCGAGTCCAAGTGATCTCATTGTTCAGTTCCCACCTATGAGTGAGAACATGCGGTGTTTGGTTTTCTGTTCTTGTGATAGTTTGCTAAGAATGATGGTTTCCAGCTGCATCCATGTCCCTACAAAGGACACAAACTCATCCTTTTTTATGACTGCATAGTATTCCATGGTGTATATGTGCCACATTTTCTTAATCCAATCTGTCACTGATGGACATTTGGGTTGATTCCAAGTCTTTGCTATTGTGAATAGTGCCGCAATAAACATACGTGTGCATGTGTCTTTATAGCAGCATAATTTATAATCCTTTGGGTATATACCCAGTAATGGCATGGCTGGGTCATATGGTACATCTAGTTCTAGATCCTTGAGGAATCGCCATACTGTTTTCCATAATGGTTGAACTAGTTTACAATCCCACCAACAGTGTAAAAGTGTTCCTATTTCTCCACATCCTCTCCAGCACCTGTTGTTTCCTGACTTTTGAATGATCACCATTCTAACTGGTGTGAGATGGTATCTCATTGTGGTTTTGATTTGCATTTCTCTGATGGCCAGTGATGATGAGCATTTTTTCACGTGTCTGTTGGCTGTATGAATGTCTTCTTTTGAGAAATGTCTGTTCATATCCTTTGCCCACTTTTTGATGGGGTTGTTTGTTTTTTTCTTGTAAATTTGTTTGAGTTCTTTGTAGGTTCTAGATATTAGCCCTTTGTCAGATCTGTGCCCTGGTTTTCCTAATTCTTCTTTGCCTACATTGCTTGTCTCAGAAATAACTGTCCACCTTGTAGCCCAAGGAAGATTCCTTAACTTTTGTTCCACTTTCCCTCTACCACCAATATTTAATCTATGGCTAAGCCTTACTGTTTCTACGACCACAGATCTCTTAGACCCATCCTCTTATTTCTATCTATGTGGTCACATGACCATTTCCCTGGGCTATTGCAATGGTCTTCTATTAAGTTTTCTCACATCTAGTCTTTTTTCTTCTGTTCACTCTGCCATATTAGTGCCAGAGTTATCCTTCCAAAACACAGATATGGTCAGGTCATAGCATTACTGAAAACATTTTCAAACTTTTAAAGATTTCTCGTATTCTAGAAACTCAAGAATTTTTTCTCTACAATTTCCCCATAATAAAGTATATGTTTTTTACCATTGACATTCTGGCATGTTCTGACTCCTTCTGGTTTTTTAGACCATTGTTCACTTGGCAGAAGAAGTAAGAGTTCCTTTGTTCTGATCATTTATCACTGTATTTACATGTCTGGGTTCTGTATAGTAGTCTGACTTATATAACCAATTAGTTGTGTATGTATTAGCATATTGTGAGTATTTGAGGTGATGTCTTAGTCATTTTTATAATCCATTGTAATGATCTGACTTTAATAAATGCTGATTGATTTGAATTGAAATTAATTAGAAGAGCACTCCTTTCATAATATTTTTTCAACCTATACCTGTTATTGGACCTATACTTTGCACAAACCATGATTCCCTCCAAATATTTCCCACACCAAATTTTCTTTAATTTCCAACAAACTGTTTTGTATTATTCTGTATTAGCACTTAATGAAAATGAATAGAATAATTTACATATTCTTCATATGGTAAAATTTTAAGTAAATACTTTTAAATAATATACATTGGATGTTTCTTCTCACTACTTTTCCTAAAAAAAAAAGAAAAGACAACACAAAATTATTTGCAACAAAGAAGAACATTCTTTTCAACATACCACTTAAATGATTTTGTCAGATATTTTGGCACCCCTACCTCTGTGTGTTTACATAGAGGTAGATATACGCAGACAGAAAATAACCATCATAATGCCTTTTACTTACACGTTACATACTCAGTAAGTGTTTGTTAGTGACAATGATATACCAAGTTAAAATGAACTCTACTTAGGCCCAGCAAAAAGTAAGAGTTTGTGTTATTTCAGAAATAGAGTCTGATTTACATAAATCAGTAGAAGGTTTATTTTCAAAAATGTATTTCCTTGAAGTCTTCCCTCATGCTATATACAGAAAATAACTAAAAATGGATCAAAGGCCTATGTATAAGAGCTAAAACTCTAAAATTCTTTTTAAAAATTATGTTTTAAACCGACACATTATAGTTGTACATATATCCAGGGTATAATTTGATGTTTTGATACTTATTTATATTGTATAATGATCCAGTCAGGGTAGTTAGTATATCCATAATCTCATGCATTTATCATTTATTTGTGGTGAGAACATTCAGAAGCCTCTCTTCTAGCTATTTTGTAATATACAACATTTTACTGTTAACCATAGTCACATCCACGCAATAAACATTGGAGTGTAGATATCTCTTTGACCTACTGATTCTATTTGCTTTGGATATATACCCAGTAATGATATTTCTGGGTCTTATGGTAGTTCCATTTTTAACATTTTGAGGAAACTCTGTACTGTTTTCCATTAATAGCTATACTACTTTACAACCCTAACAACAGTAAGTGTTCCCTTTTTCTCCACATCCCTACCAACATTTATTTTCTTTTGCCTTTTGGTAATCATGATTCTAACTGAAATGAGATGATATCTCATTGTGGTTTTCATTCATATTTCCCTGATGATTAGTGATGTTGAGCATTTTTTCATATGCCTGTTATCTACTTGTATGTCTTCTTTTGAGAAATGTCTATTGAGGTATTTTGCCTACTTTTGAATTGGGTTTTTATGCTATTTTATTTTATTTTATTTTATTTTTTTGCTGTTGAGTTATTTGAGTTCTTTATGAATTCTGGATATTAGCCCTTTGAGAGATGTATAGTTTACTATATTTTCTGCTATTCTGTAGGTTGTCTCTTTACTCTGTCAGTCGTTTCCTTTGCTGTGCAAAAGCTGTTTAGTTTGATGTAATCACATTTGTCCATTTTTGCTTTTGTTGCCTGTACTTTTGAGGTCTTTGAAAAACCCTTGCCCAACCCAATATCACAAAGCATTTCTCATATGTTTTCTTCTAGTGCTGTCATAGCTTTGCATTTTACATTTAAGTCTGTAATCCATTTGGAGTTGATTTTTGGATATAGTAAGAGATAGGGGGTCGAATGCCATTCTTTTACATGTGGATAGTTAGTTTTCCCAGTACCATTTATTGATGCGTGTGCTTAGCACCTTAGGTGTCTGAATTTATTTCTGAGTTCTCTGTTGTGTTCCATTGGTCTATGTGTCTGTTTTTATGCCAGTACCATGCTGTTTTGCTTACTATAGCTTTATAGTATATTTTAAAGTCAGGTAGTGTGATGCCTGCAGATTTGTTTTATTTGTTCAGGATTGTTTTGGCTATTCAGGGTTTTTGTGTATGTATGTGGTTCCACATGAATTTTAGGATTTTTTTTTTTCTATTTCTGTGAAGAATGTCATTGGTCTTTTGATAGGGACTGCATTACACCTGTAGATTGTTTTGGGCAGTATGGCCATTTTAACAATTTTAATTCTTCAAATCCATGAATACGAGATATCTTTTCATTTATTTGTATCCTCTTCACTTTCTTTTGTTAAAATTTTGTAGTGTTCAGTATAGAGACTTTTCACATCTTTGGTTACATTGCTTCATAGATATCTTACTTTTTTGTAGCTATTATAAATGGAATGATTTTCTTGATTTCTTTTTCAGATAGTTTACTATTTGGATATAAAAATGCTGCTGATTTTTAATATTGATTTTGTATCCTGAAACTTTACTGAGTTCATTTATTAATTGTGATAGTTTTTTTGGTGGAGTTTTTGGGCTTTTCTATGTATAAGATCATGTTTTCTGCAAACAGGGACGACTTGATGTCCTCCTTTTCAATTTAGGTGCCTTTTGTTTCTTTCTCTTGCATAATTGCTATGGCTAGGACTTCCAGTACTATGCTGAAGAGAAGTAGTGAATGTGAGTGTCCTTGTTTTCTTCCTGATTTTAGTGGAAAAACATTTTCCTCATGCAATATGATGTTAACTGTGGGTTTCCCATAATGTCTTTATTGTTTTGAGTACATACCTGCTTTTTTTTTTTTAAATTTATTTATTATTATTATACTTTAAGTTGTAGGGTACATGTGCATAACGTGCAGGTTTGTTACATATGTATACTTGTGCCATGTTGGTGTGCTGCACCCATCAACTCGTCATTTACATCAGGTATAACTCCCAGTGCAATCCCTCCCCCCTCCCCCCTCCCCATGATAGGCCCCGGTGTGTGATATTCCCCTTCCCGAGTCCAAGTGATCTCATTGTTCAGTTCCCACCTATGAGTGAGAACATGTGGTGTTTGGTTTTCTGTTCTTGTGATAGTTTGCTAAGAATGATGGTTTCCAGCTGCATCCATGTTCCTACAAAGGACACAAACTCATCCTTTTTTATGGCTGCATAGTATTCCATGGTGTATATGTGCCACATTTTCTTAATCCAATCTGTCACTGATGGACATTTGGGTTGATTCCAAGTCTTTGCTATTGTGAATAGTGCTGCAATAAACATACGTGTGCATGTGTCTTTATAGCAGCATAATTTATAATCCTTTGGGTATATACCCAGTAATGGCATGGCTAGGTCATATGGTACATCTAGTTCTAGATCCTTGAGGAATCGCCATACTGTTTTCCATAATGGTTGAACTAGTTTACAATCCCACCAACAGTGTAAAAGTGTTCCTATTTCTCCACATCCTCTCCAGCACCTGTTGTTTCCTGACTTTTGAATGATCACCATTCTAACTGGTGTGAGATGGTATCTCATTGTGGTTTTGATTTGCATTTCTCTGATGGCCAGTGATGATGAGCATTTTTTCATGTGTCTGTTGGCTGTATGAATGTCTTCTTTTGAGAAATGCCTGTTCATATCCTTTGCCCACTTTTTGATGGGGTTGTTTGTTTTTTCCTTGTAAATTTGTTTGAGTTCTTTGTAGGTTCTGGATATTAGCCCTTTGTCAGATGAGTAGATTGCAAAAATTTTCTCCCATTCTGTAGGTTGCCTGTTCACTCTGATGGTAGTTTCTTTTGCTGTGCAGAAGCTCTTTAGTTTAATGAGATCCCATTTGTCAATTTTGGCTTTTGCTGCTGTTGCTTTTGGTGTTTTAGACATGAAGTCTTTGCCCATGCCTATGTCCTGAATGGTACTACCTAGGTTTTCCTCTAGGGTTTTTATGGTATTAGGTCTAACATTTAAGTCTCTAATCCATCTTGAATTAATTTTCGTATAAGGAGTAAGGAAAGGATCCAGTTTCAGCTTTCTACTTATGGCTAGCCAATTTTCCCAGCACCATTTATTAAATAGGGAATCCTTTCCCCATTTCTTGTTTCTCTCAGGTTTGTCAAAGATCAGATGGCTGTAGATGTGTGGTATTATTTCTGAGGACTCTGTTCTGTTCCATTGGTCTATATCTCTGTTTTGGTACCAGTACCATGCTGTTTTGGTTACTGTAGCCTTGTAGTATAGTTTGAAGTCAGGTAGCGTGATGCCTCCAGCTTTGTTCTTTTGACTTAGGATTGTCTTGGCGATGCGGGCTCTTTTTTGGTTCCATATGAACCTTAAAGCAGATTTTTCCAATTCTGTGAAGAAGCTCATTGGTAGCTTGATGGGGATGGCATTGAATCTGTAAATAACCTTGGGCAGTATGGCCATTTTCACGATATTGATTCTTCCTATCCATGAGCATGGTATGTTCTTCCATTTGTTTGTGTCCTCTTTGATTTCACTGAGCAGTGGTTTGTAGTTCTCCTTGAAGAGGTCCTTTACATCCCTTGTAAGTTGGATTCCTAGGTATTTTATTCTCTTTGAAGCAATTGTGAATGGAAGTTCATTCCTGATTTGGCTCTCTGTTTGTCTGTTACTGGTGTATAAGAATGCTTGTGATTTTTGCACATTTATTTTGTATCCTGAGACTTTGCTGAAGTTGTTTACCGGCTTAAGGAGATTTTGGGCTGAGACAATGGGGTTTTTTAAATATACAATCATGTCATCTGCAAACAGGGACAATTTGACTTCTTCTTTTCCTAACTGAATACCCTTGATTTCTTTCTCTTGCCTGATTGCCCTAGCCAGAACTTCCAACACTATGTTGAATAGGAGTGGTGAGAGAGGGCATCCCTGTCTTGTGCCAGTTTTCAAAGGGAATTTTTCCATTTTTTGCCCATTCAGTATGATATTGGCTGTGGGTTTGTCATAAATAGCTCTTATTATTTTGAGGTACGTTCCATCAATACCGAATTTATTGAGCGTTTTTAGCATGAAGGGCTGTTGAATTTTGTCAAAAGCCTTTTCTGCATCTATTGAGATAATCATGTGGTTCTTGTCTTTGGTTCTGTTTATATGCTGGATTATGTTTATTGATTTGCGAATGTTGAACCAGCCTTGCATCCCAGGGATGAAGCCCACTTGATCATGGTGGATAAGCTTTTTGATGTGTTGCTGGATCCGGTTTGCCAGTATTTTATTGAGGATTTTTGCATCGATGTTCATCAGGGATATTGGTCTAAAATTCTCTTTTTTTGTTGTGTCTCTGCCAGGCTTTGATATCAGGATGATGTTGGCCTCATAAAATGAGTTAGGGAGGATTCCCTCTTTTTCTATTGATTGGAATAGTTTCAGAAGGAATGGTACCAGCTCCTCCTTGTACCTCTGGTAGAATTCAGCTGTGAATCCATCTGGTCCTGGACTTTTTTTGGTTGGTAGGCTATTAATTATTGCCTCAATTTCAGAGCCTGCTATTGGTCTATTCAGGGATTCAACTTCTTCCTGGTTTAGTCTTGGAAGAGTGTAAGTGTCCAGGAAATTATCCATTTCTACTAGATTTTCCAGTTTATTTGCGTAGAGGTGTTTATAGTATTCTCTGATGGTAGTTTGTATTTCTGTGGGGTCGGTGGTGATATCCCCTTTATCATTTTTAATTGCGTCGATTTGATTCTTCTCTCTTTTCTTCTTTATTAGTCTTGCTAGTGGTCTGTCAATTTTGTTGATCTTTTCAAAAAACCAACTCCTGGATTCATTGATTTTTTGGAGGGTTTTTTGTGTCTCTATCTCCTTCAGTTCTGCTCTGATCTTAGTTATTTCTTGCCTTCTGCTAGCTTTCGAATGTGTTTGCTCTTGCTTCTCTAGTTCTTTTAATTGCGATGTTAGTGTGTCAATTTTAGATCTTTCCTGCTTTCTCTTGTGGGCATTTAGTGCTATAAATTTCCCTCTTCACACTGCTTTAAATGTGTCCCAGAGATTCTGGTATGTTGTATCTTTGTTCTCATTGGTTTCAAAGAACATCTTTATTTCTGCCTTCATTTCGTTATGTACCCAGTAGTCATTCAGGAGCAGGTTGTTCAGATTCCATGTAGTTGAGCGGTTTTGATTGAGTTTCTTAGTCCTGAGTTCTAGTTTGATTGCACTGTGGTCTGAGAGACAGTTTGTTATAATTTCTGTTCTTGTACATTTGCTGAGGAGTGCTTTACTTCCAATTATGTGGTGAATTTTGGAGTAAGTACGATGTGGTGCTGAGAAGAATGTATATTCTGTTGATTTGGGGTGGAGAGTTCTATAGATGTCTATTAGGTCTGCTTGCTGCAGAGATGAGTTCAATTCCTGGATATCCTTGTTAACTTTCTGTCTCATTGATCTGTCTAATGTTGACAGTGGAGTGTTGAAGTCTCCCATTATTATTGTATGGGAGTCTAAGTCTCTTTGTAAGTCTCTAAGGACTTGCTTTATGAATCTGGGTGCTCCTGTATTGGGTGCATATATATTTAGGATAGTTAGCTCTTCCTGTTGAATTGATCCCTTTACCATTATGTAATGGCCTTCTTTGTCTCTTTCGATCTTTGATGGTTTAAAGTCTGTTTTATCATAGACTAGTATTGCAACCCCCGCTTTTTTTTGTTCTCCATTTGCTTGGTAAATTTTCCTCCATCCCTTTATTTTGAGCCTATGTATGTCTCTGCGTGTGAGATGGGTCTCCTGAATACAGCAGACTGATGGGTCTTGACTCTTTATCCAGTTTGCCAGTCTGTGTCTTTTAATTGGAGCATTTAGTCCATTTACATTTAAGGTTAAGATTGTTATGTGTGAACTTGATCCTGTCATTATGATATTAACTGGTTATTTTGCTCGTTAGTTGATGCAGTTTCTTCCTAGCCTCGATGGTCTTTACATTTTGGCATGTTTTTGCAATGGCTGGTACCGGTTGTTCCTTTCCATGTTTAGTGCTTCCTTCAGGGTCTCTTGTAAGGCAGGCCTAGTGGTGACAAAATCTCTAAGTATTTGCTTATCTGTAAAGGATTTTTTTTCTCCTTCACTTATGAAACTTAGTTTGGCTGGATATAAAATTCTGGGTTTAAAATTCTTTACTTTAAGAATGTTGAATATTGGCCCCCACTCTCTTCTGGCTTGAAGAGTTTCTGCCGAGAGATCTGCTGTTAGTCTGATGGGCTTCCCTTTGTGGGTAACCCAACCTTTCTCTCTGACTGCCCTTAAGATTTTTTCCTTCATTTCAACTTTGGTGAATCTGGCAATGATGTGTCTTGGAGTTGCTCTTCTCGAGGAGTATCTTTGTGGCGTTCTCTGTATTTCCTGGATTTGAATGTTGGCCTGCCCTACTAGGTTGGGGAAGTTCTCCTGGATGATATCCTGAAGAGTGTTTTCCAACTTGGTTCCATTTTCCCCCTCACTTTCAGGCACCCCAATCAGACGTAGATTTGGTCTTTTTACATAATCCCATATTTCTTGCAGGCTTTGTTCATTTCTTTTTCTTCTTTTTTCTTTTGGTTTCTCTTCTCGCTTCATTTCATTCATTTGATCCTCAATCGCTGACATTCTTTCTTCCAGTTGATCGAGTCGGTTACTGAAGCTTGTGCATTTGTCACGTATTTCTCGTGTCATGGTTTTCATCTCTTTCATTTCGTTTATGACCTTCTCTGCATTAATTACTCTAGCCATCAATTCTTCCACTTTTTTTTCAAGATTTTTAGTTTCTTTGCACTGGGTACGTACTTCCTCCTTTAGCTCTGAGAAATTTGATGGACTGAAGCCTTCTTCTCTCATCTCGTCGAAGTCATTCTCCGTCCAGCTTTGATCTGTTGCTGGCGATGAGCTGCGCTCCTTTGCCGGGGGAGATGCGCTCTTATTTTTTGAATTTCCAGCTTTTCTGCCCTGCTTTTCCCCCATCTTTGTGGTTTTATCTGCCTCTGGTCTTTGATGATGGTGATGTACTGATGGGGTTTTGGTGTAGGTGTCCTTCCTGTTTGATAGTTTTCCTTCTAACAGTCAGGACCCTCAGCTGTAGGTCTGTTGGAGATTGCTTGAGGTCCACTCCAGACCCTGTTTGCCTGGGTATCAGCAGCAGAGGCTGCAGAAGATAGAATATTTCTGAACATCGAGTGTGCCTGTGTGATTCTTGCTTTGGAAGCTTCCTCTCAGGGGTGTACTCCACCCTGTGAGGTGTGGGGTGTCAGACTGCCCCTAGTGGGGGATGTCTCCCAGTTAGGCTACTCAGGTGTCAGGGACCCACTTGAGCAGGGAGTCTGTCCCTTCTCAGATCTCAACCTCCGTGTTGGGAGATCCACTGCTCTCTTCAAAGCTGTGAGACAGAGTCGTTTGCGTCTGCAGAGCTTTCTGCTGCGTTTGTTATTGTTTACTGTGCCCTGTCCCCAGAGGTGGAGTCTACAGAGACAGGCAGGTTTCCTTGAGCTGCTGTGAGCTCCACCCAGTTCGAGCTTCCCAGCAGCTTTGTTTACCTACTTAAGCCTCAGCAATGGCGGGCGCCCCTCCCCCAGCCTCACTGCTGCCTTGCCGGTAGATCACAGGCTGCTGTGCTAGCAATGAGGGAGGCTCCGTGGGTGTGGGACCCTCCCGGCCAGGTGTGGGATATGATCTCCTGGTGTGCCTGTTTGCTTAAAGTGCAGTATTGGGGTGGGAGTTACCCGATTTTCCAGGTGTTGTGTGTCTCAGTTCCCCTGGCTAGGAAAAGGGATTCCCTTCCCCCTTGCGCTTCCCAGGTGAGGCGATGCCTCGCCCTGCTTCAGCTCTCGGTGGTCGGGCTGCAGCAGCTGACCAGTACCGATCGTCTGGCACTCCCCAGTGAGATGAACCCAGTACCTCAGTTGAAAATGCAGAAATCACCGGTCTTCTGTGTCACTCACGCTGGGAGTTGGAGACTGGAGCTGTTCCTATTCGGCCATCTTGCTCCGCCCCCCGAGTACATACCTTCTAATCCTCACTTGTTGAGAGCTTTTTATCATGACAGATGTTGAATTTTGTCATCCTTTTTCTGTGTCTGTTGAAATGATCATATAATTTTTGTCTTTATGTTAATGTGGTATATCAGTTATGGATTTGTGTATATTAAACCATCCTTGCATGGTGAATTCCATGATGTACTACTTTACAACCCTAACAACAGTGTGTAAGCGTTCCCTTTTCCTCCACATACCTACCAACATTTGTTTTCTTTTGCCTTTTTGGTAATAATGATTCTAACTGAAAGGAGATTATATCTCATTGTGGTTTTAATTTGCATTTCCCTGATGATTAATGATGTTGAGCATTTTTTTTCATATGCCTGTTGTCTACTTGTATGTCTTCTTTTGAGAAATGTCTATTCAGGTCTTTTGCCTGTTTTTGAATTGGGTTATTTTTATTTTATTTTATTTTATTTTATTTTATTTTATTTTATTTTTGCTGTTGAGTTGTTTGAGTTCCTTATAAATTCTGGATATTAGCCCTATGAGAGATGTATAGTTTACTGTATTTTCTGCCATTCTATGATCATTCACTTGATCACAGTGAATAATTTTTCTAATATGCTGTTGAGTTTGGTTTGATAGTATCTTGTTGGGAAAGTTTGCCTCTATATTCATCAGGGGTATTGGCCTGTAGTGGTTTTTTTTTTGGTCTGTGTGTCCTTGTGCAATTTTGGAATCAAGATAATGCTGACCTTATAAACTGAATTTAAAAGTGTTTTCTCTTCTTCAATTTTCTGGACTAGTTTGAGTAGAATTTTTATTTCTTCTTTAAATGTTAGATAGATTTCAGCAGTAAAGCCATCATGTCCTGAACTTTTCTTTGATGGAAGACGTTTTATTACTGATTCAATTTCCTAACTTGTTTTTGGTCTGTTCACATTTTCTTTTCTTCTTATTTATTTATTTATTTATTTATTATTATACTTTAAGTTCCAGGGTACATGTGCATAACGTGCAGGTTTGTTACATATGTATACTTGTGCCATGTTGGTGTGCTGCACCCATCAACTCGTCATGTTCACATTTTCTATTTCTTCATAATTTAATCTTCGAAGGTTGTATGTGCCCAGGCATTTATCCATTTCTTCTCTGTGATCAAATTTGTTGGTGTAATTATTCATAGTAGTCTCTTATGATCCTTTATATTTTTGTGGTATCAATTGTGATGTCTTCTTTTTCATCTCTGCTATCATTTTTTCTCTCTTTTTCTTAGTCTTGCTGAAGGTTTGCCAATATTCTTTACTTTTTCAAAAAACCGATGCTGCAGTTTATTAATCTTTTAAATTATTTTTCTTAGTCTCTACTTTTAAAAATTATTTCCATCCTTCTACCAATTCTGGGCTTAGTTCGTTCTTGTTTTTCTAGTTCCTGGAGGTGCATCATTGGGTTGCTTATTAGAAATCTTTCTTCTTTTTTAAGGTAGGTGTTTATTGCTACAAGCTTCCCTACAAGAATGGCTTTTGCTGTGTCTTGATGTGTTTCCATTCTCGTTTGTCTCAGGAAATTTAAAATTTCCCTCTTAATTTTCTTTAACCCTTACCTCACACTGTATACAAAAATTAAGTCAAAATGGATTTGAAAACCTACATATAAGGTCTAAACTATAAAATTATTAGTAAAACACATACCAATAAATCTCCGTGAGCTTGGATTTGGCAACAGATTCTTAGATATGACACCAAAAGGATAAGTGACAAAAGAAAAATAATAAATTGGACTTCTTCAAAATTAAAAGCATGGAAAGACTCTATCAAGACAGTGAAAAGAAAACTCATAGAATGGGAGAAAGTATTTACAATTTTATATCTAATTAATACCTAATATCCATACTATACAAATGACTCTTACAACTCAACAACAAAGAGACATCTAATTTTTAAAAAATCTCAGAGGACTTGAACAGCTAATTCTCCATGGAAGATATACAAATATTTTGGGAGGCTGAGGCAGGAGGATCACTTGAGGCCAGGGAGACCAGCCTGGATAATATAGTGAGACCCTATCTCTACAAAAACTAAAAAAGATTAGCTGGGCATGTTGGCATGTACTTGTAGTCCTGGCTACATGAGAGGCCAAGGTGAGATGATTGCTTGAGCCCAGGAGTTCAAGACTGCAGTGAGCTGTGATAATGCCACTGCACTCCAGCCTGGGCAACTGTGTGAGACCCTGTCTCAAAAAAAAAAAAAAAAAAAAAAAAAAAAGAAAGAAAAGAAAAAAAGGGAAATGCAAATCAAAACCACAGCGAGATACCACTTTACACCTACTAGGATGGTCATAATTAAAGGAAGATAACAAGTATTGTAAGGATATAGAGAAATTGGAACCCCTATACATTGCTGATGGGAATATAAAGTTGTAAACCACTGTGGAAAATGATTCCTCAATAAGTTAAACTTGGAGTTACTGTACGACTCAGCAAATTTACTCCTACATATGTACCCCAAAGAACTGAAAACAGGTATTCATACATATACTTGTATACAAATGTTTATAGCAGCACTATTTACAAAGCCAAAAGGTAGAAACAACCCAAATGTGCATCAGTTGATGAATGGGTAAATGCCCATTCATCCATGGTCCATACATGCAGACCATGGACTAATAATACAATTCAACAATAAGAAGGAATGAAGCACTGATACGTGTTACAACACAGATGCACTGTGAAATCATTATGCTAAATGAAAGAAGCCAGACACAAAAGGCCACATTTGTATGATTCCATTTTATATGGAATATCCAGAATAGGCAAATCCATGGAGACAAGAAAGCACATTAGTGGTTGACAGAGGCTAGTGGGAGGAGAGGATGCAGAGTGATTGCTTAATGGGTGTGGAATTTCATTCTGGGGTAATGAAAAGGTTCTGGAACTATATGATAGTGATGGTGGCA
Source organism: Chlorocebus sabaeus (assembly GCF_047675955.1). NCBI lineage: Eukaryota > Metazoa > Chordata > Mammalia > Primates > Cercopithecidae > Chlorocebus > Chlorocebus sabaeus. Next base: position 45,281,722 of record NC_132915.1, read on the forward strand.
CAATGTTGTGAATGTTCCTGATTCCATTGAATTGTACACTTTAAAATTACAAAACTAGTAAATTTTATGTGTGTTTTACCTCATTAAAATATTTCTTTTAGTTCTTGGGTAGTGTAGGATAGGCAGGTAGATTGTTGCTTACACAGGATGGCAATATGTTGTAGTGGAAAGAGCATGAAAGAGACTCAGAGGAAATTTGGGTTCTAGAGCAAACTTTACTGTTGACTCACCTCAAAGCTTTGGGAAATAAATTGTGCTCTCTCCCTGGGTCTTGGTTTTTCTGGCTATAAAATGAAGGGTTACTATTTCATGAAATCTAAATTCCCTGTCAGTTTTAAAATTCTTCAATTGAAGTTACAAATACTGATTTTGAATCCAAGATTGTAACTATGTTTTGTCTTGTTCCTGTGTCAGTTTACAACAATAGAATAAGTGTGTTTCTAAAATTATAATAAAATTATATGTCGAATTTGGTTATATTAAACATATAATGTAAATGTAACCCATTTACAAATGTATACCAGTTATGTAAATCTCACAATGTGACTTGTAACTAGGTAGTCAATAAATCCCCAAAGTAATAAAAAAAAGTAATAGCATATTTGTAAGGAGTATTTCCTTTTTTTATGCAACATTTTTTGATACTTAATATGTTAGGAATGTGAACTTTTAACTCATCAGACTAACATATTTGAAAATTATAGTAATTTGATTAAAATGTTGCCTATAAGGCAAAAGGCTTAGTTAATAGAATCCATATGTAATTAAAATGCAGAACTAAATGTAATCAGACTCCAGTGACTAGTGCCTTCATATTGATAGTTTTACAATGGCCTCTGGGGTTGAAAGTTTAAATGTTACAGAATGTAACAACATTGCAGAAAACAACTTAGGCTGGCAATTTAGCTGTTTGAAAGTCATCAACATAGTTACTTGATAAGATGTGACTTTCACATTCTAGATTCTCATCATTTCATTAATAGGTACTGTTGGCAGGTGGTAGAAGCACAAGACTAGTGTGCCAGTGGAGGACTGTGCTCTGCAGCACTGTTGTATAAGCAGATCCAGATGAAGGTCCCTGCTAGAAGCCAAGCCACTGCCTTCTTTTCTTTTTTCTTTCTTAATAACAGAGTTGCTTAATTTGGGTGAATTCATTTGAATCATATGAAAGTTATAGACACAACACTATGCACCAAGCCACAAAAAAAAAGTTAATTTTTTTTTCTGGAACTTAAAAAAATTATTTTCTCTGGACAGTTTTAAGAGTTGACATCCTGTGTTAGAGTTCTCTAATCATCACCAGCACAATTTACAATCAGAACACACAGAGAGCCAGTTCAGACCAGCTCATCTGTTGATCTTGGCAGAGACCCTTCATTTCAGTGTGTGCAGCTGCCACTTGAGAGTTGAGGGGACCCAGCAGAGAGCGAGAGGAGGGTGGGATGCAAGGCTGGTCAAGGCATGAACACTTGGGCTTGCTCCATTTCAACAGTTGTATGTTGCTTAAAAAAATAGTCTTTTTTATTATACTGCCTCCCCGCCTCCCCTTAACCTGAAATTAAACGAGGACCTCTCATGAGCCACTGCGCTCCAGGCATAAGAAATTGTAATGTCTGGCTTCCAGAAACTGTCCCGTCAAAATGTGCTTCTGATTAGGTGGCTTAATTACAGCTGTGAAAACAATGTTGATTTAGGCCTCAAGATTCCAGGGCATGTCAACCGTTATTAGCTAACCTTGGACTGAATCCATCATTTTAAAACTCTGTACCACTAAAGTCACCCCGTTTGACAACTTTTTATTTAGGTGGAAAGATTGCCAGAAGCAACACATTTTACGCAAAATATTGTTCAGTGCACAATTTCAACTGCAACACCATTAGTGGACATTAAAGAGATAGTTAACTTTGCACTTTATCAAGAACAAGGAAGTGCTGTTTATAAAAACAGTAAGTTTTGAATCGTATTTTTAAAGAGTTGACTGACATAAGAATTAATTTTAATTCCTTTAATTCAGTTTTATTTCAAATCCAGCATGTTGGTTTAACCACCCAATTTTATTACACCTAAATTTTCCTGACAGTTTCATTTGCTGTTAGGAAATAAAATTGCAATTTTTTTCAACATGGGAAATAATGGTTAGTTTAAAAAATGTTGTGTTTGAAACTGCCTTTGCCTCAAGCTGGTCCAGACACAACCTCAGTTTACTTTTGGAAGGAAATGAACCTCATTAAATAGTTTTTAGTATTTTAATATAAGTAAATTTTTTCATAGTGAGAAAGCTTATTAGACTGATGTATTTACACCTTCCAGGGAAGTAAAAGTTGTAATAATTAGATGATTCCAATGCTTTAGAATTTTCTATACAATTGTCACTGGTATAAATATGATAACTATATATTGCAAGTAGTTCCAATTCCATTGTATTTTCGATGGCTAAAATTCCCCTTATATACTATGAATAATTTTTGTCAGCAGTTTTAAAGTGGACATTATTTTAAAAGACATTACTAAAAAGCACACTGGGGAGTTGAACAACAAACATAAAGAGTCATAATTCTCATTATAATTTTGGAATAAAGTTTTGCTTGAAAATGCAGAATTTATGCCAAGCTGAATACCTAAGAGAGAGAGCTAAATGATTTTTTTAAAATGAAATCTCCCACACCCAAGACATTAAATACAGTGACGTGGGTGGTCAAGGCACATCTTTTTCTACTGGGTAAACTCATTGAGTATTTAACTCCCTCACTCTGAATCATGTATGGACAAGGAAGCTTTTGTCCAAGTTGAGTTAAGAGTTAATACATAGATAATTAATTGTAAGGAATGGATGGGTGAAAAGATGGGTTGGTAATACAGTATGTATGTCTTGAAAGAGAAAGATGAGCAACTTATTCAAAATAGAGAACAAATTGGTAATCCCATAATCTAAATAATATCAGTAACACCTAAGTGCCAGATACTGAAGAGACACTTTACACCCATTATCTACCTCATCTATTATTTAATTTAATCTTTATACCAGTCTTATGAGGGAAATGTTATTTCCTCATATTGCAGATGAGGCAACTCAGTCCCAGAGAGAATATGTAATTTGCTCAGTATCATGCTGTTTGGGTCTAGATTGGAACCCCTATATGTGTGTTCAAAACCCGTGCTCCAAACTAAAGATAGGAATAGATTTTCTTTTTGAAAATGAATTCCAGGTTATGAAATAGTGGGGAAAATTAAGAATGACCAAGTTTACATGGAGTGTGCCTTACTCTGTGTATACACTATTAATAGAGAAGTGCATTTAAGCTTAAATAAAAGTTTTACAGTTTTCTATGAAAAAAAAAAACGCTAATTTTTTTTCTTTTAAAAAATGACTGTATATAAAGACTGACAAATTCACGAGGTCTGTGGTTAAGGCCTTTTACCTAGAACAAAAGGATCTTTCTCTTTCGTTTTGAAGTTACTTTATGCACAGAGAATTGAAAGTGTACATCCTTCCATGTTAGACTGGTTTGAAGTTTGGATATATTGCGTTTGCTCTTAAGATTCTATGTTAGCTGAGAAATTGGGAAGAAATAGCTGTCTTTCCCAGAACTTTGGCTTAGGGCATACTTTGATAGAATCTGAATTCAGCTTATTCTTTTGGATATTCTTTTGTTCTCAATGTTTGCCTGACACCAATTGGAAAGATACCCTTCCAGAATGTAAAGGGCCAACTAAGGTTACAGGACTTTATTTTTCTAGTCTCTACCACTTTATTTTTGATGAGTTCTACTAAAAATATGAATTTGTTTGAAAAAAAAATGCCATATGGGTTGTATACACAGTAGACTTTATTTAATTTTTTCATGATAAAATGATTGCCTGGATATATCATTCTGTGGTGGCTTATGACTTAATTTTTAATGATCTTTTATTAAATAATATATTATAGATTATAGATTCTTATGATTATAATTATGTACACCCTAGCTGGTTTTGCCTCTTCTTGATAATATAACCTTTTTTTTGAGAAAAGAAAATGGCCCAAGAAGGAGTTTTGAAGAATTATATCTACACTTATTTATATCTCTCTACTGTATCCAAATAGATAATATCCATATAGATATAAATATTCTCACTATTTCATGGTATTGTACTATTTTGGCTATGGAGTAATCACTTTTTAATATCTTAATTCATGTACTTATATATTCTGATTCATAATTATTTTCATACAGAATCCTCCAGTTGTAGAAATATGGTGTTTATCCTATACAGATGGAAAAAAAGAAAAGAAAATCCTGCAGAATATTTGAAGTCAGATTGTTGAAACAATTCAACTTTTATAAGTTCACATAGTTTGTTTTTTTTAATGGCACTGCTAATAAAGGACAGGTGTATATAATTCTTCTTAGCAGTGATTCAAAAGAGTTTAAATTGGTCACCATTTCAATAACAAAAATGCATGAAAAAGTATAGGGTAGTTATTTATTAGAAGCAGCCATTAAATAAATCTCACAGTCTTGTTTATCTCTATCTCATATGGATCCCTCAGGCTGGGAGTGGGGGAAGCCTAGAGAAAAGAATTTTTACTCCCACCACTTCCCCAAGCAGAGTGACTTTACTTTTATGTCATTTAGAAATTAAATTTTGGAATAAGATTTCATGTAATAAATGCATCCTGCTACTTAAAAATTTGGAAGCTCTAGTCCATCCTGGAATAACTGATCTGTTAAATAAGCAGTTATTGGAGACACCCCGCAACAACTGATCTGTTAAAAAAGTAGTTTAATATGTCATAAAGTATCAGTTACATACTCAAGGCAAAAAATAATGAAAAAGGAAGGATAATTTCATGATAACTTCTACACTTTGTAAAATTATTTTGTTTCATGACTGCTTGAAAACCTGAAAATTTAATACTTGTTTTTGTTTCTTCCAACAAAAATACGTTTGCTTTATTCAATGTGTACACTTTTTTTGGCACTACTTGGTACAGATCTTCATTATTAATGCCATACAACTTTATATCATTTGTTTATGGGAGACAAGCAATATGCATAATTTTGCTAAAAGTGTAAATTATCTTTGAAATAATAAAATATATGTAAGTATATGTAAGTCTGTATTTCATATTTGACCTTTACAAGCTTAATGAGTAAAGCTGTTTTTTTTTTTTCCCCCCTTGGGGGAGTTTCACTCTGTTGCCCAGGCTGGAGTGCAGTGGCACAATCTTGGCTCACTGCAACCTCTGTCTTCCAGGTTCAAGCGATTCTCCTGCCTCAGCCTCCCAAGTAGCTGGGACTACAGGCACGTGCCACCATGCCCGGCTAATTTTTGTATTTTTAGTAGAGATGGGGTTTCACTATGTTAGCCAGGCTGGTCTCAAACTCCTGACCTCATGATCTGCCCGCCCTGGCCTCCCTAAGTGCTGGGATTACAGGTGTGAGCCACCACACCTGGCCTTAAAGACTTTTCTTAATAATATACTGAAGCATGGATTTCCCACCCATAGTATTTGATATACTTGTAGAACTCAGAATCTTATCTAATTAAGCTGCAAGTCAGTTAAGGTCATTTCTCTTTTTCAATGATTGAAGGGAATTTACCAGGGAAAGGAAGGACACTGGTAACTGACTTGACTTCCCAGCTTCCCACATAAGGAAAGATATACACAGTAATTTCTTAATGGGAATAAGGGTTCGGTCCCTTTGCACAAAGTCAAACTTGCAGAGCAAATGTGGGAACCAACAACGATGTAAAAAGGTAGTAATCTATCAAACATCTCACTAATTTTCTCTCTCCATCTCCCTCACCACAACTTATACATAGTCACTGTTACTATAGCTTTATCTCCTCAATATTTCTACCCTTTATTTTTGAGGTACAGAGAAATTGAAGGAATATGCTCCTAATTTTGTGTGGTGGAAAGCAAACTGGACTGTGGAGTCAAGAGCTAAGAACTTGCGTCTAGTCCCAGCTGCTCAGGAAGATCAGGAGAATTGCTCGAGCCTAGGAGTTCAAGATGAACCTGGGCAACCTAGTGAGACCCTATCTCTACAAAACAAAACAAAACAAAACAAACATAGAGTTAAGAAGTTAATCTTCGTACTGCCAACATTAGCTATATGACCTTGGGTGATTAACCTCTCTGGCAGTTCCCACGACTGTAAAAGGAGGAGATTGGGCTAGATAATCTCTAAGGTGCCTTCTAGTACTAAACAAGTGTTTTCCCATTCACTTCATTATTATTTCTGTCATAACCTTCCATGCCACTTAAAAATGTCCCTCTCAGGACCTTGTGCCACCTAAGTGTTACCTCATCCAGCCGGCAGGCTATTCCAGAGGATTCAGATCATTAACAACAGTAATAGCATATGTTTGAGTCTCTATTTTTTAGAATAACAAACAAAATGAATGTTTAAATATTTAAAGATTTTCACCTTTAAAATTGAATATTTAGCAGTCCGGAATGCATAGAAAAGTTCGTGTATTGATTAATGGAGCTCACCAGTAGTGATTCAATACTTGGTTAACTTATTACTTTGTTTAACACTTCTGGACACCATTGTGATTTTAACCATTTTCACAGTTTAAACTTGTTTTCGTTCTTATTCACATTTAATTTGCACCCATAATATACCATTGGATAGATAGGAAACATTAAAAAAAACACTGAGTTTGAAATTCAGTGATAGTAAGGAACCTTAAAAAAGATAATTACAGTAATTTACCTCAGTCTTCAACAGATCCACAAGTTCCATTCATCGGATCAAAATTCTTATACCAACACTTGATATTTTTAATGTTTTAAAGCCAGTGTTAAGAAGAGAGAATTGTGATAACTTTATTCAGATTGGCTGTACATTTATTGAAAATCAAGTGCTACACTCTTCACAATAGCAAAGACTTGAAATCAACCCAAATGTCCATCAGTGATAGACTGGATTAAGAAAATGTGGCACATATATACCATGGAATACTGTGCAGCCATAAAAAAGGATGAGTTCGTGTCCTTTGTAGGGACATGTATGAAGCTGGGAACCATCATTCTGAGCAAACTATCGCAAGGACAGAAAACCAAACACCGCATGTTCTCACTCATAGGTGGGAATTGAGCAGTGAGATCACTTGGACACAGGAAGGGGAACATCACACACCAGGGCCTGTCATGGGGTTGGGGGAGGGGGGAGGGATGGCATTAGGAGAAATACCTAATGTAAATGATGAGTTAATGGGTGCAGCACAACAATATGGCACATGTATATATATGTAACAAACCTGTGCATTGTGCATATGTACCCTAGAACTTAAAATATAATTAAAAACAAGAAAGAAAATCAAGTGCTACAATATATAATTTGAAAAAAGTGCTAGACAGTAGCAGTCTGAAACCCTTTTAACTAGCCATTTAGAAACAACATACACGATATTATATAAAAGAAGACAATTCATTTTTAAGCATAAAATGCAAAGAACTAATATAAGGTTACCAGTTAAAAGGGTTACTGAGCTATTAATTTGTTTTTTAAATTAGTTTGTTTTTACTTAAATTCACGTTTCATTATTTAAAAAAGCACACATTGACCACATTGCTTTTTAACATGTTCAGCCACATTTGAATTCTTTTTCTTTTTAAATATACCACGCTGTCCCCCATGAGCCTTTATATATATGCTGATTTCTTGCTTGGAATAGTATTTTCAACTTCTCACCTACTTGATTTTTTCCCAAGTTTTTAATCCCAAGTCTGTCCCCCAAACATCCTGTTGTATAATTATGACATTAATTGTATCATATTACAATTGATTTTTAGTTGACTAATCCTATTCTAGAAGTGCTATGTGAGTAGGAGATTGCCCTATTCCTAGATGTCACCACAATACCTAACACTGGTAGATAAGGAATAGTTTGCTGAAAATTCCATTATAAATTCCAAATTATGTGGCTCAGGTTAAAGTTCATAAGCCTATTTGGAAGTTCAGATACCAAAAAGCAATGGCTGTAGTTGGTCTTCTGTCTCTATGGATCCAGAATTTCTTTATTAATAAGGTCATCTGGTATGTCAGCTTGTTATTGAAAATGTCATGTTTCTGTGGTCTCCCCACCCCTTTCTTAAGGGAAGGAGAAAGGAAAAGAGACAAATTGCTGTTGTGTGGTTGTATTTGAATTGTTCACCTGAGATCAGGAATTGTGTCTTTGTTTTTACCTTATTCAGTGCCTAGCATACTATTGGAGTACAATAAATAAGTAATAATGGTGAGGAATATACTAGTAAACAATCTGGGGCCCTTAAAAGTAATGCAAAGAATGGAAGAAATATTCTTTTAAGTTCTAAGTTCAGGTAAAGAGAGTGCTTTGGGATATGTTTTTGAGTTCAGTAGGAATCATAATTTCTGCAACAAATCGTCCTTCTGTGTTGACATTCAATATCCTTAAGAAGAAAATACTGAATTATTGTGCTTTCCCGGAAGAAATAGAGAGAAAGATACAGGGTATTATAGAAATTTTAAACTATGATCAAACTCTCCTACAACATTAATAGCAATGTAGAATGGTAAGTTTAAAAAAAAGAAAAAGAAAAAGAAAAAGAAACAAAGCCATTCAGGAGGCAGGTGGTAAGAATGTCATCCCACCTGAGAATAGCTCTGAACTCTGAGCTTTAACTGCTGAACCCAAACCAAGCTGTTTAAGGAGATGGGTCCTGAGTTAAACTGCTGGCTGTCTTGTCAGCTTTATTTGATGTTACTTTTCCCTCTGAAGATTTTGTGTTTCATACCAAGTTCATGGCAACATAAGAATGGTTCTATGTTACATGTGTGTTTCTCTAACAGCTTTGTCTTTATTGTCACTGATATATTTAATTCAGTGATCCTAGTTGGCATGGTGGCAGTTTGGTATTTTCATCAGTTTAAGGATGAGAAGAGCAGAGATATTTAAAAGGAAATACCAAAAGAGTTTTTCTTAGATCAGTGCCAGAAAAAAACACCTATTTATGATTTAGAACTTATGAGATACTTACAGGGTACATCAGACAGAGGATGATAAGAAATTGTGCTTGCTTTTATTTCTGCAAATGGTGGGAATATTACATGTTTAAAAAGACCGGGTTATTGATATGAAATAATTTAACAATTAAACATATAATATATAATAGTGAGTAATTCATACTTGCATGTTTAGAACCAGATGCAGGTCTAAGTATATTTTTGATTTTGCAAAGCTTGGGGTCTGGAAGTCAGATATCGTGTATTATTCAACCTTATAGGCTTAGCAGCACCCACACTGTACCTGACTCATTGTTAAGTGCCCAGCGAAGGTTTGTTGAATCAATCAATAAATTATCTTCCCTTTTGAAGAATTCTAAAATCTTTTAGAGCTCTTTCTCTTCCCATCTTTTATGCAGGCAAGATAGTTGTATCTGCACACGAATTGAATACAAAAAGGCATAATGCAGAGTTGCTGATTTGATGGAACTTATAATCAGTTGGTGAGTCAGGACAGACTCTTATAGTGCAACAAAGTGATAAATGCTCATGGGGTTTGAAAAGATAAATTTATTTGAAATGAGATGGTTAGGGAATATTTTTAAGAAGTTGTATTTGTGCTTAATTTTGAAGGATTGATAGGGTTTGAACAAGGAATTCTAGGCAGGGAGAACTATGTGAACAGAAACAGGATGCCACTAGCCTATAAGAGAGTAAGGTTAAACTACGTGTTGTTTTTTCTTTTGCAGTAATGTTGATGTTTTTATTTCTTTCTGCAGTTCTTTACAATTTTAAAAATATACCCATGTATATACCCTTACAGTTTTTTTGTGATAAATGTGATATTTGTAAGATTCAGAAAAGTTAGGGGATTTTCTCTGCGTCATCTAGTTATTAAACCAAAGAGCTGAGACTGCTGGCTTTTTTTTTTTTTTTTTGAGATAGAGTCTCGCTCTGTTACCTAGACTGGAGTGCAGTGGCACGATCTCAGCTCACTGCAAGCTCTGCCTCCCGGGTTCACACCATTCTCCTGCCTCAGCCTCCCGAGTAGCTGGGTCTACAGGCACCCGCCACCAAGCCCGGCTGATTTTTTTTTTTTTTTGTATTTTTAGTAGAGATGGGGTTTCACCGTGTTAGTCAGGATAGTCTCGATCTCCTGACCTTGTGATCCACCCACCTCGGCCTCCCAAAGTGCTGGTATTACAGGCGTGAGCCACCGTGCCTGGCCAACTGCTGGCTTTTTGTAAACCACCATGGCTATTGTTTTTCTTTTTGGCGTAAGTCATCTACACCTAATTATTGAAACCCTCTTGTGACCACTGGAAAGTATCTTTCAGGTAAAGGCATAATCTACGAACACGAAACAGAAGAGGACTTGTGGATATATAGTTTTTGAGCCAGAGGGTTGCTAAAGTGCTGTAAAAGGAAAGGATGGGGAGGAGGAGAAGGATTAGTTAACACTTATCCAATACTTTCCATGTGTGAGACATTGTCAGGGCCTTAAATGTGTTAATGTATTCAATACTTACAACACCCTTATGGGGATATATTATTTTTATGAACTCTTATTATACCATATTGCTTATTAGGTATTGAAGCAAATATTTGAACACAGGCAGTCCAGCTCAAGAGCCCATTCATAGTAGCTAGGCATGCAGGTTTAAATGAAAGGATGCCTGTAAGATTCCTGTTACTATTGTTAATGCCATTTCCTTTATGTTATAATCAATTGAGGATAGATATAATTTTTACTTGTTTTCAAAGTAGGAGGGAACTACCAAGGCCACAAAGTAACTCCTTTATTCTAGGCAGAGCATTGTAGTTGGGTTAGAACTCTTACAGCTTTGAATTAGAGTGCCTTTTGATGGGCATTTTTGTACCTCTGCCTAAGTAAATGTTACTTAGTTAGGTTTCAAGATATGTTGTTAAATGCTTGACTTATTGATGACACAGAGAGAGAGCACTTTTATATATAAACACTTTTTTTTTTTTTCCTGAATTAGAGTTTTGTTGTTTAGGTTGTACAATTAGCAGTTTAATCTGCCTCAGTTTTATTGTATCAATAAAAATCTGTTATAATAAAATTACTTTCGTTTAGAAACTAAAAAACATAATTCTAACAAGTTAAACTGTGGTGGGATTTTAGAAAGATAACAAATACCTATAATATGAATTTGGATAATGGAAGAACAAGTGATGTGTGTGTCACCATTGTTATAAACCCTTTCTATATATATTTATTAGAAAATTATAGTTGCATTAGAAATTCTGAGACCTTAACATTCATAGACATTAAAAACTTATAGGGTGTTTGTGGAATTTATGGATAAAAGCTTATGTTATGACATCACTTAATACGCTTTAAAAACACCCTACTTGTATACCCATTAAACAGTAAGTTCCCATTTCCCCCATCTCCCTAGATCCTGGCAATCACCATTCTATTTTTTCTCTATTATTTTGACTACTCTAAGTATTTCATGTAAGTAGAATTCTACAGTATTTGTCTTTTTGTGACTGGCCTATTTCACTTAGCATATTGTCCTCAAGGTTCATACATGTTGTAGCATAGTAGCTAGCATATGTCAGCATTTCTTTTTTTTTTTTCTTTTTTTTTTTTATTATTATACTTTAAGTTCTAGAGTACATGTGCACAATGCGCAGGTTTGTTACATATGTATCCATGTGCCATGTTGGTGTCTTGCACCCATTAACTCGTCATTTACGTTAGGTATATCTCGTAATGCTATCCCTCCCCCCTCCCCCCACGCCACAACAGGCCCTGGTGTGTGATGTTTCCCTTCCTGTGTCCAGGTATTTTCATTGTTCAATTCCCACCTATTAGTGACAACATGTGGTGTTTGGTTTTCTGTTCCTTGAGATAGTTTGCTCAGAATGATGGTTCCCAACTTCATCCATGTCCCTACAAAGGACACAAACTCATCCTTTTTTATGGCTGCATAGTATTCCATGGTGTATATGTGCCATATTTTCTTAATCCAGTCTTTGCTTGATGTACATTTGGGTTGGTTCCAAGTTTTTGCTATTGTGAATAGTGCTGCAATAAAGATATGTGTACATGTGTCTTTGTAGCAGCATGATTTATAGTCCTTTGGGTATATACCCAGTAATGGGATGGCTGGGTCAAATGGTATTTCTAGTTCTAGATCCTTGAGGAATCGCCACACTGTCTTCCACAATGGTTGAACTAGTTTACAGTCCCACCAACAGTGTAAAAGTGTTGCTATTTCTCCACATCCTCTCCAGCACCTGTTGTTTCCTGTCTTTTTAATGATTGCCATTCTAACTGGTGTGAGATGGTATCTCATTGTGGTTTTGTTTTGCATTTCTCTAATGGCCAGTGATGATGAGCATCTTTTCATGTGTCTGTTGGCTGCACAAATGTCTTCTTTTGAGAAGTGTCTGTTCATATCCTTTGCCCACTTTTTAATGGGGTTGTTTGTTTTTTTCTTGTAAATTTGTTTAAGTTCTTTGTAGATTCTGTATATTAGCCCTTTGTCAGATGGGTAGATTGCAAAAAGTTTCTCCCATTCTGTAGGTTGCCTGTTCACTCTGATGGTAGTTTCTTTTGCTATGCAGAATTTCTTTTGTAAGGCTGAATAATATTCCATTGTATGTATACACCACATTTTGCTTATTTACTCATCCATTGATGGACTTGGGTTGCTTCCTTATTTTAGCAATTGTGAATAACGTTGCTACAAATGTGGGTATACAAATACCTCTTCAGGACCCTACTTTCAGTCCTTTCAGGGTTATACCCAGAAGTAGAATAGTTGTATCATTTGGTGATTCTATTTTTAATTTCTTGAGGAGCTGCCATACTGGTTTCTACAGTGTTGTGCTATTTTACATTTCCACTAACAGAACAAAGATCCTAATTTCTCTGTCTCCCTGCCAACACTTGTGATTATCTGTTTGTTTTGTTTGTTTGTTTGTTTGTTTGTTTTTTTGCTGTTCTAATGGGTATGAGGTAGTATCTCATTGTAGGTTTGATTTGCATTTCCCTAATGATTAGTGATGTTGAGCATCTTTATATGTGCTTATTGGTTTGTATATTTTTTGTAGAATGTTGATTCAAGTCCTTTGCCTATTTTTTAAATCAGGTATTTTGTTGTCATTGAGTTTTAGGAGTTTTCTATATATTCTGGATATCAATCCCTTAACAGATATATGATTTGCAAATATTTTCTCCTGTTCTGTAGGTTGCTTTTTACTCTGTTCATAGTGTCCTTTGATGCACACAGTTTTAAAATTATCAGGAAGTTCAATTTGTCTATTTTTTTTCTTTTGTTGCCTGTGCCTATGGTGTCAAATTCCAAAAATCTTTGCCAAATCAAGGGTTGTAAAGCTTTCACCCTGTGTTTTGTTCTAAAAGTTTTATAATTTTTGGTCTTACATTAGGTCCTTGATCCATTTTGGTTTAATTTGTGTACATAGTGTTCTTCATTCTTTCTTTAATGAAGTTCTTCAACTTCATTCTTTTGCATGTGGACATCCAGTTCTCCTAGCACTGTTTGTTGAAAAGACTTTTTTTCCCCCCATTAAATGGTGTTGACATCCTGTCAAAACTCATTTGACCATTATCTGATGCTTTACTTCTGAGCTCTCTATTCTGTTCTGTTGGTCTCCATATCTGTCTTTATGCCAGTACACGCTGTTTTGAATACTGTAGCTTAGTAGTAAGTTTTGAAATCACGACGAGTGAGTCCTCCAACTTTGTTCTTCTTTTTTCAATATTGTTTTGGGTATTTCCAGTCCCTGGAGATTATATATGAGTTTTAGGATGGATTTTACTTTTTTTTTTTTTTTTTTTTAGAGAAGAGTCTCGCTCTGTTGCCCAGGCTGGAGTGCAATGGCGCAATCTCAGCTCACCACAATCTCCATCTACTGGGTTCATGCTATTCTCCTGCCTCAGCCTCCCAAGTAGCTAGGATTACAGGCATGTGCCACCAAGCCTGGCTAATTTTGTACTTAGTAGGGACGGGGTTTCTCCATGTTGGTCAGGCTGATCTTGAACTCCTGACCTAGGTAATCCACCTGCCTTTACCTCCCAAAGTGCTGAGATTATAGGCATGAGCCACCGCACCTGGCCAGGTTTTGCTGTTTCTGCGAAGAATTTCATTGGGATTTTGACAGGGATTGCATCTACTCTGTAGATTGCCTTGGGTGGTATTGACATCTTAAAAAATATTAAGACTCCTAATCCATTAACATGGAATATGTTTCCCTTTCTCCATGTTTTTAATGTCTTTCAGCAATGTTTTGTAGTATCCATTATACAAATGTTTTCACCTCCTTCGTTAATTTAATGCCTAGGTATTTTATTCTTTTTGATGCTATTTAAATGGAACTGTTTTTGTAATTTTCTTTTTGTATCATTTATTGTTAGGGTATGGAAGTGTAACTGATTTTTGTGTGTTGACTTTCTGGCCTCCTACTTTGCTGAATTCATTTATTCATTCTTATAGTATTTGGTGTGGAATCTTTAGGGTTTTCTACATGTAAGAGCATATCATCTGCAAAGAAAGATAATTTCACTTATTTTCCAATTTGAGTGCCTTTTCTTGTTCTTGCATAATTTCTCTTGCTAGCACTTCCAGTACTATGCTAAATACAAGTGGTGAAAGGAGTTAGGTTTGCCTTGTTCCTGATCTTAAAGAGAAAGCTTTCATTCTTTCACCATTGAGTAAGATATTTGCTTTGGGCCTTTCATATATATGACCTTTATTGTGTTAGGGTAATTTCCTTCTATTCCTAGTTTGTTGAGAGTTTTAAATCAGGAAATGGTATTAAACTTAATCAAATGCTTTTATGCATCTATGATCATGTGATTTTTAGCCTTCATTCTGTTAATGTGGTATATCACATAAATTGGTTTTTGTATGTTGAGCTCTCCTTGCCTCCCAGGGTAAACCCACTTAGTTTTGGTGTTTGGTCGTTTTATTGTGCTGTTGAATTCGGTTGATCGTATTTTGTTGAGGATTTTTGGATCTATATTCATTGGGGATATTGACCTATAGTTTTCTTTTCTTGTGATATATTTGTCTGGCTTAAGTAACAGGATAATGCTGGCCTCATAAAATTTATTTGGAAGTGTTCCCTTCTCTTCAATTATTTGGAAGAATTTGAGGAGGACTAATGTTAATTCTTCTTTAAATGTTTGGTAGAATTAATCAGTGAAGCCATTTGGTCCTAGGCTTTTCTTGTTGAAAGGTTTTTGATTACTGAGTCAATCTGTTTACTAGTTATAGATCTTTTCCTTTTATTTTTATTTTTTCTAATTTGTTTGTTAGTTCTGGTAGGTTTTATGTTTCTAGGAAATTGTTTATTTCATTGAGGGTGTTCAATTTGTCAGTACAGTTGTTCATAGTACTGTCTTACAATCCCCCTTTCCCCCCTGTGGAACTGGTACTAATATCCCCACTTTGTCTTTTGATGTTAGTAGTTTGAGTTTCTTTTTTTCTTGCCTATCTAGCTAAAAGTTTGTCAGTTTTGTTGATCTTTTCAAAGAACCAACTTTTGATTTCACTGATTTCCTCTCTTTGTTTCTTTCTTTCTTTTTTTTTTTTGGCGGAGTCTGCTCTGTTGCCCAGGCTGGAGTGCAGTGGCATGATCTCAGCTCACTGCAAGCTCCGCCTCCTGGCTGCACGCCATTCTCCTGCCTCAGCCTCCTGAGTAGCTGGGACTACAGGCCCCACCACCATGCCCAGCTAATTTTTTCCATTTTTAGTAGAGACGGGGTTTCACCGTGTTAGCCAGGATGGTTTCAATCTCCTGACCTCGTGATCCACCCACCTTGGCCTCCCAATCTTTCTGTTTTTAGAGTCTTTATTTTGTTTATGTCTCCTGTAATCTTTTTCCCCCTTCCTTCTGCTAGGTTTTAGTTTAGTTTTTAATTTTCTAGTTTCTTAAGTAGTAAAGTTAGGTTGTTGATTTGAGATCTTTCTTGTTTCTTAATATAAGCATTTGTAGCTATAAATTTCCCCCCTAGCACTGCTTCCACTGCATCTCATAAGTTTTGATATGTTGTGTTTTCATTTTCATTCATTTCTAAGTATCTTCCAGTTTTCCTCATGATTTCTTCTTTGGACCATTGGTTATTTAAGAGTGTGTTGTTTAAATTCCACAATTTTGTGAACTTCCCAGTTTTGCTTCTGTTATTGATGTTTAAGTACATTCTTTTCATTCTAGATCTCCGCAATGCATATGTTGCTCTGCTTGTTGTTATCCCACAGGTCCCTTAGACTCTGTTCACTTTCCTTCAGTCCTTTTTCTTTCTGTTTCTCAGCCTCAGTAATTTCTGTGGTCCTGTCTTCATGCTTGTTGATTTTTTTTCCTGCTCAGATTTGCTTTTGAATCACTGTATTGAATTTTTCATTTCAGTTATTTTAATTTTCAGCTCCAGAATTTCTGCTTTTGTTGTTGTTTGTTTCTTTCTAGGCTTTCTATCTCTTTATTGATATTTCCATTTTGTTCAGATAATGTTTTCTTGATTTTCTTCACATCTTTCTTTAGTTCTCTGAGCATCTGTAAGACAGTTGTTGTAATTCTTTGTCTCAGACACCTGCCATCAAATCTTCTTCAGGGATAGTTTCTATTGATTTATTATTTTCCTTTGAATGAGCCGTATTTTCTGGTTTCTCAGCATGCTTTGTGATTTTTTTTGCTGTTGTTGAAAACTGAACATTTGAATATAATAATATAGCAACTCTCGAAATCAGATTTTCTCCCTTCCCTAGGGTTTTCTGATTTTTTTTTTTAATTGCTGTAGCTATCTATGTGTCAAGGATTGGCCTGAGATGTAAACTTACGATCTTCTCAGGTCTTTTCTGGATCTGCACCTTTCCCTGGGCTTGTGTGGTCACTTTCTAATTTTCCTCATATATGTAGTTGCTTTTAAATCTTAGTCCTTAATGTCTGGACCCAAAGTGGGGAAAAGAGAAAGATGAAGAGGAGGGAAGAAAGGATGCTGGTCTTTTAAATTCCCTGGATGTCACTTCAGCTGAGGGGGAGGTGCAATGTGGGGAGGTGCAACAATAATGGTCACCTGCCTTTTGGTACCTCTGTGATCAGAAGCAATAATCAGAGCACAGATCCTGATATTTGGAGAACGAGGTTCTTTTTGCCTACCCTGGCTCCTGCAAGTTATGTGCAAGCTGTTCCAAGAACATTTGCACATGTGTCTGTCATGGGACTGGAAGTGGGAGATGGATAGCTACCTCTGTGCTAAGAGCTAAAATTGACTGAAATTAATCACAATTTACTGTCCAAGCCTTCCCCTGGAAGTTGCAGGCCTTCAATACACTCCAGAATTCCAAAATACTTTCATCAGACAGATTCTGCCAGTGCAATTGTTGTCTAGGTGGTTCCTGGTGCCTACTACTCAACCATCTTTCCAGAATCCTCTCAAATCCTTGCTCTTTTTTTTTTTTTTTTTTTTTTTAAATGCTCCAATTAAAAGACACAGACTGGCAAACTGGATAAAGAGTCAAGATCCATCAGTCTGCTGTATTCAGGAGACCCATCTCACACGCAGAGACATACATAGGCTCAAAATAAAGGGATGGAGGAAGATTTACCAAGCAAATGGAGAACACAAAAAAGTGGGGGTTGCAATACTAGTCTCTGATAAAACAGACTTTAAACCATCAAAGATCAAAAGAGACAAAGAAGGCCATTACATAATGGTAAAGGGATCAATTCAACAGGAAGAGCTAACCTAAATATATATGCACCCAATACAGGAGCACCCAGATTCATAAAGCAAGTCCTTAGAGACTTACAAAGAGACTTAGACTCCCATACAATAATCATGGGAGACTTCAACACTCCACTGTCAACATTAGACAGATCAACGAGACAGAAAGTTAACAAGGATATCCAGGAATTGAACTCATCTCTGCAGCAAGCAGACCTAATAGACATCTATAGAACTCTCCACCCCAAATCAACAGAATATACATTCTTCTCAGCACCACATCGTACTTACTCCAAAATTGACCACGTAATTGGAAGTAAAGCACTCCTCAGCAAATGTACAAGAACAGAAATTATAACAAACTGTCTCTCAGACCACAGTGCAATCAAATTAGAACTCAGGACTAAGAAACTCAATCAAAACCGCTCAACTACATGGAAACTGAACAACCTGCTCCTGAATGACTACTGGGTACATAACGAAATGAAGGCAGAAATAAAGATGTTCTTTGAAACCAATGAGAACAAAGATACAACATACCAGAATCTCTGGGACACATTTAAAGCAGTGTGTAGAGGGAAATTTATAGCACTAAATGCCCACAAGAGAAAGCAGGAAAGATCTAAAATTGACACTCTAACATCGCAATTAAAAGAACTAGAGAAGCAAGAGCAAACACATTCGAAAGCTAGCAGAAGGCAAGAAATAACTAAGATCAGAGCAGAACTGAAGGAGATAGAGACACAAAAAACCCTCCAAAAAATCAATGAATCCAGGAGTTGGTTTTTTGAAAAGATCAACAAAATTGACAGACCACTAGCAAGACTAATAAAGAAGAAAAGAGAGAAGAATCAAATCGACGCAATTAAAAATGATAAAGGGGATATCACCACCGACCCCACAGAAATACAAACTACCATCAGAGAATACTATAAACACCTCTACGCAAATAAACTGGAAAATCTAGAAGAAATGGATAATTTCCTGGACACTTACACTCTTCCAAGACTAAACCAGGAAGAAGTTGAATCCCTGAATAGACCAATAGTAGGCTCTGAAATTGAGGCAATAATTAATAGCCTACCAACCAAAAAAAGTCCAGGACCAGATGGATTCACAGCTGAATTCTACCAGAGGTACAAGGAGGAGCTGGTACCATTCCTTCTGAAACTATTCCAATCAATAGAAAAAGAGGGAATCCTCCCTAACTCATTTTATGAGGCCAACATCATCCTGATACCAAAGCCTGGCAGAGACACAACAAAAAAAGAGAATTTTAGACCAATATCCCTGATGAACATCGATGCAAAAATCCTCTATATTACATTTTTAATAAGATGTGATAAGGTGCTTTCTATCAGGGGGACCTATAGCTTTAGTGAGGAAGTAGACGTGTGTGTGTGTGTGTGTGTGTGTGTGTGTGTGTGTATGTATACTTATAGCAAATTACAATCAGCAACATTAAAGTAGTACAAGTGAGAAGTGAGAATTATCTGTGTGAGGACAGTAACAGTGGAGATAGAAAAGGATTCGATTTTAGGTAGATTTAGATGAAAAATGTGGCTGGACTTAACGAATAAAATTGATGCAGTGCAATTTCCTAATTACTTAGTAATTCATTCAAGATCTCTCGCTTCCTTGAACTTCTGGTAAGAAGTGAGCAGTGTTCAGTATAACAAATGTGCATTTACATAAAGAAAGGTTTTCTGAAATTTGAAGGCGTGTCACAAAAGCACTCCTACTTGGAGACCTGACTTCGAAAGCTTGGAGCATCTTCTCAGATTCATAGAATGGTAAGTTATGGTCAAACTGTGCTTTGCCTAGTGTGAAATAGTGGTAAATATCTGCTGGGATTAGTTCATGATGATGGAGGCTAGGATTCCCCATCTTATAATTAGTTTTTCAGCTTTGATTACTGATAGGATACTTGGAATTGAAATCATAATTCTGCCTTAGTAACTATAAGGATCTGCATTTGGATGTCAGTAACAAAGAGCCCTCTTTAACGTTTTGTGGCCTCTTTATCACACAGCTTTAAAAATGTAGGTTTCTGAAGGAAGCATAGTTTATATTACTTTTCCTTTTCTTTATATAACATTGATTTTTAAAATAACTGAAATTTTCAGAGTGCAAATAAATGAAAACTGATTATATGCTTAGCTCTGAACATATTGGGAGGTGAGAAAAAAATGTGCAAAATGGTTAATTTTCCAAAAAAGTATTAAATTTTTATTTCTTAGCTGAACATGTATTCAAGTACAATGTATTTCATCTAAAAGCCTCAGTAACATGACAAAAATTTACAGAATAATTATTGTTGAGTTTGTCCATAAGTGCATGTTTATGAGTAGAGGCTAAATTCCATACTTTTGAATGTGCCTAGACCTTTGCACTTTTACTTGTCAGATGTTCTTTTTTAATGCCAGGTAGCCTTTATACAATATTGTTTTTAATGATATAATGGAAAAATTAACTATAAATTTATAGTTAATATTAAATTTTGGTAATCTAACAATCAAATCTTTCTATCAGTAGGGCTGAAAGAACTGACTTGAAATTTAACTTTAGTCATCTAGAAGTCTGTCTTTTTTTTTTTTTTTGAGCAGCTTAATGTATCACTGTAATATTTCCTAGATTCCTGTCCAATTCAATATATGGAATGACTAAACTGTAGTCATACTAGTTCTGAGCATACAGGCAAGAAGAAAAGTCGTTAAACATCTTGCTGTGTGTGAGCAGTTCGAGGGCAGGCAGACACCATGCACCTTGACCACCTATTATGAAGCTTTTTGCTGCCGTGTCAAGTGAAAGCGAGTTAATTGGGTGAAGCTGTGGAGCATGTTAGGGGCCTGGTAAAGGGTTGCTGTCTGACAGCTGAATGTCAGCAAAAGCCAGTCAAGTGTGGCTGAGAGACAGAGACCTGTCACAAAGTTCCCGCAGACTGGAACACAGTTAGGAAGCTGAAATATGGTTCCGTCTCACTTTCTCCCTCATTGAATCCAAGCACCTTAAAAGATTTTACACTGTATGTGTCAACTCTTGTTCTCTAAGCTGTTTTCCCCTAACTGTCCTGCATTCAAATGATTGAACAAAAGATGCTAATGTTTAGCAAAGTGAATGTAAATTCCCTCTTTTCCCCTTTTCTGCCCAAGCAGATAGACATTCAAGTCAAAGGAAACTTTGAAGGTTTACATCAAACAATTAGATTTCCTAAAAATTTAGCTTATAATAGAATCTTTTTCTCAAGAGAGCATGAAAATTGACAATTAAAGCAGTGGAATAAGCAATGCATTTTCCCCTGATATAGAAAATCAAACTTTAGGGAGCTAGGATTCCTGTCTGAATGTCTTGAGAACGGACAATGGCCAAGATAACTTTCCTGTTATCTGTTGTCACAGGCTTCTTTCTTTCTTTTTCTCAGTGGCCTAAGGTATAATGCAATAATTATAGCCACCAGAAGGTCAGTATAGATTAGCATTGAAAAGAACAGTAAGTTCCCTTCTGAAGCTTGAGACACTTCCAAAGGAGGAATTGAAGAAAGTTGAAATTAAAGAAAATGAAGTTAAACTCTGTGAAATAAAAATATTTGCAGAAAGAGGAGTTTAATATTAAAAGATACCCTATTCATTTTCTTTAGAATATGGACTAGAATAAGTCCATTAACTCACTCATCCATTCGTTCATTTATTCAACAGGCAGGTATATAGAGTACCTGCTCTGTACCTGTCACTGTGCAGGCCACTGGTAATACAGAAACAAGCAAGCAAAATAGCCTGTGGCTTGAAGGAATGAACACTCTTAAGCCAGCACTATTCATTAGAACTTACTGTGATGATTAGAAGTATGACTTTGGGGCACTTGGAATGTGGTTAGTGTGACTGAGGAACTGAACTTTAATCTTTAATTTAATTTTATATTAAATTTTAATTAATGTAAATTAAATAGCTACATGTGGCTACCATATTGAATAGTGCAGGTTTAAGCAAACATAAGACTGTGATATACTGTGCTATTATAAAAGTGTGTATGGGGTGTTATAATAACACAGAGGTGAGGTATTATATCGTATCATATTATACTATATTATATTATATTATATTATATTATATTATATTATATTATATTATACAAGGTGACAGAGGCCAGGGAAAGTTTGGGATAAAGGTGATAGCTGAGGTAAGCTTTGACAAACAGCAGGAGTTAACCTGATGAAGGAGCCTCCTTCTAAATAAAAAGGGCAGCATGCAAAAGTGGCTCCAAGACAGGGGAAAGCAGAGCATGCTTCAGGATCAGCATTTTGATTAGTGCGGGAGAGCAAAGCTGTTTTATGAGAAATTACCTTAATGCGATGGTAGTGTCCAAGAAGACTACCAGTCAAGTTATCCAAGAGGTCATAACAGAAGGTGTCACAGACCAAATTAATATGCTGAAATCACATGGTTTGTGGTACTAAACATACAGCAAAAAGCAAGAAGAGATACAGCAGGGAGCAAGCAGGGGGAAGGATCATAACCTGACTTCTTAGTTATGCAGCGTTCATGTGCCCTGTCTCTCTCCACGGCATCAGCCTTCTTCACTCTCTGTGAGGTTATGAGGATCTGGGTTGATATCTGAAACAGGGGGCTTGGAAGACTGAAGGTGCCTGAGGCTGCTTACACACACTTGCTATCTAGGAGAGATACAGGGACAAACATGCCTGGCCAATGGCTATAATGTGCCACTGAGGCTGCTGAATAGCTTTGTGTTTTATCTGCAGTTCTAGGGTCAATTTAAGGATGACATTAACTAGAGGTGGCATATCTCTACCTTATGGTGTGGCCTTTCCATTCATTTCTATCTATAAAGTAACATGTCTTACCATATGGATTCTGCCTATGTCCCACAAACTACTTGCTGATTCATTATCTGTGCTTATTAATATTTCTTATGAGTTTCATCTATCCTATTTTTCTAGTCTTTAATCTTATATTTGAATATGTTCAAATAATAAGCAAACATACAATAAAGAATAGATGAAGTAGGAAATAGCAAAGTCTGAAGAGATGACTTTGTTTACAAAAATTAAAAGTATGTTTAGGTCAGACAAAGTGAAGAGACAAATAACTGGTGAAAAATATTTAGCAAACAGCTTTGAAACCTATTTTAAAATTATTGTCTAGTAGACAACCTACCCCAAGCGTAGACTGCATTTCAAACAAGTCTAAGCCTTTTTGAAGAAACAGTGTGCAGACTCTAGAGCGTTAATCTGAGTGAGGGCTCTGGCAGTTGGAGAAGGACTAGTGGAGATTTTATGGTCAGACACCCAGAGGAGGAGATTCGAAGTGAAGAGAACGACCTAGTGCCTTTCCTCCATGCAGGCCTAGGGACTGGCATCTGGACTCTTAGAAAAAGGGCTTACAGGTAGAAGCTGAAAGAAATGTTTTCTGATAGACACCACAAGACGCTGGGTTTCAGTCAGAGTTGTCACAGTTTTCAGATGACAGAAAGAGAAGGATGGACACCCCAAATTTTTGTTAGAGCTATCACCCATATGGCCTACTGAGCCCTCTAACACATTGAAGGCAGATCCTGATGGAGGGATTGCAGACACCAAGCAGCTCTTGATGGGGAATCCACAGGGGTGTTTGAGGCTTGTATGAGCAGGACAGGGAAGGACCAGGGTAACTTGACTCACTTGGGACTTTATATCCGCAGAATAATGAGGATGGGAAACTTCCAGTGCTATTGTGCATCAAAGCTTGTCCTATAAAAATAGCAATTATGTGGTTTCATAGTATTTCAATAGATTCTAATTTCAGGAGGACTGGATCAGAATGAAGATTAGTTAAGGTCTAATAAATAATCCCCCAAACAAGGAATTTTTATTTGTTTAATTAACTGTTGTATCCCAGTACTTGGAACAGTATTTGGCACATCATAGGCACTCGATAGATATTTACTGAAAAAATAAATGAATAGAGCTAATTTAGGATACTAAGAGGGGTATGGATTTAGATATCTTTACACATTATGCAAGCATAGGGAAAATTTATCATATGGAATTGATAATATAGGGAGTCGATTCCTGAAATGTAGCCTGGAGTCATATTATTTTGGATTTTTGTGTTTGCTATATTTTACTGTTACATAAGATGTTCTCCCTAGGGATGGATTTGGGTTGAGACTGCTGGAAATGATGTGGTTATATCAGAAATAACATTCCTGACTATCATGTAAAGGAAATGTCATTGCCAGCTAAGTGATTTATTTTAGAACATATGCCCCAGTGCTTGTTGTGATTTGAAGGCATTCCGCAGATATGACACCCAGATCACATAATTTGTCTTACATATGAAGTGCCTTTCTCTTCCTAAGAAATAGACCACATTCTTTTAACCAAAGATAGCCAGTCCCTCCAGAAACGCCCAGCTATGGAACTGTTCACAAGGTCCACAGCCCTGGGAAATATAGAGGTTATACCATGGTCAGTGGGGAAATAAAGACACTTTGCAGCATTCCATGAAGAACTGCTAAGGATTTTAGGTGTGATATAATGGAACAATGAAGGAAATGGCCTGAAACAGCAGTGGAAGGGAGGAGCATGCAAAGAAAAAATGGGTTTCAAATTGCAAAATGAGAATTTAATGCTAAATTTGTTGAGATGTGTGATTGACAGATACTTATATTGTTAGAAAAGTTTAGGAAAGTCATTTCTTTCAAACTACTTTGAATTCTAAATGATTCTTTCCTTCCTCTGCTCTTCTTTACCCGAGTGCCTGCTCAGTAATTCCACTCCTTGAAAAACGTACTGCTATGAGGTCTAAGTTTATAGCTTCCAGATTACTACTAAATTTTTGACATTGAATAAAAAACGTTTATAACTTTAAGAGGAAATTCTTCAGTAATGAAATAGTGGTCAGAAAACTTTTGCCTAATAGTTCCCAGAGAGAGTGTGACATGTGTACATTATGACCACAGAAGTCGTAATTTGGCAGCTGGAAGTGCTATTTGGAGTAAAATGAAGGCACACAAGTTATAAGTAACCACTCTGCATAAGGAGTTGCATTTGTGCAGAGTAGAGGAACAAGTTACTCAGTGTCATTATTTGTGTAGGTATTTACTCAATGTAAAACTGTAAATATGACTTAGATAACTGAAAACGTTGAAATGAGAGTGTTCTTTGCTAGATTACAATCTTTTCAAAACATGCAAAACACTTAGAGACCTATCCTCTGAGACCTTTAAATATCCAGTTACATTTTCATTTTGACCACACATTTCAGAGCCACAACTCTTCTAAAATATATAGATGTATTTCAGTATATATAAATATATTCAGTTTCATTTTTTAATAAAGGGTTTTTAGCTATAAAAGTAAAACATACTTACTCTAGGTAATTTGGAAAATACAAATCCTAATCCTAACTCAGAGAATAGAGAAAAAAATCCCAACAATTCCAATGCCACAAAACAAGCACCATATGTAATTTTGTGTACTGCTTTTTCACAATGTAGTCTAGCCCTAGGGTCAGCAAATCTACATGCCACCTGTTTTTGTATGGCCTGTGAGCTAAGAATGGTTTTAATATTTTAAATAGTTATGGGAAAAAAGCAAAAGAATAATAACATATCATGACACATAAAATTTATGTGAAATTCAGATTTCACTGTCCATAAATAAAGTTATATTGAAACACAGCCATGCTAATTCATTTACATATCCTCGATGGCTGCTTGTGTGTTACAACAGCAGTATCTAATGCTTGTAACAGAAAACATATAGCCTACAAAGCGTGAAATTCTTACTGTCTAGCTCTTTACAAAGGTCTGACCTTTGGTTGGACCTGAACATTTGTCCACATTATCCAAAAGTTTATAACTGTAAATTTTATAGCTACATAGTTTTCCACCATGTAGCTATAGCCTACTTAACTATGCTTCTGGTTGAATATGAGAGTATTTCTAATTTTTATCTGTTATTATTAATATAAAGAACCTAATCATAAATGCAATTGTTAGATCAAATGGCATTAACCATTTAAGACAGTTGCCCAATTATAGATCCAGTGGTTCTAACAATTTATACAGTTACTAGCAATTTATGAATGCTTGCTTCACAGTGCTTTCACTAACATTTAGTGTAATTTTTAACTTTTAATTTTTATCGGCAATATGTGTCTTATTTTCCATTTTTGATTACTTGTGGGGATTACATTTTTCCCCGTTTATTTGTTACCCAGATGTATTTTTGCTTGTGTGAACTGCCAGTTCATAACCTTCTCTCATGATTCAAATAATTTTAAAGCTAAAAAATCATGGAAAGAAAAATTTAACCTTTCAATGGTTAAATTTAACCTTTCAAATCTTTTTTTTCTACCCAAACTCCAATTTAGTTCTTTTTTCCAAAGATTATTACGTTTCTTTTGATTTCTTGTGATTCTTTTTTCCAGAAAAAATAGATAGATATGCATGTGTGTGTTTATGCTTATTTTAAAATATATATTACTATTTTTATATATGTATATATACACACATAAACACATGTATACATTTTGAACTTTTTTTTCACTTGGATATATTTCTCTATCAGCCTTTACATATTTACCTCATTTTTAAAATAGTTGTATTATATGTTTGTGTCATACTTCACTTAAATAACCTTCTGTTGATGGACCTCCGGCTTTATTTTTAAAATGTTTTATATATCTATCTAAAAATGCTTCAGTGAACATATGCTCACCTTGGTGAACTCTTTTGAGTGTAGCCATAGAAGAAATGCCTAGCAGTGGAATTGCTAGGTTGAAGGACCTTTAAATTTTTGTCTTCCAGAAACGTTGCACGAGCTTGCATCCCTAACTACATGGCAAAAATTTGCCGGATTTCCTCTTCTCAACAGTGGAGATCATCAGACATCTAAGTTTTTGCCCATTTGATATATGAAAAGTAATCTTTAATTGGGATGTGTTGTATTATAGTTCTTTACTTATGAATAAAGTTTAGCACCTTTTCATATGTTTTTTGGTTGTTATACTACTCTCTCCCCCATCAGACATCCAGTTTGTACATGAGGCAGAGCCTGGCAGTGGTTTCCTGATATCTGTTTTCTCTCTCTTTCTTAGTAATAGAGCCTCTGAATGTTACCTGGGCTGCTCAGGAAACAAACAAACAGACTAACAAACTACATTTCTCAGACTCTCTGAAAGCTAAATTAGTTATGTCACCTAAGTTCTAGTCAATGGAATGTAAGTAAAATTGTGCAATTTTAGGAAGTGTCTGTAAACGGAAGCAGTGCCTCCTTCTTTGTTCCATCCTCCTTTCTTCTGGCTAGAATGCAGACATACTAACTAGAACTTGAGCAGCCATTTTTGATCATGAGTTAAAAGCCATGTACTGAACTATGGAGTCCAAGATAGAAGCAGCCTGGATTCTTGATAACTTTATATAGCCCTATCAGAGGGAAATAAACTTTTATTTAAGCCAATAGCATTTAGAGTTTTCTCTTACAACTGAACTCAGTCTTAATAAATATGCTACCCTCAGCCTATTTTCTAATTACATTATTTCAATTGATCTGCATGAACCTTTTGTAAATTAAGAAAGTTACTTGTATGGGATTTCTATGTGTTCCACATATTTTCACCAGTTTGTCATTTCAGACTTTCAGTAGCATTTTTCTATATGGTATGCTTGCTTTTATTTATTTGGTTTTTGTATCTTTTCCTATATTTGAGTGCATAAACTTATTTACATTTTCAATTCTCTCTGAATTGTTTGGGAGTGTATGTTTCTAAGACAGAGGGGAAGATGCTTCCTTTGTGTTTTCTGGCCATTTCTGGCACTCTCTACCATCAGTTGTGTCAGGATTATCAGGTCTGCAACAGACTGCAAGCACAAGGGTATGAAGAATACTAGGAAAAGAAAGAACAAAAGCCTCTTGGGAGAATTCTTCAACTCCTTTTCCAACCTCAACCACATCAGGAAATTTAAACATCCTGGAGAAGAAAATAGGACTTACTGTTTTGTCAGGCACAAGATATCTTGAAGTAATTTAAAATTAAAGTTTAAATGTTCTAGTGTAATTTAATTAATTAATTATTTTTTGAGACAGAGTCTCACTCTTGTCACCCAGGCTGGAGTGCAATGGCACGATCTCAGCTCACTGCAACCTCTGCCTCCCGGGTTCAAGCGATTCTCCTGCCTCAGCCTCCCGGGTAGCTGGGATTACAGGCACCCACCAGCATGCCTGGCTAATTTTTTGTATTTTTAAGCAGCGATAGGTTTTCACCATGTTGGTCAGGCTTGTCTCAAACTCCTGACTTCAGATGATCTGCCAGCCTCAGCCTCCCAAAGTGCTGGGATTACAGGCATGAGCCACCACGCTTGGCCTTAAATATTCTAGTGTAATTTAAAACCTCAGTGCCTCATTTTGTCTCTGAATATAACAACACATAAGTTCCTTTGATGAAAGGGCTATAACTTTCATTTTTGTGTAAGTTCTATGAGATGTATGTATTTACTCCAGTAAGTACCACAGGCATTCAAATGTTGGACCACAATAAAATAAATATAAACATTTATTTTAGCCTCTAACACAATCTATGTACTTTTATTTTCCATTTTCAGAGAGGTTTGTTGAGCCCTTATTTTGTTGATGAAATGCCTCTAGATATAAAATAAGCCTGAGGCTAGGCTATATCTTCTTTGGGCGACATGGTAAGGTAGTGGTCAAGCATATGAATAGGAGAGTCAGAGGAATCAAGATTCACATCCCTTTCTACCATTAGCAAGCTGTGCAACCTGTGGCAATGTATTCTGCTCTTCTGAGCCCTAGTCTCTTCAACCGTAGAATGAAGATAATTGTAGTGCTTTCTGATTGAGTCACTGTGAGAATTCAGATACTGCCTGTAAAACGAAATCTAGCACAGTGCCTGACATGCTCAATACATGTTGACTATAATTGTAAAGTTAGAATTTATATCATTTGAGAAGAGTAAAAAAGAGAAGTGAAGAAGAGGAG
This sequence comes from Chlorocebus sabaeus, assembly GCF_047675955.1. NCBI lineage: Eukaryota > Metazoa > Chordata > Mammalia > Primates > Cercopithecidae > Chlorocebus > Chlorocebus sabaeus. Next base: position 45,310,403 of record NC_132915.1, read on the forward strand.
CTACTCTGTGCTATACATTTTTGTGTATATTTCCATTTAATCCTCATAACAGCCCTGTGAGGAATTAGTCTTCCTCCTTTACAGATAAGGATACAAGCTCACACAGGTTAAGTAACTTGTCAAGGATCGCATAATTAGTAAATGGCAGAATGAAGTTTAGAACCTTAGTTCTTTCCACTTTCAAAGCCCATATTCTTTCCATTATTCTTTGCTAAATCTAATTGTGACATAATCTGTATATGTGTGAAATAACAATAAAACACCAAGACCATGAAGTAATAATATAAGTCATTTGTTCATTCACTTATTCATCATTTAGGAATCTTATTTAGTCCCAGATATTCTGCTAAGTGCTAGGGGTACAAAGTCATGATTCCATCACACTAAGTGCTCGTAGTTTTATAGGGGAAATATAAGGATATACAAATAAGTGAAAAAATAGTAAAATAAATTCTCATGAAGGAATGTAAAAATGAGACTGGATGTTACAGTTAGCTGTAGTTGGGGAAGGATGGAAAGAGGATCCAGAAAAGCCTCATGAAAGAGGCAGACCTTGGCCAGAGTTTGAAACGTGGAGGACTCACCCAACAAAGAGCAGAAGTGGACAGACTGGAGGGCGATGTGAACTATGGAATGTCCTAATTAGGGACTCACAAGTTCCATGTACCTGGCTTGCACAGTACAAGTGAGGAAATGGTAGATGAGGCTGGACAGGGAAGCCAAGAGCAAGGGCATGGTTATAGGGAAGCATGAAGAATCAAAACCATTGATTCAATCAATATTCCGCATCAAAAAAGTAGCCAAGGCTGAGTTAGAACCAGATAGAATGCTGAGTGTCTGCCTGAGGACAGAGCTGTTGTGATGTGAATCAAGTTTCCTGTTAATACATTCTACCCCTTTCTTCTGATTTGTTTCTACCTCTGTGATTGTCCTTTTTAGATCTCTAGGCATGCTGGGCTCTTAGGGTGTTTCCTAATGCAACTTCTTTGCATTTTTCCATTAACTCACATTTCTTCCTATGCCTTGATGTCAGTAAGATAGTAAAACTAGTCTGTACTAAGGTTTAATGACTTACAGGGAGAAGAATGCATAAAATATTCCTACAAGCTTGTTATTGGTAGCTAAAAGTTAGAACTGGTAACTACTGTATGAGAGATAAATACTGGATGGCATGATAGCAGATGTGTGTCTGTGTGTGTGTATATATATATTTATATGATACATATATCAAGTATATGTGTGTGTATATATTTATAAGGTGAATGCATGGTTTTTTATGTGTATGTATCTCAGATATAAAATTGAGTATTCCACAAGAGAAAACTATGTGATTTTTGCCAACTCTGACTGTGTAAACTAAGTGTCCTATGAGGCCAGCATGACAACTGGAAAATTGACAGGTAGAATTTGGCTAACTAACCTGAAGTATTTAGAAGAAAGAAAACTTTGTGACACTGAGTATTGAGACTCTGGTGGTAAGAGCACGTTAGGAACCAAAGTAGAAATGGCAAGGGGGCCTCACTGTAACACCCTCTGGTGGGTGCTTTGATTTCTTCGTCTGTTTATGTGGAGCTGTGCAGACTACCTAAAAGCAGTCAATAATTTACAGGGCTTAAAACATCATCATGGAGTTTGAAGTAATAAAAAGAGTACTATAGAATCGAATTGAATGAAGCCACATCATCGTTATTGTGGCTAATCTTGTTATCTGTTTGGCTTTATTTTAGAGCAATGTGCAATGTGCAATATGTATTCTTTCCCCTTAAGAATGGTAAATCTACATCCTCTCAAGTATTATATTCAGGAAACTGATTTCTGGGTTAATGTCCCTCAAAAAAGTTAGGGTTTATATAGTATATGCTCTCACATGTGGAATTATGGCAGACCTGTAGAATTTCAAAGCTGGAAAGAGTCCAGCCCCTCATTTGGATGGACTAATTTACCTGCCCCAAATGACCCAGTTGGGTTGTAAAAGAGCTGTGAGGAGAAGCTAGAGTCCGCTGATCTTCAGTCTGGTATTCTTTTCACCACACTATGTGCTTAGCATAATCTCCATGCAATACTACTAAGGCTTACTAAATCACATTTTTCCTCACTTTTTATAATACTAAATTCTAGAAGATTTAACTTGATCATAAATGTTACACAGGAGACAAATGGCTTAGTTTCAGAAGCCTTGGTCGGCAAAAAGACTTTGACTTACAGACAATTTATTGGGTGGTTATTTTATTATTAGACTAATGCTTTATTTATTTATTTATGTTTGAAAAACATTTGTGGAAAATTAAGATATTAAAGCCTTGAAAAATGGCTATTGGATGTGTCCAATTACTATATTTCATAAGATTTTTAAAATGTAGAAATTTAGTAGACACATTTTGTATTGTGAATATGTATTTAGCTGATGGACTATAGCAGTTCAAATAGAATCATTTATAGCTTATTGAGTAAATAAAAGTGCTTCCATAAAGATTCACATGACACCTAGCTTTTATTTCAGGCACCTAATTTCCTTTTGAAAAACTGCCTACATTTAGATTTACGTAAGAGGCAGAACACCTCAGTGGTTTTAAAAGTAGTTTATATGACCACGGGCTTTACAGATTTAAAATACAAGATGAGGTGGTGCACACTAACTTTTAATGTTCTCTGACAAAAAGTTATTTAACTGTCCTTTACTCTCTCTGTTACATTAAAATAGTACAAAAGTATTATGTATTTCTGGATATTATTCTGGATATTTATGACAAGAAAAACAGTTCATATTTACTTGTTATTTTAACATCACATTCTCAAATCAAAGTTTCACCAGAATTGTTGCTGGCTTTTTTGTTGTTGTTGTTGTTTGAGACAGAGTCTTGCTCTGTTGCCCAGGCTGGAGTGCAGTGTGCAGTGGCACGATCTTGGCTCACTGCAACCTCCGCCTCCGGGTTCAAGCAATTCCCCTGCCTCAGCCTCCCAAATAGCTGGGATTACAGGCGCACGCCCAGCTAATTTTTGTATTTTTAGCAGAGGCGAGGTTTCACCATGTTGGCCAGTCTGGTCTCCAACTCCGGACCTCAGGTGATCCACCTGCCTCAGCCTCCCAAAGTGCTGGGATTACAGGCATGAGCCACCGCCTCCAACCGGCGACTTTTTTTTAAGCTCTTAAGTGACTTAAAATCAGACTTTACCTCATTTCATGAAAAAAGGTTTTTTTTCTAGCAGTACAGCAGATGATCCCAGTAGCAAAAGCAGTCATTTGTTTTCCTTTATACAAAAGTAACTCTGTTTACTTTCTAGAGACTATACTTTTGGGGAATATAAGACTTAAAGGATATCTCTCTCTCTCTCTCTGTCTCTTTTTTTTTTCATCTCTGGAGATTTTTAGATTATTTTACATGTTTAGGACATAAGGTCAGAAAATAGTGTGCAAAAAGTGAGACTAATTTGAAATACTAGGGAAATAACACCCCATTTCAAGGTTATTTAGTCAAAAATGTTATATTAGATGAAAGGGTGCTTTCAGACAATGTAGTGGAAAGTAGACATATTAGAAAAAGTAGGATGAGAAAAGGCAAAAGAGGGACCTCTTTGTAGGGTACCAAGATCTGTAGAATATTAAAGAGAAATGAGCAGTTAGTAGAGACTTTCCCTAAAGGACTGCCTTCCTAACTTTGTAATGTGTTAGGTTGATGGATTCACAAGATCAAAAAGGTAAACTTTAAGTACAGCATATACGTTTGAGTAAATTATGCATATCACTAATATTGTCATAACAGGAATGGTTGGTCAATTTGGCATAGTCACCTTTCTCTAAACATCAAGAAGAAAATACCCCCAGCAGATATCTGACCTTCCTTGGACTGATTCTGCACACCACTCTATTTTCCATACATAGTTTTCTTAGACCAGAACTTGAAGTACAAAAATATATCAAAAAAAACTTTTGAAGTCTTTTCTGACAGTATCTATTATAATAGAGAATACTATGGCTATAACTATGTTTATTAAGAAGAAAATCAGGCCCCAGCATTTCCTGCTCTTCCAGCATTCCCCTAACCCCCAGGCCTGGCAGAATGAGAACTTAGTAGATGGCACTGTAATGTTTATAGCTACAAAGTCAATCCAGTAATGACACTGCTAAAAAATGATTGTAGCAGCAGTAAAAACGCAGCTGTGTGCACCTCTAGCCTCTGATGTAATGAGATGCCTCTGTTCAGGTTCTGAACTGAGATGATCAGGCCCAGCATTAAGGTTCTGCAAGCAAAACCTCATTAATACTACGAATCAGGGTCAACACATGATTTTGGAAGTTGTTTTCCTTCCATTGGGAAACCTTGTCCTTAGTAGAGCTATTTCAAGTGACCATTTTAGGTGTTTCCTAACTTCCAGTATAAAAAGAGATGATTTCCGTCAGCTATAGGCCTGCAGTAGAGTATCAAGAAATCAAAAGAACAAAGATCAAAGAAAATTGCTGACCTAGGTGTTAGATGCAGATATTGATTTTTTCTCCAGTTGTAGTTTTAAAAAAATCCACAAAAATGGTAACACATACAACAGTTGAATTTCTAATACTTTCCTAAAGCCAGTGATAGCTTCCCTCTTGTTTTTACATGTAGAAACAGTTTTGTATAACATGACATAATAAAGTAGACCTTATAGTTTACATTATTTTGTTATCAAAACTGTAAGGGGATCTACTAGAAAGTTTAAAAAAACCTTGCAATATAGAGTATGATTTTTAGTGGAGATACTTATAATCAGACTTGTTATTTCAGCAGCATTTATTTTGTGGGAATCTGGAAAATTATGTCATACAATTGATCACTATTTTCCTGCCATCTTTAAATGTCATAAAATAATGCTTACCTGCTTTACTGCTAAGACTTCTTCATGTTAAATATTAACTACCGGATACTGATGTCACTTAAGGCTTAAATGAGTAGCTTTATCAAAATGTTAATTCTGTTGTCCAGTATTTCATGACTGTGTGGCATTCTTAAGTTTAATTTCCAACAGTTTCTGGATACCATCAGTGTTCTCAAATATATGACAAATTATTCATTCCCTTATTTTGACACATGATTTCTAAATACTTATAATAGTCTTTATCAAAACACGGTGGTATCATGGACATAAAGATGGAAACAATAGACACTGAGCACCAGGGACTATGAGAGTGGGAGAGGGTTGAAGAACTACCTCTCGGGGACTGTGCTCACCACCTGGCTGATGGGATCATTTGTACACCATACCTCAGTGACTTAAATCAGTAATTACCCATGTAACAAATCTGCACATGTACCCCCAAACCTAAAGTAATAAAGCTGAAAGAAAAAACAGGGTGGTGGCATTATTATTAAAGTAAACCCAAAGAGTTCTCAGTAGAATTTTGTATCTTAATATGCCATTTTCTAGAGGTCACTGGGATTGGCTTATTTTTCTTTGTGCTACTTTTGTCAAGTAAGTAAAACAGATAGGTTTAAAAAACATAAATACTCATAGTTTATTTTCTAAGCAATCTAATCTTCCATATTATATGGCACTTATTATATAGCATAATTAAATAAATGCTATTAGCATCGGTTTCTGTAAATTGCCTGTGAAGTCAAGGTAAAAATCCCTGATTGTATTGACTCTTTGACATGATAACTTTATAAAGAGTTTTACACAAAGATTTAGTGTTTAGATAAATTCCTGTTGTCTAGAAAAGTCATAAAAGAGCAAATAAGGGATTCAGTCACACTTGGAAAAAAATTTACTATTTATATATTCTCATATAGATTATTGAAATAGTAATTTCCATCTCATTTTGTATTTTAATGATTATTAGTCTACTTGCCTGTTTATGGTTTTAGGGTCTGTTTGAGAGTTTTCAACTCTATGCTTATTATTTTTTTCTTTTGTATGTCACAGATAGGATCACGAGACCATTCAAATCTCTCCATTCCTTCAAGAGCTCCTCTTCCTGCTGACACAACTGGTATTGGGGATTTCTTACCATTGAAAGCTGAACTTGATACAACTTACACTTTCTTAAAGGAGACATTTATAAATACTGTTCCCCATGCTCTGACATCATCTCACTCCTCTCCAGTGACTATGTCTGCTAATGCCAACAGACCAACTCAGATTGGATTATGACTTCATGAAATTTAAAAATGGAGGAAGAGTTAACAGTACAATTAAAATTGTTTTGAATGGGAATTTTCTTATCAGTTGACTTTTGTTTCAGCAGAAGTGGCGGTGGATTTAAAAAATTTGTGCGATATCTTGATGTATTCTGGTAGCTCTGTCTCCTTGAATAAGAAAATAGCCAACTTTTTTCTCTCCAAGTTTTATTTATTATCACAGTTGCTCATTTTTATGTAACATATTTTTAAATGTTAAGGAATGACACATTTTGGGTAATTTTCCTCAGACTTAAAAAAATCAATAAGCCATTTTAGTCTCTATCTATCAAAGTTGTTTCATACTTGTCTATTTTAAAGCAGGACTGCAATGCTTTAATAGGATTGAGAGAGCTATTTGAAATGTATGCCAATGATTCCTGTCATTTCATGGCAGCCCGGCCATGGTTCACTGAGCCCCCTCTTCTCTCTTGTCAGCTCAACTGAAGACAAGCATTTAGTTGCAAACTTTAAGCAGGTTGTGCAAAACAGAAATGATGTGACTGCTTCTCCTCCTGCACAATAATGTCACTCCTGGTCAATGTGAGAAGGTCAGGTTGCTCCTTGTAAAGCTACATGATACCACTTGCCCATTTGAACAAGTTAAGTTAACTGCTGAATCTGGTCCCTGAAGGCATTGAAAACTCATTCTTTTAGCAAGTCTGCATTTGATAAGAAAGTAGAGCAATTGTGCTGGAGGATTTCTGTGGTATGTTTAGGCACTTCATAAGGACAGTTCCCACACCAGAATAGCAGGTAATACATTTAGTATAAGCGAAAAACTTCAAGGTAATGGCTGTTTTGACCTTCAAAATAGGCTCCTTTTTTGTTTTTGTTGTTGGTAGGACCCAAGAGTGACGCCCATCTTTGATGCTGACAGAATTTAAAACAAGGCCATTGCCCTGCATTTTCTGCCTTGTAGCACACAAAAGTAAAATTGTATGTCAGGCCGAGATGTCGGGGAGCTGACAAGATGCCCCAGTGACATTTCAGCTAGAAAGAGCAAGTGTCTTGCAACCAAGTGGTCAAATATCAAATAATAGGTCAAGCAGGAAGGAGCTGAGTTCTAACCACAAAGAGGTTTCTGGTAACTTACTTGACAAGCTTTTGGGTGCTTTGTGGCTTGACAAAGTGATGTTCTGTTGGGTATCGCTAGACAGACTGTTCTTTATCGCCTTCAGAAGATCAGACATTGACATTGATTAAACTCTTTAACCCTTAAAGGTTAAACCCTTGCAGTTTGCATCATGGTAAGTGAAGAACAAAAGAATATTTGTAGTAAGAATTTGTTTTTGTATTAATCATTTAACTCCCTAGTGCTATTAACTTCTGATATGAACTATAGCTTTTGACAAAGAGTTTTGATACAGAATCTATTTTTTATATTATTTTTCATTATGGAATCTTTCATTATAGATACATTAGAATATAACAGTATGTATTACGGAAGTTTTTTTGTCTTATCTTTACAGTGACATTTGATTCAAATATACCCAACTGCTGAGAATTTTTTTATTGGCCTTGGTAAATAAGATTTTATACTAACTATTTGTTAGTAGCCAAATTAGCCAAGTGATTTATGCCATCTGAGGGAACACAGCAGTATTACTGTCGTATTATGTAACACATCCTATTCTTGTAATACCGAACCACTATAATTAGCTTTATATAAAATTTTAGAAAGCTTATGTGGAGTAAAATTATATCTTTAACCAAATTTCTCTTAATTCTTTCCTTGGAATTATTTTTAATATGACCTGTGTAACATGACCTGTATGAAATTCAACTTGCAAATTTACTATAACATGGAAAGTGCTATTTATTTTTTTTATACAGATCGTATAATTTCTGCACTTTTCAGAACACCTTTCTCTGCTGTTCCACACAATGATTAGGATATTGTTCATTTAGAAATTGATAGACAATTTTTTAGTTCATGTGATATCATTAAGCTTACAATTCTCACTAGAGAAAAACAATGTTACTATATGTAACCTCTATGTCTAAGTGTTTGTGTGTGTGTATGTTTGTGTTGAATCTGTTTTCAGATCCTACTGATTTTAGAGGAACAACACTTTTGTAAAATGTGCCTTGGAAAGGCCTTGGTCTTCTTGCCTTAAATTTATAATCTGTTAATGGGATAACTCCAAAAATAAATGTGTATGTGTCTTCATATATATGAGTATCTGACTTTACAGGTACATTTTGTACCGTGAATTCTGAACCATAAATTCAAAATTCATAAATTATGATTAAATCAAATCAAAGCATGTCACATTTATAAGCAACTAGATGCTAAAGGCCATAGAAACTGAAGGATGAACCTCCTGAGCGATCATTAGTATTCACTACCAAATATAGTAATATTTATACCATATGCTTTTTTCCCAGAAGTCAGACCCAGCAGGAGGAGAAGATTTAATGACATATCCTATGGAGATCTGAGAAACTCTAGACTGCTTCTAAGCACCTTAGTGACCAATTGCTGCATATTTGAGATCTCTGTTGTGTTGGCAAGGACAGTTGCTCTATCAGCTTCTTTATCTTTTAAAGAATGATGTATAGAGTAGACATATCTCAGGAGAATGACTTCAAATATTTTCGTAGAGGAAAGGAAATTTTACTTTACACTTCAGAATGTGGATTTTCTTACTGACCTTCTGTGATCTAGAAAAACACCTATAATACCCATCGCTATTAATTCTTAAAGTTATTGTTCTGATACCTGAGTCACACTTACATGTTGAGGAGTTGCCAACATTTTTAATACATGTATTTTGAAATGATGTAATATAAAAACAAAGAGGTTTAAGATTGCAAAAATTGCCAGTTCAGTGATACTTTAATGACATAAATAAATAACCTTTTAAATAGAATGATCACTTTAATTTACCAAATATCTGACTCTTATTAAACTTAGCAACTCTATTTCCTATTTCACATTTACGATATATGCTATTATTGAATGTTTAATGAGATTATTACTAGTTCCATGTTACTTTATTTACCAGTTGTCTAAACTCATTCTGTAGACCACACCGAACAATAGTAGGTTGATCCTACTTCACTGTGCACTTATTCTTTTTTTAAGAGATGGGCTCTCGCAGTGTTGCCCAGGCCGGTCTTGAACTCCTGGGCTCAAGTGATCCTCCCACCTCAGCCTCCTGAGTACTAGGGACTACAGATACGTACCACTGTGCCCTCACTGTGCACTTTTTACAGAAAAGTTTTCTAATATAAAAGGTGGAAGATAGTTAATATTTACCGAGCAACTGTTTTATGCCAGTTATTATAGCAAAACTAATGATCTCACAACAAACCTCTAGCATGGGTATTTGCATCCCCATTTTAGACATGAATAACTGAGGATCAAAAATGTTAAGCATCTGGCTACCAAAGATCATACATAACCTAGGAATTAGTAAGCCTAGAGCTGCAGTTCCAAAGCCCACATTATTTTGAAACACTGCCAGTCCAGCCTTCCAGAAATAATTAACACTTTTTAAAGAGAAAAAAGAATTTTTTTTAATTGTCCTGACCAGTTAGGAATAATTTTGATAAGTATGTTTTCATTTGAAATCTAGATTTCTTATGAATTGATTAGACAAAACAAAATACATGCATACTAGCACTATGTATGTAAATAGTAACTGTGAAGTTTGTGTCTATCTTTCAAAGGAAACACCACGCTGACTGTGTTGCCCATTGTCTCTAGCTTGGCCCACAAGATCACACAGATACTCTCAGAAGCAGAGTCTCTGTTGAGAGGTACTGATGGTAAGTCAGCCTGGCCATGCTATTACTTCCCAATGGAAAATAATGCCATATGCCAAATAAAGCTGATCAATAAAGCATTCACTTGTGTAACTCCTAGGATAAAGATTTAAAAATATATTTTCTGGACTAGCATAGTAGGCTGAATAATGGCCCTACAAGATGTCCATATACTAATCACTGGAACCTGTGAATGTTACCGTCTATGGCAAAGGGATTTTCCAGGAGTGGTTAAGTTAAGGATCTTGAGATGAGGGGATTATCCTGGCTTAGATGGGTGTGCTCTAAATGCAACAGGAGGTATCTTTGTAAGAGAGGGAGGTGCAGGGGTTGGTTGATATGATGATGGAAGCCGAGTTTGAAGTGATGTGCTCTGAAGATGGATGCAGAGTCCAGACCTAAGGCTTTCAGTGGGTACTAGAAGCAGAAAGAGGCAAGGAAATGGATTCTCCTCTCAGAGCCTCCAGGATTATAAGAAAATACATTTGTGCTACTTTAAGCCACAAGTTTGTGGTAATTTGTGGCAATATGTCATAGTCACCAAAGGAAACTAATACATCAGTAAACTTTTAGTAATTTTTTGAAAAGATTAATACATTAATCTTTTAATATTAGCAAACAGAGAAAGTGTTCTTTCTTTTAAATTATCCATAATAGTTGCCTTCATAACTTGAATTTTCAAATTCTTTTTGGTTTCCATTTTATATTCATGGCTTCTGAATATAATAAACAGTGATTATATTGGGGCAGCATAGAGTCACACTCTATTGCCATCATTTTTGATAATTCTTCAATTAACCTGTGATTTCAATATATATTTTAATTCTTACAGTTTTAAAAAGATGCCTTAAATGTATTAAACTTTTCTTAAAGATCTACTTTAAATGATTGTTTTTATTTGATTCCATTTTGGTTGGCGTATTTTAGCAGCTTTCTTCCAAAAGAAATTGAATCTTGAATGAATTTGTATTGATCACAGCTTAAAATAACAATAGGGAATTTATGAATTATATATTTAAATGTGCCAGAGCATTTTCTTTTGCTGTTTACTCATGAGTTCAATATGTTGCTGGTCATTTCTCCCTGCCTTTTGTAATAATTGAAGCGAGAGAATTTTAATAATTTTATTCAACAAGGAAATCTTCTAAAATTTTTACAATATAATATTTGAATCCATTTTGTCTTTACTTTGGTGAAATCATATAGTTTTTCCTGATGGTTTAGTTTAATGGGAGAAAGGAGGCAATTTTAATTGAAATGACTAAGTGTTAAATGTGATCAAACCTAACATATTGAAGATTTAAACCTAGAGTGTTAAATAGTTCAAGTACAGCCAAGCAAAGAAAAGAAAAATAAAGCCTCTGGTTCTGTAAGGAACCCCTCCATTCCTCCAGTCCTCTTGGTTAAGTGAGACATAAATGTGTAAATTTACATATTAGAAGAGCTCCATCTTTTTTCTTTTACTTTAGCAATTTTATTACAAGACTCTTTTTTGGCTGTAGAATGTGTCGATTGACATATCCAGATATCGGATGTCCTGTTAGTCATATTGTGGGTGCCTACGTATTTTTTCTGAACCTCCCCCTGCATTAATCTTTTCTAGTTGTTGTTTTAAACAAATTGGAATCTAAAGGTCTCCCTAACTGTATCTTGTGGGCAAATTACATTTCCATGGACATTGCGATGGGAAAATGTGTTCTTACTCTTTGCAGTAGTGATACCTAATTGATATCACATACTCTAAGTTGTAAAATCTCTGAATACGGTATGGGAAGGAGATAAATCAAAACGGAGTTTTGCTGCTTCCTCTAAATCATCTTCTGTGTAGGTGTGATGGATGCTTAGGCATATGTTTTTAAAGCACTGACCTTAATGTTAGGCAGCAGAAGCCCCATAACATATAAAGCTTTGAAAACTACTGGGTTAATATTATCTGAAGACAGTTTTTTTGGTGTGGTTTAATTGAGTCATGGTTCATTGTCTTTTATTGCATGTTAATGCCAGTGAAATGCTGATTGTTGACAGAGTCCTCCCAGTGAAGCAGCTCCAAAAATATTGTGCAGCTATAGGAAACTACGTAAAATAGGAAGGCTTATTTAGATCTGAAGAAGATTCATCTGACAGGTTAAGAGCTATCGGATATTCATAAATATTCACCATGACAAGAATATAAGGTGAGCTGTCTTCAGTAGATCCCTTCTGTGTTTTGGGTATCTATATAAGAGGAAAATCTTAAATGTGATCTAGGATGAATGGAATTGTATTGGATGCCTAGTAAAAAGAAGAGTAAGATTAATAATTACAGGTTATCTAATAGGACATCTCATTTTTGCCTTTTTCTTCAAACAGTAAGCAAAATACATTTTTTTTTCTAAGTTTACTTCTGGTTTAAAAGTAGGAGGCTTAGGCAGTAAAAGTGCACATAGAAAGCTTTGGAAAATAGACACTCCTTGCAAATCATTTAGGACCTGAGGTTTAAAGACATCAGTTCATTCTGGTGACTTTGATGTACAACTGACTATTGAACTCTTTGTAAATGGTTCTATGGTTACAGAAGCACCACTTCAGTTTTCCTTGGGCTGAGGAGTATTAGTCTAAATATGTGCTCTGAAGACTATTTAGAGAGATTCCTGTGAAGCAGAGTTCTCATTCATGATCACAATTAAAATGCTTTCTAATAACAAATGGTGGCAGGGTTCTTAATGAAGTGTTCATGGGTCCAAGAGGGCACAAACTACATCATAATGTGTGTGACTGGTGCACAAGAGGTGGGGCTACACAGAACAGTCCTGGCACGTGGAGGTCATCATCAGCTTCAGCATCCTACTTGGGCTTTTTGCTGTCTTTAATCTGTGGGGAGGCAGAATCCCTGTTCTTCTTAAGAGACAATTTTGAGGAAGTCCAACATTGATTTTCCTGAATATGAAGTTAATCAGAGTAGAAACCCTGTATTACTGTATCTCTAAATAGCTTTCAAAATTGGCAATCACCCTTTGACTAGATTTATCTACTTCACAACAATTCAGATAAAAATTCAAACACCTAGGTAAGAGCACATACGTATATATTTTTAAAAAACTACAGCTTTATTAAAATATAATTCACATAACATACAATGCATCCTTTTAAAATGTACAATCCACAGTTTTTCACATATTTCACAAAGATGAACAATTATCACCATCTAATTCCAGAACATTTGTATTACCCCAAAGAGAAGTTCTGTACCCATTGGCAATCACTTTCCATTCCCCAATCCTCTATCCCCTGGTGACCATAATCTACTTTCTATCTCTATGGATTTGCCTATTTTTGTATATGTCATGTAAATAGAACAATATGTATTGCCATTTCTATCTGGCTTCCTTCATTGAGACTGATGTTTTCCAGGTTTGTTCATATGGCACCGTGTATCTACTTCATTCCTTTTTAAGTGGAATCATATTCCACTATATGAATAGACCACATTTTGTTTATTCATTCACCAGTTAATTGACTTTTGATTTATTTCTAGCTTTTTAATTCAAATAGTTTTGTGGTGTGCCTGTCTTAGTATTTTTCTATATACATAGTGGTGTCATCTGCAAATAGACATAGTTTTACTTCTTTTCTAATCTAAATACCTTTTATTTCTTCTTCTTGCCAAATTGTCTCAGCTGTAATCTTCAGTACAGTGTTGAGTAGTAGTAGCAAGAGTGAACGTATTTGTCATGTTCCTGATCTTAGGGGGAAAGCATTAAGTCTTAGACCATGAAGTATGACATTAGCAATTGGGTTTTCATAGATGCCCTTTATCAGGTTGAAGATGTTCCCTTCAATTTTTAGTTTTGTTGGCTGTTTTTAACACAGAAGGGTGTTTCCGTTTGTCAAATATTTTTTCTGTATCTGTTGAGATGATCATGTGTTTTTTGTCCTGTATTTTATTAATGTGATGTCTTACATTGATTGATTTTCACACGTTAAACCAATCTTGCCTTCCTGGGATAAATCTCACTTGGTCATGGTGTGGTATGTAATCTTTTTTTGTGTGTTTCTGGATTCAGTTTCCTAGGATTTGTTGGAGATTTTGCATCTCTGAAAATAAGGAGTATTGAAGGTTTGAAGTTTTCTTGTGATATCTTTATCTAGTATTAGGCTAGTACTGGGCTCATCGAATGAATTGGGAAATTATCCCTTCTCTTCTAATTTTTAAAGAGTTTGGGAAGGGTTAATGTTAATTTTTTTAAAAGATACTTAGAATTTATTAGTGAATTCATCTGGGCCTGGGCTTTTCTTTGTGGGAAATTTTTTTGATTATTAAAAAAATCTTTTTAATTGTGGTAAAATATATATAACATAAAATTTACCATTTTAACAATTTTTGGTTATTTAATCTCTTTACCTAAACAAGGCTGTAGTATTTGGCAAAACTTAATAAGGGCTTGAGAATAACTGAAGGAAATTGTATCATAGAGAGTAAAAATATTAAGACTGGAAAGAAAAGAGTTTTAGATATAATTATACAAAGCATCTAATGTTTTCTGAAAATTTTTTATTTCAAATTAGGATCTTGACTTTACTTTTATAGAATGAAAAGACTTACTGAAGTGGTTTTTCAGAAACAGGAATAATCTGCCACCAAATTCAAACAACAACTGAGCTTTGGAAATTACATGGTATTTGCAAGATTTCAAAGGTCCCAGAACTAATTCTTAAGTTGGACTCAAGTCAGATTTCTTAAGGTCCCCCTAGCCCCAGTGATCTCTCCAGCAAATGGTTCAAAAAGGGGGTTCAGCAGCTCCCCTCCCTCTCAGCACCCTCAGCATCCAAGTTCTATTTCTGAGATAATAGCCCAAATCTAAGGCCTCCCTGCTCTTCCCAGTCTCATGCTTTATAATTAGGGTTTTCTCTCAGTGGAGACCTACTTTAATTGATTTCTTAAAAGCCATCTTTCATGGCCCCAAACCATCTGTACAGATCTGTTCTTCAACCCTTTCAAGCTATAGAAGAAGGTCCTTGGCATTCGTCTAAGGTTTACCATTCTATAATACCTGGGCATATATTCTGTTATAATGCCATGGTTGATATTCTTGGGTGTTGCTCATATAGTTCTTTTTTTTTTTAATAACTATTGCAAAGCATCTGCTATGTACTGAATTGTGTACCCCCCAACCCCTCCCCGCCCCCCAATTTGTCTATTGAAACCTGTATTAGTCTGTTTTCACACTGCTGATAAAGGCGTACCCGAGACCAGGTAATTTACAAAAGAAAGAGATTTAATTGGACTTACAGTTCCACGTGGTTGGGGAAGCCTCACAATCATGGTGGAAGGCAAGGAAGAGCAAGTCACATCTTACATGGATGGCAGCAGGCAAAGAGAGAGAGCTTATGCAGGAAAACCCCCATATAATAATCATCAGATATTGTGAGACTTACTATCACAAGAACAGCACAGGAAAGACGTGCCCCCATGTTTCAATTACCTCTCACGACATGTGAGAATTCAAGATGAGATTTGGCTGGGCACATAGCTAAACCATATCCAAACCCTAACCTCCAATGTGATAATATTTTGATATAGGCTCTTTGGGAGGTACTTCAGATTGGATGAGGCCATGACGGTCCTTTTGATGGGATTAATGGCTTTGTACGCAAGGGAAGAGAGAAAAAGAGAACACTCACTCTTTCTCCACAACCTAAGGACACAGTGAGAAGGTGGCTTTCTGTAAGCTAGGAAGGGAGCTCTCGTCAGAAATCAAATCAGCTAGCACTTTGATTTTGGATTTCCCAGCCTCCTGAAATAAATGTTCATTGCTTAAGCAACCCAGTCTGTAGTATTTTGTAATAGTCTGAGCTGACTGAGCATCTCAATTCCAGTGAAAGTGTCTAATTAATAAAGCAGTGCTGACTTATGTATGATGAGGATGACAAGTAAGATCTGTCTGGAAAGATCTGTCTGGAGTAGACATGTAGAAGGTTTTTGAGTTGTAACTACCTAAACAATGTTAGATGTTCTTTTGTGGATAGAAATATCCAGCTCATTTTAAAGTAGGCCAGAAAAACTGGGAGATTCTTACTACTTCAGAAACAATGTCTTGCCTTTTCTTTTCCGTAACCCTCTCCCTTCGCTTTCCACCCCCACCTTTTTCTGGCTGTCTGTCTCTTTTCCATATACTCTCAGCATGACTTCCAAAAGGTACAGATTAAATGGCTGGGGTTATTTGAAAAAGCGTCTGAAGTTCTCCTCCCAGCCAGAAGGAATTGTACTATAAAGTAGAATAATTTGAAAGGGAGGAGTTTGTCTTTTTCATGAAAAGTAAAAAGCTTTCAATTCTTTTAATAACTGAAAAGGCTTATACTTCTGTTAGAGTCTCTAAGAACCTGTGATAAAGTTCATATTGTGGTTGTAGTTTATTCCGTGAACTGGGAGAATGCAAACTTCTTTTTAGAAGATTCTGGCTCTTTCTGACATACTTCCTCTGTATGGAGCATACTGAAGGCTTATGTATGAGTGCTGCAAATTAAGGTGTTATATTTATAATTTAATACAGAGGAAGATATCATAGCACAGACATAGCCTTCATGCACTTCTGAGAACTTCTCAAAATTTCAATTAGCAGTAATTGAGCTTGTTTAGTGTTTATGGCCCAGCGTAGTGATATGAGAATTTAGAACCATATTCACTCACCAGCTGTGTGTCCTTAGGCAAGTTATTTAACCTCGTGAACCTCAGATTCCTCTCAGGGAAAAGGGAGATAATGATACCTTCTTTGCTGAGCTCTTGTAAGCATTATGTGATAGAGTATTTAGCACACAGCCAAATGGCACACAGTAGTTACTGTCTCGCATGAGGTACTTTGATGAGGAGGCACTAAATCCCACTCAAAATTATTGGAAGGAAAGAGGGATAATTCATGGAACCTGAGGGCAGGAGTGCAGCCCAGCCTTCAGAGGAAGCAAGGGGTCTGTTTCTTGTAATGCAGCCTCCTCTCCTCTGTTCCCGGGGGTGTCTGCTCTCTCATCTCTGGGCCTTTCTGTACCCCTGCTTCCTTCCCTTCCTTCTACTGACTGGTGCTCTCAGCCTAATTTCCACATGACCCATGCATGGCCGCTTTAGGTTCTTAAACCAACTCACTTAATTTTCCAGTTTAAAAACCTAAAAGAGTCTTTACAGTTCATTTCCCTGCACTATTCTGTGTCCAGAGAGAAAGGGGTCTATGGGATGCTACCTGTTCAGCAGACCCAGTGGGAGGAGACCAAGGGGGACATGGGTAGATTCTGCAAGAAGGTAGTATAGGGGTGAGGTCAAAATAATGGCATCTCCAGAAAAGTCACTCAAACATTAACATACTTTCTCTCTTAAAGGTCATTTCCTACAAATATATCCCACCAAAACATGTCCAGTCTTACCCTGAATTTCTTGTGCAGCACTTAACTATGGACTTATGTTTGCTTCTTGAAGCTCCTATTCTAGCTTTCATAAAAATACGTGATCCTGATTATCCTCCTACTTTTTCGATAGGTTCTTCTCCAGATCTTTTCAGACCCTCCTACCTGTTTCCTCTTAAATACTGAACATTTTTAAGGTTATACCCTCCTGCTTACTCCTTTTCACCAGTTCTCTATCCCTTGATGAAATTCAGCCACAGAGAACTTGAAACATAATAGTGGACAAGTACATGGGAGTGCTCTTCATTTCTCTTTTTTCCTGTGTCTTTAATTTTCTAGCAATATTTGTTTTTCTTTTTTTAAAAAGCATGTTATTTTACCATTTTAACTTATTTCTCAGACTCTCTTCTTAATGTTTTCAGACTTGACAATATACAGTATTTCCCATATTTTACACAGTTTATATTGTGGATTTTGTGATCAGTTATGTGCATGTGTGTGTGTATGTGTGAGAAAGAGAGAGAGAGAGAATATCTCTGAAGCATGTGTGGAATATCTAGGCAAGTGGCTAGTAGGTTCTTAGCACCTTTTTAAGGGATCCTCAGTTCCGCTCCCAAAGTCTCACAGGCAGTTGTTCCTGGATAAACAGTTGTGTTTCATACTGTTTGAGAAATCTCTTTTCACTGCTGCCAGATAATTGTGTAAGGAGTTATAATAATCTGCTCAATGGGATGGATGTGATTGCCTGCAATGAGAATAAATCTATAATAATGCTTTTATTTGTGTTTGTTCATCCCAAGGTAGGGAGGCAAGAGCTAAAGAGAGAGAGAGAGAGAGAGAGAGAGTGTGTGTGTGTGTGTGTGTGTGTGTGTGTGTGTGTGTTGGCATTTGGAAATGAGCACTACTGTATCAATTTTACCTCTAACTGCTAGATAAGGAAGAAATTTAAGTAGATAAAACAGAAACTCTGCTAAAAAACCATCTTCCCACCCAGAACCGTTGAGGCAGCATAAATAGCCCTTTCCACTCCTCTGCAGAGTAGAGACCAGGAGCATCTGTAGTCCTCTGTATCAGACTAGACTACAGTGTAGTTTCACATCAAGCAAAACTGGTCAGTATTTCTTTGAAATATAGAGCCCAGGTTGGCAAGAAGATAAGAAAGAAGGCAAAGCCACTGAAGCCATGGGCCCTGGACCAAATGTGAGGTCTGACAGATAATCTGGAGCCCTAAGGCCTGTTGTGGTCAATGAGAAAGCACAGACTTCCAGGCCTCAGAAAGCATACCACAGTGGATGCATATAGCTTCATGCCTAATTAGAGAGGACTTAAAAGATGATGCTAACTTTGTGCCGGTAATAGTGTCACTGTGGTTAGTATGTGGTTAGGTATGTAATTAAGCACAGTCTTTCTGGAAAGCATTTGACCATGTGTGTATATACATATGTGTGTGTGTGTGTGTGCGTGCATGTACATATATATGTGTATATATGTATATATGTATGTATATACATATATATATCATAATTATTACATAAGTGTATTACCTTTGATCCTACTTCTAGGAATCTTTCCTGAGGAAATAACTAGAGAGCTAGAGTAAGATTTCTCTGTGTGATATGCATCATGGGGTTATTTTAAATACATTAGTAAATAAATTCTCCAGTAAATCTTATGCTCATTTAATGGACTATCAGGCAATATTGAGAATCATGGTTTTATAGAATATTGACATTACAAAGTTCTCATGATTGATATTTGATGAAAAGGATAGGATACAAAATCTGGTCTATAAATTTTCCACTCACAGATTTTCACAGATAGAAACTAAGTCTCACAACAGAGCAGAAATGGGTCAATTCTTCTCAACAAAAACAGATATTGTGCTAAGTTTAAAGTCACTATGGACTTTTGCACAAATGGATCTACATTTCAGAACCAAGTCTATTGGTAAGTTGAAGTGTTTCTATATGAAAATTTTGATGTATTTCTATATTTGTACATAATATAAATATCTATGTTGGTACTTATATGAGAGAAAAAGCATCAAACACATCTACCAGTGGTAGAATTATGGATAGTTTTTATTTTCTTCATATTTTTATAAATTTCTAAATTTCCTACAATGAATATTTATAATTTTATGTTTAGAAGGAAATAAACCCTATAAAGAGGGCAGAGGAACATTTCACTATGTACAAAGAGGCACACAGGAAGGGAGGCTCCATAATTATGTGGCAGATGGAAATAATCTTACTTGAAATAATAATGCAGTACACCAAGTGAAATGGTTGTTTTTTGGACCAATCATACAAATTCCTTTTCTTCCTAAGTTTCAAGTGAAAGATACATGGAGATATGAACACACTGATCCTTTAGTCAGATTACTCCTTTCCATTCAGTTGCTGCCTTATACGTTAATCTGTAAGTCAGCAGCAATATCAGCGCTGTTAACAGGGACAGTTAGTCCTTCATTTGGGTTTTGAGTTTCTTGTTTGTCCTGGTAGCTAGGCTTTGTGCAGAATACAGTATTCAGATTATCTCATAACTTCTAAAAATGGCCTATTGTTACACTATCTTACAGACAAGGAAATTAAGGCCTAGAGAGATTAAGTGACTTGCCCAAATTAGGCGGCGAAGGAATGGCAGATTCTTTGACTCTCCAACTTTTGGTATACTAGAAAATACTGATGATTTAGGGAGAAACAAGTTATACTGTTATGTGTGGAATAACTGACCGCCCAAAGATGATAATTCAGTATTTATTTATTTATTTCTGATCTTCCCATGAGAGGCAGAGATAATTCAGTACTTACTTAAAAGAGAGAAAAAAATGAATATGAGTCCCTTTGACAGACCCACCTGGAGCTTTGGAATTACTTGATACCATCCGTCAAGAAATGGTCAGACCACTTGAGTTTTGTGTGCAGCTGTTGATGAAGTCAGATAGACTGGTTAATCAATGGAGAATTTGCAGGGCATTCTTTTTCTTCCTGTTATGGGCTGGTCATAAACTCTGTACTTGGTTGAAAGGCACAACAGAACCAAGTGATGAACAAGTAGGGATAACTTAGTAAAGGAATTAAAGCAGAATTTTAAGAAACTGCTGATGCTTAGGAAATGAAAGGGGTTGATAATAGCAATTAATGATTGTGAAATCTGGGCCTCATTGCTGTTGAGTCTTAAAATCAGTTCTAAAGCAGGAGGAGATTAAAATACATATTGATCTGCTGATAGGCAAAAGGTAAAGTTTAAAAGCAAAGAATTGACCAATATGTATTATGTTGATTAAACCCTTCTCTGCGATGTGAATAAACACAAGCTGATAACTAGTATCTGTGAGTTCCTGAATTGATTCTTATTGAGTATACTTCAAAGATGCAGGACCATGTCTGTCTGCAGTCACCTTCAGAAAGGCTGTCGTGCTGCAGAGGGATGCCATAAGACACAAAGTTCTCTTTCCAACTGATCCCCGAACTTACTTTACTGATGCAGCGGGTGTAACAGCAACAGGCTTTGAAGTGCAAAGCCTTCCTTCAGTTATGCGCTCATTAAAAACTACCATGCTCTCGTAAAAATCCAAGAACTCTAATGGGAAAGATCTTACACGAAGTGGGCAACAAAACCCCAGATTGCCCTAGATCCTTGCCCTTTCAGTTGTTTGCCTGGCACTTGCTGGAGATGCAGACCAACTTACTGAACTTTAGACATGGCACTCTGTAAAAGTAACTAGGACCTTGAAGAACTTTCCTGCTGACTTACTCTTAGATGAATATTTCCATTCTGTTGTTTATCTCATTTGTTTGTTCATATATGGTCTATTAACACAGATTCTTTAAGGATCCTAAGGGACTGAGAAATGTCATAAGTAAGTAATATAGTAACAGAAATATTATGGGAATTTAGGGTATAATATTTCAAATTAGTGGGAAAAGATGTATCCTTGGCCGGGCGCGGTGGCTCAAGCCTGTAATCCCAGCACTTTGGGAGGCCGAGATGGGTGGATCACGAGGTCAGGAGATCGAGACCATCCTGGTTAACACGGTGAAACCCCATCTCTACTAAAAATACAAAAAAATTAGCCGGGCGTGGTGGCAGGCGCCTGTAGTCCCAGCTACTCGGGAGGCTGAGGCAGGAGAATGGTGTGAACCCAGGAGGCGGAGCTTGCAGTGAGCCGAGATAGTGCCACTGCACTCCAGCCTGGGCGACAGAGCAAGACTCCGCCTCAAAAAAAAAAAAAAAAAAAAAAAAAAAAAAAAAGATGTATCCTTTAATACATGGCATCAGAATTACTTGCAGTTGTCCAGAAAAAAAACCTACATTGTTTATGCTGAAATAAACTCCAGAAAATAAAAGATTTAAGTACTTAAAAATGAGAACTATGAATGTACTAGAAATATACATAGGTGATTTGTTTTTCATAATATTGGCATAGAAAAGGCATTTCTAGGCAAGACTCCAAACCTAAAATCTGTAACAGAAAATATTGAAAAAAATTTACTACACACAAATTTCAAACTTTTATACAGAAAACACCACTAGCAAATGTCAAAAGATAATGAACAAGGTAGAGAAAAAAATTGTAACACACATATAAGAAAATGAACTAATTTCTTTAGCATTTAAAGAACTCCTAAAAATTGGAGGAGGGCGAGGATTGAAAAACTACCCATTGAGTATTATGCTGATTACCTGAGTATCCAAATCATCTGTATACCAAACCCTCATGACACAGCTTACCCGTGTCATAAACCTGCACGTGTACCCCTTGAACCTAAAATACAAGTTGGAAAGAAAAATAAAGCAACAATATTGTAACAAACGTAAAAACAAGCAGCATGAACAAGATAAACATTTTAATTTAAAAATGGACAGAGATTTGAAGCATCGGTTCCCAGAAAAATGAAGAAAAGATTGACTGCAGCCTTGTTGGCCATAGCCAAATCTGGAAGATAAATGTTCTTCAGTAGCGTGACTTGTTAACTAAACTATGATAACCGCTGTTAAAGGAGTGAGATGGAGTTACATATATTGATATGAAAAGTTGTTCATATTTTCAAAATACAGGATGAGTATCCCTTATCCAAAGTGCTTGGGACCAGAAGAGTTTTAGATTTTGGATTTTTTTTCAAATTTTGGAATATTTATATATACATCATGAGATATCTTGAGGATGGGACCCAAGTCTATATACAAAATGCATTTATGTTTCATATATACCTTATATACACAGCCTGAAAGGAACTGTATCAATATTTGTAATAACTTTGTGCATGAAACAGTTTGTGCACGTTGAACCATCAGAAAAAAAAAGGTGTCACTATGTCAGCCACCCGTGTGGACAGTCTGTGGTTGTTTGGTATAAACTTCATTCCTGACTCTGAATTTATATGCCACCAGTAAGCAATCCTTTTGTTACACTTATTCACACATCAGTACTTAACAATAAAAATATAACATACCATTAATACAGTGAAAAAAATTGTGTTCAAGGTAACTAAGCAGTGCAGTAGCATCATCAGGATACTGTATCAGATGTTAAACTACAGCAACAACTAATAAACAGCAGGCTTTCAGTTCCCACCTATGAAGCTATGATGCTGTGTTTTGATTAAAAGGCTACTGTACCCTGTATTTTGTTTTTTTAGTTTAGAAGAAACATCAGAAGCCTTTAAGGGACCAGGAAGTGAGTCCTCAGGGGATGACTAGACATTGTGCTGGACGGCTTTTTAAAATGTTTCCTCCAGAATCATTTGTCTCATTATCAGCAGTTTTGGTCTTAGAAGTTTCTCTTTGATTTTATAAATGGACATAATTTATTGTTCTGTTATGAATGCTGTGGTCCTTCAGTAAGCCTATTGCACATTTTCTCCATGTTGTCTATAGGTACGTTTTCTGCAGTGTTAACAAATGTCATCTCAGTCGTCACTATTCTTTTTTTTTTTTTTTTTTTTATACTTTAAGTTCTAGGGTACATGTGCATAACATGCAGGTTTGTTACATATGTATACTTGTGCCATGTTGGTGTACTGCACCCATCAACTCGTCAGCACCCATCAACTCGTCATTTACATCAGGTATAACTCCCAATGCCATCCCTCCCCCCTCCCCCCTCCCCATGATAGGCCCCAGTGTGTGATTTTCCCCTTCCCGAGTCCAAGTGATCTCATTGTTCAGTTCCCACCTATGAGTGAGAACATGCGGTGTTTGGTTTTCTGTTCTTGTGATAGTTTGCTGAGAATGATGGTTTCCAGCTGCATCCATGTCCCTACAAAGGACACAAACTCATCCTTTTTTATGGCTGCATAGTATTCCATGGTGTATATGTGCCACATTTTCTTAATCCAGTCTGTCACTGATGGACATTTGGGTTGATTCCAAGTCTTCGCTATTGTGAATAGTGCCACAATAAACATACGTGTGCATGTGTCTTTATAGCAGCATGATTTATAATCCTTTGGGTATATACCCAGTAATGGGATGGCTGGGTCATATGGTACATCTAGTTCTAGATCCTTGAGGAATCGCCACACTGTTTTCCATAATGGTTGAACTAGTTTACAATCCCACCAACAGTGTAAAAGTGTTCCTATTTCTCCACATCTTCTCCAGCACCTGTTGTTTCCTGACTTTTTAATGATTGCCATTCTAACTGGTGTGAGATGGTATCTCATTGTGGTTTTGATTTGCATTTCTCTGATGGCCAGTGATGATGAGCATTTTTTCATGTGTCTGTTGGCTGTATGAATGTCTTCTTTTGAGAAATGTCTGTCCATATCCTTTGCCCACTTTTTGATGGGGTTGTTTTTTTCTTGTAAATTTGTTTGAGTTCTTTGTAGGTTCTGGATATTAGCCCTTTGTCAGATGAGTAGATTGCAAAAATTTTCTCCCATTCTGTAGGTTGCCTGTTCACTCTGATGGTAGTTTCTTTTGCTGTGCAAGAGCTCTTTAGTTTAATTAGATCCCATTTGTCAATTTTGGCTTTTGCTGCCGTTGCTTTTGGTGTTTTAGACATGAAGTCTTTGCCCATGCCTATGTCCTGAATGGTACTACCTAGGTTTTCCTCTAGGATTTTTATGGTATTAGGTCTAACATTTAGGTCTCTAATCCATCTCCAATTAATTTTCATATAAGGAGTAAGGAAAGGATCCAGTTTCAGCTTTCTACTTATGGCTAGCCAATTTTCCCAGCACCATTTATGAAATAGGGAATCCTTTCCCCATTTCTTGTTTCTCTCAGGTTTATCAAAGATCAGATGGCTGTAGATGTGTGGTATTATTTCTGAGGACTCTGTTCTGTTCCATTGGTCTATATCTCTGTTTTGGTACCAGTACCATGCTGTTTTGGTTACTGTAGCCTTGTAGTATAGTTTGAAGTCAGGTGCATGATGTCTCCAGCTTTGTTCTTTTGACTTAGGATTGTCTTGGCGATGCGGGCTCTTTTTTGGTTCCATATGAACTTTAAAGCAGTTTTTTCCAATTCTGTGAAGAAACTCATTGGTAGCTTGATGGGGATGGCATTGAATCTATAAATAACCTTGGGCAGTATGGCCATTTTCACGATATTGATTCTTCCTATCCATGAGCATGGTATGTTCTTCCATTTGTTTGTGTCCTCTTTTATTTCACTGAGCAGTGGTTTGTAGTTCTCCTTGAAGAGGTCCTTTACATCCCTTGTAAGTTGGATTCCTAAGTATTTTATTCTCTTTGAAGCAATTGTGAATGGAAGTTCATTCATGATTTGGCTCTCTGTTTGTCTGTTACTGGTGTATAAGAATGCTTGTGATTTTTGCACATTAATTTTGTATCCTGAGACTTTGCTGAAGTTGCCTATCAGCTTAAGGAGATTTTGGGCTGAGACAAAGGGGTTTTCTAAATATACAATCATGTCATCTGCGAAGAGGGACAATTTAACTTCTTCTTTTCCTAACTGAATACCCTTG
This sequence comes from Chlorocebus sabaeus, assembly GCF_047675955.1. Lineage (NCBI taxonomy): Eukaryota > Metazoa > Chordata > Mammalia > Primates > Cercopithecidae > Chlorocebus > Chlorocebus sabaeus. Next base: position 45,335,636 of record NC_132915.1, read on the forward strand.
ATTTCTTTCTCTTGCCTGATTGCCCTAGCCAGAACTTCCAACACTATGTTGAATAGGAGTGGTGAGAGAGGGCATCCCTGTCTTGTGCCAGTTTTCAAAGGGAATTTTTCCAGTTTCTGCCCATTCAGTATGATATTGGCTGTGGGTTTGTCATAAATAGCTCTTATTATTTTTAGGTACGTTCCATCAATACCGAATGTATTGAGAGTTTTTAGCATGAAAGGCTGTTGAATTTTGTCAAAGGCCTTTTCTGCATCTATTGAGATAATCATGTGGTTCTTGTCTTTGGTTCTGTTTATATGCTGGATTATGTTTATTGATTTGCGAATGTTGAACCAGCCTTGCATCCCAGGGATGAAGCCCACTTGATCATGGTGGATAAGCTTTTTGATGTGCTGCTGGATCCGGTTTGCCAGTATTTTATTGAGGATTTTTGCATCGATGTTCATCAGGGATATTGGTCTAAAATTCTCATTTTTTGTTGTGTCTCTGCCAGGCTTTGGTATCAGGATGATGTTGGCCTCATAAAATGAGTTAGGGAGGATTCCCTCTTTTTCTATTGTTTGGAATAGTTTCAGAAGGAATGGTACCAGCTCCTCCTTGTACCTCTGGTAGAATTCAGCTGTGAATCCATCTGGTCCTGGACTTTTTTTGGTTGGTAGGCTATTAATTATTGCCTCAATTTCAGAGCCTGCTATTGGTCTATTCAGGGATTCAACTTCTTCCTGGTTTAGTCTTGGAAGAGTGTAAGTGTCCAGGAAATTATCCATTTCTTCTAGATTTTCCATTTTATTGCGTAGAGGTGTTTATAGTATTCTCTGATGGTAGTTTGTATTTCTGTGGGGTTGGTGGTGATATCCCCTTTATCAAGTTTTATTGCATCTATTTGATTCTTCTCTCTTTTCTTCTTTATTAGTCTTGCTAGGAGGCCTGTCAATTTTGTTGATCTTTTCAAAAAACCAACTCCTGGATTCATTGATTTTTTGGAGGGTTTTTTGTGTCTCCATCTCCTTCAGTTCTGCTCTGATCTTAGTTATTTCTTGCCTTCTGCTAGCTTTCGAATGTGTTTGCTCTTGCTTCTCTAGTTCTTTTAATTGTGATGTTAGAGTGTCAATTTTAGATCTTTCCAGCTTTCTCTTGTGGACATTTAGTGCTATAAATTTCCTTCTACACACTGCTTTAAATGTGTCCCAGAGATTCTGGTATGTTGTATCTTTGTTCTCATTGGTTTCAAAGAACATCTTTATTTCTGCCTTCATTTCGTTATGTACCCAGTAGTCATTCAGGAGCAGGTTGTTCAGTTTCCATGTAGTTGAGCGGTTTTGATTGAGTTTCTTAGTCCTGAGTTCTAGTTTGATTGCACTGTGGTCTGAGAGACAGTTTGTTATAATTTCTGTTCTTGTACATTTGCTGAGGAGTGCTTTACTTCCAATTATGTGGTGAATTTTGGAATAAGTGCGATGTGGTGCTGAGAAGAATGTATATTCTGTTGATTTGGGGTGGAGAGTTCTGTAGATGTCTATTAGGTCTGCTTGCTGCAGAGATGAGTTCAATTCCCGGATATCCTTGTTAACTTTCTGTCTCGTTGATCTGTCTAATGTTGACAGTGGAGTGTTGAAGTCTCCCATTATTATTGTATGGGAGTCTAAGTCTCTTCATAGGTCTCTAAGGACTGGCTTTATGAATCTGGGTGCTCCTGTGTTGGGTGCATATATATTTAAGAGAGTTAGCTCTTCTTGTTGAATTGATCCCTTTACCATTATGTAATGGCCTTCTTTGTCTCTTTTGATCTTTGATGGTTTAAAGTCTGTTTTATCGTCTCCATTTGCTTGGTAAATCTTCCTCCATCCCTTTATTTTGAGCCTATGTATGTCTCTGCATGTGAGATGGGTCTCCTGAATACAGCAGACTGATGGGTCTTGACTCTTTATCCAGTTTGCCAGTCTGTGTCTTTTAATTGGAGCATTTAGTCCATTTACATTTAAGGTTAATAGTGTTATGTGTGAACTTGATCCTGCCATTATGATATTAACTGGTTATTTTGCTCGTTAGTTGATGTAGTTTCTTCCTAGCCTCGATGGTCTTTACATTTTGGCATGTTTTTGCAATGGCTGGTACCGGTTGTTCCTTTCCATGTTCAGTGCTTCCTTCAGGGTCTCTTGTAAGGCAGGCCTAGTGGTGACAAAATCTCTAAGCATTTGCTTATCTGTAAAGGATTTTATTTCTCCTTCACTTATGAAACTTAGTTTGGCTGGATATGAAATTCTGGGTTTAAAATTCTTTTCTTTAAGAATGTTGAATATTGGCCCCCACTCTCTTCTGACTTGGAGAGTTTCTGCTGAGAGATCTGCTGTTAGTCTGATGGGCTTCCCTTTGTGGGTAACCCGACCTTTCTCTCTGGCTGCCCTTAAGATTTTTTCCTTCATTTCAACTTTGGTGAATCTGACAATTATGTGTCTTGGAGTTGCTCTTCTCAAGGAGTATCTTTGTGGCGTTCTCTGTATTTCCTGGATTTGAATGTTGGCCTGCCCTACTAGGTTGGGGAAGTTCTCCTGGATGATATCCTGAAGAGTGTTTTCCAACTTGGTTCCATTTTCCCCCTCACTTTCAGGCACCCCAATCAGACGTAGATTTGGTCTTTTTACAGAATCCCATACTTCTTGCAGGCTTTGTTCCTTTCTTTTTTTTCTTTTTTCTTTTGGTTTCTCTTCTCGCTTCATTTCGTTCATTTGATCCTCAATCGCTGATACTCTTTCTTCCAGTTGATTGAGTCGGTTACTGAAGCTTGTGCATTTGTCACGTATTTCTCGTGTCATGGTTTTCATCTCTTTCATTTCGTTTATGACCTTCTCTGCATTAATTACTCTAGCCATCAATTCTTCCACTTTTTTTTCAAGATTTTTAGTTTCTTTGCGCTGGGTACGTAATTCCTCCTTTAGCTCTGAGAAATTTGATGGACTGAAGCCTTCTTCTCTCATCTCGTCAAAGTCATTCTCCGTCCAGCTTTGATCCGTTGCTGGCGATGAGCTGCGCTCCTTTGCTGGGGGAGATGCGCTCTTATTTTTTGAATTTCCAGCTTTTCTGCCCTGCTTTTTCCCCATCTTTGTGGTTTTATCTGCCTCTGGTCTTTGACAATGGTGACGTACTGATGGGGTTTTGGTGTAGGTGTCCTTCCTGTTTGATAGTTTTCCTTCTAACAGTCAGGACCCTCAGCTGTAGATCTGTTGGAGATTGCTTGAGGTCCACTCCAGACCCTGTTTGCCTGGGTATCAGCAGCAGAGACTGCAGAAGATAGAATATTGCTGAACAGTGAGTGTACCTGTCTGATTCTTGCTTTGGAAGCTTCCTGTCTGGGGTGTACTCCACCCTGTGAGGTGTGGGGTGTCAGAGTGCCCCTAGTGGGGCATGTCTCCCAGTTAGGCTACTCAGGGGTCAGGGACCCACTTGAGCAGGCAGTCTGTCCCTTCTCAGATCTCAACCTCCGTGTTGGGAGATCCACTGGTCTCTTCAAAGCTGTCAGACAGAGTCGTTTGCGTCTGCAGAGGTTTCTGCTGTTTTTGTTATTGTTTACTGTGCCCTGTCCCCAGAGGTGGAGTCTACAGAGACAGGCAGGTTTCCTTGAGCTGCTGTGAGCTCCACCCAGTTCGAGCTTCCCAGTGGCTTTGTTTACCTACTTAAGCCTCAGCAATGGCGGGCGCCCCTCCCCCAGCCTCGCTGCTTCCTTGCCGGTAGATCGCAGACTGCTGTGCTAGCAATGAGGGAGGCTCCGTGGGCGTGGGACCCTCCCGGTCAGGTGTGGGATATAATCTCCTGGTGTGCCTGTTTGCTTAAAGTGCAGTATTGGGGTGGGAGTTACCCAATTTTCCAGGTGTTGTGTGTCTCAGTTCCCCTGGCTAGGAAAAGGGATTCCCTTCCCCCTTGCGCTTCCCAGGTGAGGTGATGCCTCGCCCTGCTTCAGCTCTCGCTGGTCGGGCTGCAGCAGCTGACCAGCACCGATTGTCCGGCACTCCCTAGTGAGATGAACCCAGTACCTCAGTTGAAAATGGAGAAATTACCGGTCTTCTGTGTCGCTCGCGCTGAGAGTTGGAGACTGGAGCTGTTCCTATTCGGCCATCTTGCTCCGCCCCCCAGTCGTCACTATTCTTACAGTCACCTTGATTCGGAACTATTTTGGCTATTTCACCATCAGTCAATGAATGAATAACTGGAGCCTCATTATCTATGTTAAAAACTTCTTTGATATCCACTTCTTCCAGCCTACTGATGGACTCTGATGGAATATTTTTTGCGTAGGTAAGGAGGTCAGACATAATTTTTCTCCTTCAAAGTGGACTCCTTCAAAGTCACCACATTATTTATCATAATCACTGAATATAATCACAGGCCAGAGGTTGTGCCAGGCATGCCCAACTGTGTTTTTACTCACTGTATTCCAAGCATTGGCAGCACCATATATGGCATCCTTCACATTAAACTCCTTTTGAAAACCCACACTCACGCCTCTGTTCATTGCTGCTAGCGTGCTATTCAAGAAAGTGTTTTTACATTTACTCTTAATTGGTCTAAGGGTACCCTAGTCACATGGTTGAATTAATGAAGTCACTTTTGGGGGAAAGTACCTGCCGTAACAGGATTGATGAGAATTTCAGCTGGCCAAGAACAGAAAAATTTTCAAGGTATAACGAAGTATTGTAATCTTCCTCCAGTCCAGCTTCCTTGCAGTGAGTGCCAGCTACTGGTACAAAATGTGAAACAAATTGCAAAAGATGTCCCTGGTGATCCATGTCTTTTTGTTAGCGTAATAATGGACTGGTGAGAACTTCACTCCTTGAAAACAGCAAGGACACAAGCTTTTGCCTGTCACCACGAGTTTACACTTAGGTTTCCCTGCTGCATTAGCACGTCCCAGCGCAGTTCTTCTACTCTTGGAATCCTTAATTTCTGTAGGAGCTCTCATCAGCTGTCGTCAATGTTTTTCTGGGGCAATAGTACCTAAACAGTGATGTTTCATCAACACTATAGACTTGTTCTGGTATCAAGTTTTAATCAGTGATGACCTTGACAAACTCATCAATAAATTTATTTGCTGCTTCATAATCATCAGATGCTTCATCACTACAAATCTTTAAAGACTTAACACTATGTCTTTTCTTAAATGTCTGCAACCAGTCTGTTGAATATTCAGTTTCCATCAATTTTCAGTTCATTGTGATAGATCTTTGCTTGTTTCATAATCAACATACCACTAATTGTCATATGTTCACTGCCATGGGGTGGATCCACTCTTTCAATACACAATCCAGGTCTTCATGTATAGCTTTATGCAGTGTTTTTCTGTTTTTCATTAACTTCTGTTTATCACTTTCAACATAAAACCTCAGTAGTTTGTTCTTCTGTTTCTTCAGGTCCTATACAGTGGTCATTCCAACACCATGCTCTTCTGTAAGATGTTTCACACTTAAACACTGCTGTCCAGTTTCTCCAACAACTTGACTTTCTGACATAATGATATGATTCTTCTTTTTCTTATTACTTTTCTCTTTTTCTTATCACTGTTACTCTTAGGGGTATCTGCAGGCCTTTTTGACATTTTGTACAATTTATTTACACCACAGAGCAGAGAATAAGCAGAATAAGCAGGAAAACACAGGGATTAATGCACATAGGTCTTGGCCCTATGTGGGGCATCGTGGGGAACCTGCTGTTAGTGTGCCTGGCTGGCACGTGGGCCATTTTATTACTTTTTATGGGCATGCTTGCATGGGGGAATCTGGGAATGCACAGAAAATATATATGGCAGCAGAATGGGGCTAGGAGGGTCTTTTTTTGCGGGGTGGGGGGGGCATTGGATTCAACTGTGTATTGTGCACCTATGTTTGGACTGAAACCCATCACATGAGGTCAGGTGTGGAATTTTTGGCTTGTGGCATCATGTTGGCATTCAAAATGTTTTGGATTTTGGAGTATTTTAAATTTTTGATTTTTGGATTACGAATGCTCAACTGAAATAATTTTAAGTTAATAATACCCAGAAGGTTGTATAGCAATGTTTACTGTAATCTCATTTGTGTATGGACATGTATGTCAATCTGGAAGGATATACGAGTAATATTATTAATAGCTCTGATAATTAGTACTGAAGTATAAAAGGATAATTTTAGTTCTGTACTGTTTGAATTCTACAGTGTATTATTTTATAATTATTTTAAATATTACTTAAGTATAATTATTTAAAATATTACTTAAATGAATATGAAGACAAATTGAGGTAAAGGTTCAAACCAGGTAATGAATATGGCACATAAGAACAGATACATCATGCATTGAGAAAGAATAATCAACAGGGCTTTGCCCTGTATTGGTAGAGAGTGAATGGATTGGTCATTGTGTTCTGGACCTCATACACTTTTATGATTTGTGTCAGTTTGGGTCATTTGGGAAAGACACTAAAACAGAGCTAGGAGTGATTAAAAGATGTTTATTGAAGAGGAGTGCCTGTGAAAGATAAAGGGGAAGAAAGGAGGATTGGCAAAGAAAAACCTTCAGACCATGTGCTGATCTGACATCTACAAAAGCCTTCCTTCCTGTCCATTCCAAGAAGGAGTGGACAGAGAGAAGGACTCAAACCACAGTGCAAATAAGATAAAGCCAAACCAACATGGAGCTCTAGAGCAGAGACTGCCTCTTAGAGAAGTCTTGTCTGGGGCAGAAATGGCCAGACTCTGGTACCCCTACCATGCTCAGCAGTTGGCTGGGGACTGCCCAGAGGAGCACGGCCCCAGCTCCTGCACTGTGTAGATCCCAAAGTTGCTGCAGCTGTAGGCTGTGAGTTAACAGCACTTCTTGCAGCTGAACAGTAGGTTTTTTCTTGAAGGGAGGTCAGAGTGGTCCACCTGCTTGGCTGCCAGAGTCCAGATCCACTTTTCTATACAGGTTCAGGGAATAGCCCTTCCAGGATTCCACTGGGCCTTTCTTTCTGAGGGAAAATTTACCAGAGGGAGTTTAAGGAGACAAACTACAGCCCCTGTTGCTGCATTTGATCTAAGTGCTGTAAATGATACTCACTCTTCTCCACTATCCATTTAAAATTCGCTTGCCCTCAGCTATCACCTCTACTGGTCTCAGGGAATTACCTGGTGCATTACCCAAATCCTCATTTCTGAGGGATTTGAGTCCCTGGTGACCTTACCCTTCTCAGGCCCTTGTTTATTCACTGTCAAAACTGGGCAAGGAAGTACCAGGGTGTGCCCAAGTGGATCACCCAAGTTCAACACATACCCTTCCCTTGCTTATTTACCCCACTGTGGAACAGAATCTCTACCTCCCTCTGATGAGCAGCATCAATTACCCCTGCCAAGATGGTGTCTATTCTTGCCTGCTGGAGCCTGGACACAAGGAATTCAAAGTGCTCCCGTGGTAGCTGTAGCTTGTACTTCCATAGGATCCTTATCATATCTGTTGGTACGAGTGTGCCCCCTTTGAGGACCAATACCTCTAAGACTTCAGAGCCCTGAGTTGTGGGAATGGGACACACAAAGTCCCCCGGGAGATCAGAATGATGACAAATGGAGCCAGTCCTGCTTCACCCTTGGTTCCCAGACCCATGTATTCTCCGTTTTTGTGAAATGGTGCCATACAGAGCTCTCTGATTCAGTATATACTGCATCCTGGAGTACAGTGCCTCATCTTTGCAGAGTATTTCCTCTCAGCTGAGTCTTTAGCAGGTCATTCTGTCACTCTGTCAGGCTGACTTCTTCTGGGTGGTGCAAAATGAGATATGAGCAATGGATCTCACCTCTCCTTCACTGGGAAGTGGATCTCCTAATCAGATGCTACGTGGTTCCAAGTCTGTGGATCAGGCATTTCATAAGCCCCCAGATAATGATGCATGGCTGAATCTTTGGGGAGGAAAGGCAAGTCCATACCCAGATTGTCTGTTCCTTTGAGACTAAACTATTAGTCTTTCCAGGATAGCAGAGAATCAGTATAGTTGATTTGTCATCAAGTAGCCAATTGGTCTTTCACTGTTAGTTTTTGTTGCTGATAGGTTGGAACTTCAGAAGCTGTAGTAACTAGATCAGGCTTGGCAAGTGGTAGTTCACCCGGCTACCCAGGATTGTTCCTTCCTGGAAGGTTTATTCATGCCCTTCTGAAAAAAATTATCTTGACTAAATGACTTGCATTCATTAAATGCAGAAACTTTAAAGGCAGTGGAGGAGAACTCCCTTCCCTCCTTGAATATTTGAAGAGAGGGACAGTTCTTGTACCTGCTCCTCAGCAAAACTCTTCCTCCATCAGAACAGGAAAGATGGGTCTATACTGTAGCAACTTGTATTTCTCATTCCCCAAAGCTACGTGTGCAAAAGAGACAACTTTTTCTGAAAACAATCTAAATTTTATTTTGACACTCTATTTCAACATGAGTGCTAAATGTGACCTCTATCATTCAGAGAGACCGGCCTGGGCAGCATTTTTTTTTTTTTTTTTAAACTAGGGCATAGTGGCAGGCACTTGTAGTCCCAACTACACAAGATGCTGAGATGGGAGGATTGCTTGAGTCCAGGAGTTTGAGGCTGCCATGAGCTATGATTGCATCACCACACTGCAGCCTGGATGACAGAGAGAGACCCTGTTAAAAAAAAAAAAAAAAAGGAAAAGGAAAAGAGGAAGAAAGAGAAAGGAAGGAAAGAAGGAAGGAAGGAAGAAAGGAAGGAAGGAAGGGAGGGAAAAAGAAAAGGAAAGGGAGAAGGAAGGAAGGGAGGGAGAAAGGGAGGGAGGGAGGGAAGGAAGGGTGAGCAAGCAGGGAGGGAGGGAGGAAGGAAGGAAAGAAAGCAAACAGGGAGAGAGGGAGGGAGAGAGGAGAAAGAAAGAAAACCTGCCAACAGGGCCTGATATAGTGCCATCAGAACAAGGTTGAAGCACCCACAGCTTGTACCTCTCTATCCATCCAAGACTGCTTGTTCTTGTCTTCATCCAAGCTATCCCCAGGTCTTCCAGTAATGATGCAGCATCTGTACTATTGTCACTGTACCAGAAAGCATCCAGCTGTTGCCTCCAAAGACAGGTCTATAAAGACTCCCTCTATGAGGTTCCTCCAGCCCCTCCATCTGGACACTTCATGCAGCCATGTTCAATTCTACTGCTTCTACACTATCTTCTCCTCTCTTATGGGCCTTCCCACCCAGCACCTGGGCACTGTACCGGACTGAGACACAGGTCTCTGCTCTTAGATTCCACAACTTATCTGGAGATGGGGGAGGGGAAATAAATCATGTCCCCAGGCTCCTATGACTCAACTTGGGAACAAGACCTCAGGCCCTTTTCTCAGGAGCATACTGGTATCCAAGCTCTCTTCCTTCTCACTCTTCTCCATCTAGCCATCCTATGAGATTTTTATATAATTTGGGGGTAAGGTAGCCAAGAGTTGCAACTATTCTGATAAAATTTAGTATTTATCGCAAAAGCATAATGCCCTGAGACCTGCAAGACTTTAAAGAAGCATTTCTTAACTGGAAGCTGTAGGCTTTGGGGGCAGGATAATCCTTCATCATGTGAGAGTCACATTGCATGCCCTGCTCCCCGACCCCCAGTCCTTATTGTGAAATCCAAAACATGCACACACGTTTCCATATGTCTTCCAGCTAAAATTTATGGAGCTTAAAAAGTTTGTAAAACTACAAACCCAAAGCCTTTTCTTTCCATATTATTCTCTATAAAATAAGTTTCAAAAACAAGGCATTGACTTTTTTGCTTGCTGTTTTTTTTGTTACCTCTCCCCTTGAGGAAATGTATGTCTCTTGAATTGCCCAAATGAGTTGGGTCTCTGTGGCAAGGAAGTGTGGGTGAGAAGTCTTTAACACTTTAAAAGTTTCTAGGTAGAACAAAATTTTAATCGTCTTTAGCACTTTCCATTTTCTAATATGTTGAAGTGAGGTCATCAGCAGACTGAGGTGGGGAAGTTGTTGTGGAGACTTGAGGAGAGGGAAAAAGATGTGAAATATTCATCCTCAGAGAATGGGGAGACAGAATTTGAGTGTGAGTGTCCCATGTCTTGCCCAGCCAGGTATGTCTGTAGATATCTTTTGACTCCCTATTTCCTTGTGACTTACCAAACCACTCTGGAAATTTGACCACCTCGTTAATAAGAAGAGACTTCTTTTTTGCTTCACCTACTATGTGCAGAAGTGTACGACAACTACTCTCTCTCAACAAGTGTTATCTTCCCCTATTTATTTTCCGTGCTAAAATCCACTTATTCTTAGTATAATTTTAGCCATAATGAGACGAGAAGGCTGTCTTCAACTGGATCTCACAGAGTTACAGCCTTTGACGGGGGAGGAGGATGGAATGGAGTGGGAAGGGAGGATCGTCAGAGTCCAGTGTTTTGTCCTTAGTTTTGCACGACCTGAAGATGATGATTGGCTCATTCAGAAATGATTGGCTGATTCACAGTAACCAAACTTGCCAAGAGGGTTGTATGTATATGTTGGAAAGCTAATGCATTGATTTATAATGACATGCTGAACTTTCTAGTGACTCAGAGTAGGGCCACACCTTTTCAGGATTCAGTTGCCTAGAAAATCAAAATAGGAATCAATTGACAGGAGAGCATGATCTTGTCGAATATGTTGCCCAGTTTCTCAAAAGGCTGATAGATTATTCATGCCCTTCTGAAAAAATTTATCTGTGACTAAATGACTTGCATTCATTAAATGCAGAGACTCTGTGTCTCTTGAAGAAAACGATATGGCGCCCTCAACTCAGGCTGCCCAGTTTAATTTCCTCTATACTTTGCCCAAGTAAGGAGGGTTTTCTCGTGTGTGTGTACAGTTTTCTCGTATATATGTATATGTATTTATGGTAGGGTGTGTGTGTAGGCCGGGGGTAGGGAAATAAGGGGTGTTTTATTAGGTAACCTAGATTCAAAGGTTTGCTAATGACTTTTATTTTGCTCTTCCAGTCATGCACTGCACAACAACATTTCAGTCAACCATGAACCGCATATATGATGGTGGTCCTGATGGTGGTCCCATAAGATTACAATGGAGCTGACAAATTCCTATAGCCTGGTGACATTGTAGCTGTAATAACACAGTAGCACAATACAACTTGCATGTTTGTGGTGATGCTGGTGTAAACAAACCTTTGCTGCAAGTAATAGAAAAGTCTGGTACTAAAATTATGTATACTACATAATACTTGATAATAAATGACTATGTTACTGGTTTACAGATTTATTATCTTTTTTTTTTGAGATAGCATCTCGCTCTGTCACCCAGGTTGAAGTGTGGGGGTGCGATCATGGCTCACTGCAGCCTTGACCTACTGTGCTCAAACAGTCCTCCCACCTCAGCCTCCGAGTAGCTGGGACTACAGGCAGAAGCCACCATGACCATCTAATTTTTTGTAGAGACAGGGTCTCACTATGTTGCCCAGATTGGTTTTGAACTCTGACTCAAGCTATCCTCCCACCTCAGCATCCCAAAATGCTGGGATTACAGGCATGAGCCACCACGCCCAGCCTACTATCACTTCTTTTTTTGCTGTTATTTTAGAATGTACTCCTTTTACTTAAAAAACAAAAAAAGAAAAGTTAACTGTAAAACAACCTCAGGCAGGTCCTTCAGGAGGTCTTGTAGAAGAAGACATTGTTATCATAGGAGATGACAACTTGGTGTGTGTTATTGCTCCTGGAGACCCTCCTGTGAAAGTGGAAGACAGTGATACTGATGATCTTCACCCTGTGTGGGCCTAGGCTAATGTGTGTGTTTGTGTCTTTGTTTTTTAACAAAAAGGTTCAGAAATTTTAAAAATTTCAAAATTTAAAAATAGAAAAAAGCTTACAGAATAAGGAGAGAAAATAGTTTTGTACAACTGTACATTGTGTTTGTTTTATGCTGTTATGAAAAAGTCAAAACTTTTTTAAAGATTAAAACTTTATAGAGTAGAAAAGTTAAAGTAAGCTAAAGTTAATTTATTGAAGAAGGAAAAGTATTTTTATAAATTTATTGTAGCTAAGCATACAGTGTTTATAAAAGTCTACAGTAGTATACAGTAATGTCCTAGGGCCTAGGCCTTCACACTCACTCACCACTCGCTTACTGACAGAGCACCCTCCAGTCCTGCAAGCTCCATTCATGGTAAGTGCCCTCTGTAGTTGTACCATTTTTTATCTTTTATACCATGTTCGTACTGTACTTTTGCTATGTTTAGATACAGAAATACTGCTGTGTTACAATTGTCTACAGTATTCAGTATAGTAATGTGCCGTATAGGTTTGTAGCCTAGAAGCTGTAGGCCACACTACATAGGCTAGATGTAGATGGCTATACCATCTAGGTTTGTGTCTGTACACTTAACAACATTTGCACAATGATGACATCGCCTCACAATGCATTTCTTGGAACATACCCTTGTTAGGTGACGCATGACTGTATAATGTTCACACTGCTTACTCACCATGTTGATAACCCCTTACACAATTTCTGCATCTCTGTTAGTGGTTGTAAAAAAGAAAAATCAAAAAGAAAGCATCCCAACTTCCCACATCCAGAGTTCTAGTCCTGTCTCTATCATTAGTTTGCTGTGTGACCTTGAGCAAGTCATATATCCTCTTGGTGTCTCTTGAATAATGTCCACATTGAAGGTGATGGGACTAGATGATTTCTAAGGTCCCTTCCAGTTCTACAGTGCTAAGGATTTTATGATTAAGATCAGAGTTCCTTTTTCAACAATCAAATTATTCCACAGCGCAATGGCTCCATTGTATTTCCTGGGCACACAACAAATGGAAATTTGCACTGAAATTGATTGGAGAAGTTAGAGAAACAGCAATAAGGAGATGGGAAAGTATCAAGAAGAGCCCACTGGGAGGACAACTTCCTGGGCTCAACTGCATGTCTTAGATTTCAAGCTGATAACTTTTACCTACCTGATAAGGTGTTAGGGGTAAGGGATGGAGGGGCATATTTTCTGAATATGAACAAAGGCTTTTAAATACTTGGATATGAGGACTAAATAGGTTGGGCTTTTTCTGTGTCATTATTTGACAGTGAAACTAACGCTGCTGATCTCAACATAATAGGTGAATTTAGAAGTAGAGTTACAGGCTCAGATAAAATCCAAGTTTTCACCCTTGATCATTAAGAAGTATTGTATATATGAGGATTGAGATGTCTTACTTTCCCTTAACTGCAAAGTATCCCTTTGGTGCTCATATTTCAACCCCCAAAATGCACTTTGCTAAAATGTTTGCTATGGAGCCAGGTCCTGTGGACGGAAGCTGAAGAGGTGAGGGCTGTGTGCAAACACACGGTGGGGAGTCTAGATGGGTTTACAGTAAGCACAAGCGCCCCATGGGGACTGCAGCCTTTTGCCTCTCACTGTAGGGGATGGGCATTGACCAGGTGATGCAGCCCCAGAAATCAATTCAACACTAATGAGGGCTGCAGCTGGGATCAGAGAGGAACATGTGGGAGTTTGTAGATGATGCAGTCAGGCTATCTGAGATATGATGGGAGCACCAGAAATAGCCACCATATCTGTCCAGTTTGCCTGTCAACACTGCACATTCAAATTTGGGGTAACACAAGCCAATAGTGAAGGCCCAAAGCAGAGGCTTAGACATAGGATGCTCTCCTGGATGCAATGGAGATTTTAACTAGTGTGTCAGCCCAGAGCACAGCCAGCACCAGAAGTGAAAAATAACTGAAAGAAAGATGATTTTTTTGACTTACATGCTCTAGAGAAAGCTGGAAAATTCAGTCCGGAAAAGGAAAAATAACAAACTTACAGCTATTGCCCGTCTCTTCCAGAACAAAGATCACGAGCTGGTGGCCCAGCGGGGAAATCTTGTCCAGCGATCTGCTTTCCTTCCTTGACCTTCCTTGGTTCTCTTTTGTTTTAATTGTGAATATCTGTGGTGAATTTTCATGGCCCGCACATTGTATGACTCTAGGTGTCCATTTGCAACTGCAGTTCACCGAATGCCCCATCACTGCCTTACGGAGCCACTACCATACATTTCTCCTAACTGTCTTATCCCCCCAGGTGTCTAAATTTGAGATCTCTGATGTAGAATACTAAGATTTCTTAGTAAAGTTAGCAAAGCGTCTGAGTACTAGAGAATTGATATTTCTAAGCCTGAAGGACAGCGGTCTGCCCTTGAGGGTTGTTTGAAGTTAAGAGTTGCAGGAAGTGGTAGATCTCATTTCCCTGGAGGCCCTTAACATTATGGAAGAGTCTGGCCTTGGAAGGATGAGTTGTCCAATTGCATCTAAAATGGAAGGTAAACTAGGTTACTATATATATTATATATCACATATATACCATATAAATAATATATATATTACTAATATATACCAGCTTTATTGAAATATTAATCATGTAATTTATAATTCACCCATTAAAGTGTACAATTCAGTGATAGAGTATTTTCACAAATATGTGCAACTTTCACCAAAGTCAATTTTAGAACTTTCTTATCAACCCAAAAAGAAATCCTGTATTAGTAGTCCACCCCACCCGCCCTAGGCAACCATTAATCTATCTGTATAGATTTAACTATTCTAGACATTTCATATAATCACATAATATGTGGTGTTTTGTGAGTGACTTCTTTCACATAGTATGTTTTCAATGTTCTTCCATGTTGTAACATGAGTCACTATTTCTTCCTTTTTATGACCAAATAATATTCCACTGTATGAATATTACCACATTATGTTCATCCATTCATCAGTTGATGGACATTTGGTTTGCTCCCACCTTTTGGTCATTGTGATTAGTGCTACTATAAACATTCTGTGCAAGTTTTTGTGTGAACATGTTTTCATATCTTTTGAGTATAGTTGACCCTTTGTATCTGCAGGTTCTACGTCTGTGGATTCATGTAACCATGAATTACAGATTGAAGATATTCAAAAAATTAAAATAAACAACATAACAATAAAAATACAAATTTTAAAAGCAATACAGTATAACAACTATCGACTTAGCATTACATTGAATTAGGTATAAGTAATCTAGAGATGATTTAAAATATACAGGAGGATGTGTGTAGTAGGTTAAACGCAAATACTACATTTTTTATAAGGGCTTTGAGCATCCATGGATTTTGGTATCCTGGGCAGGGGATGAGGGTGGACTGGAACTAATTCCCCATGGATATCAAGGGATAACTGTATACACTTAAGAAAGTCACATGGTAACTTTATGTTTAACCATTTGAGAAAGTGCTAGATTGTTTTCTTTTTTTTTTCTTTTTTTTGAGATGGAGTCTCACCTCCTGGGTTCAAGTGGTTCTCCTGCCTCAGCCTCCTGAGTAACTGGAACTACAGGCATGCACCACTACACCTGGCTAATTTTTTTGTATTTTTAATAGAGATGGGGTTTCACCATTTTGACCAGGCTGGTCTCGAACTCCTGGCCTCAGGTGATCTGCCCACCTTGGCCCTCCAGAGTTCTGGGATTACGGGAGTGAGCCACTGTGCCCAGCCAAGAAGGTTCTAGACTGTTTTTAAAAGTAACTGCACCATTTTACATTCCTACTAGCAATATATAAGGGTTCCGGTTTCCCCACATCCTAACACTTGTTATTGTCTGACAATAATTTTTGATTATACTCATCCTAGTGCATGTGAAGTGTATCTTTTGGTTTTGATTTGCATTTCCCTGATAATTAATGACATTGAGCATGTTTTCATGTGTTTATTAGCTATTTATATCTTTGAAGAAATAACTATGCAGATTCTTTGCCCATTTTCAATTGGGTTATTTGCCTTTGTGTTACTGAGCTGTAAGAGTTCTTTATATATTCTGGATACAAGACCCTTATATATATGATTTGTAAATACCTTTTCCATTCTGTGGATTGTTTTTTTACTTCTTTATAGTGTCCTTTGAAGCACAAAAGTTTTAAACTTTAGTGACATCTAGTTTATTTTTTGTTCATATTTAATACTTTTGGTGTGATATTTAATACTCCATTGCCAAGTCAGAGTACACAAAAATTTATCCCTGTTTTCTTCCAAGAGCTTTAGAGTTTCAGCTCTTACATTTAGGACTTTCATCTATTCTGAGTTAATTTTTTTAAAAGATGTGTGGTTAAGAGTTCCATTTCAATCTTTTGCATGTGGTTATCCAGGTATCCCTGCATTGTTTGTTAAAAAGACTCTTCTTTCCCCCATTGAATGGTTGTGGCACCATGCTAGGTTTCTTCTTAGGATCTCATCTAAGTCTGACATACATGTCCTCATAGAGGTTATCCCTCCCTTTAATCTCATCTAATATAGTCAGAGTTCTCACCTTTCATGCATCCAGAAATGTTTTTTTCCAAGTGTTTCCCAGGTCTTTCTAAGAGTCCCCGGAAACGCTTAGGCATCTCATGGATCCATGCTAGTGGTTGCTTGTCCTAAATGCAGCCCTCGTTCTGGCCCCTGGTTCTTGCCATTTTGTAATTCCTTCTGACTGCTGCCCCTCTCCTTGCATTACTGGGCCCCATGTCTGGCCACAAGCCTCACTTCTAATTCTCAGAGCACAGCTAAGACTATACAGTAACATCTAACACCGTTTATTGAAGGCATGAGGTAAGCAGAATGGAATTGCCTTATAGGAGGCCATAACACATGGTTGGCTATTAAGTGTCACTGCCCTGGGTTCCACTCGCCATGCCCATCTGTAAAACATTGCCTGGCTATCTCTTGCCCCGGTCCTCTGGCCATGACGTGAATTCCAGTGTCAACAGACCTTTTTTCATATAAGCAGGCTCTTGGCCAGTCCAAGCCCCCAACACTTCTTTTGCCTGATGGAGAAGAAAACCTTTTCTTCCCCAATAATACACTTTCTCTAAAATTGTACTATTATAATCTTGCAAAGATGTAACTCTGCTTATAGCAAGGATGCTTTCTGTATTATTTTGGAGAGCAATTTAGGTCCTCTTGATCTCTCTCTGCTCCAGAAAATGGTCTCAGTTTTACTTTGTATAACTAAGAATTTCACAAAAATGTCCTTTTAAACTAGAGTGGTCTGACCTTAGAAGGGGTGTCAGTGTCTATGTCTAGCTAAAAAGGAAACTTCTATCCACTTTGAAATAACAGATACTCATCCTTCCATCCGCATTCCAGATATCAAAGTGGACATCAAATACTGGGGTACAGTCTCCAGGAACCCTGTTATTAAACCTAGTGTACCACAGTTGTTTTTCCTTAGTTCATTGTTAGTTCTCTAATTAGAAATATTCTTACTTAAATAATTATTTTCCTAACAAAAAAGGAGAGTTATGTCTTATTTCTCATTTCAACTACAAGAAAATATGTTGTTATCTTGGACCCATTATCTTTAAGCTTTTTGATCATTTCCCTTACAATTCTTTCTGGTAAGTGAATGAGAATTATCACTTAGTAGTTCTAATAATGTCCTACCAAAGCAGAAAGAACCACATACATCAATAGTCAAATTGGTAGAAAATTGAAAACACCCAAATGCCTTTAACAAGAATGATGTGAATATAAGTGATATTCATTCGTTTTTTTTTAAATCTAGATAAACTTCTCAGTTATTTAGTCCAATATTATTTGGAAGGGAAATGGAACTAATTTTTAACAAAACATATTTTATTTGAGCTGCTATAAAATAAATTTGAGGAAAAAATAAATCTCAAAAGTAGACAGCTAATGGTAATAATCTCTGAGATCTAAAAAATGCATTACAGGCGAATTGAATGCTGGCAACTCTGTTAAAAATAAATAATGTTCTTTTTATTCCAAAACAAGAATCGATCCTTCTCAAGTCTTCATTATTAAAATTCAGAAAACATAGAACCATTTCATAGTCTGAGTAATTTATATCCTTACATCCCAAGTGCCTCAACAGAGTACCTGAGATAGAGTAGAAACTTAAACAAGAAATTGTTGAATGAAGTAGAGTAGAAATTGGAAGTTCTCGAGTCTGAATGTGTGTGTGTGCTTTGTGAAGGGGAGGTTTTGCCTCTCTGTGGTACCTAGCCCAGCTCCTCCACAGAATAGACTCACTTTCTTCTTGTTGATTTTTTTGTGAATGGTTCTCATTACCCAAACTTTATAATTCTATAATGTTCAATAAAATAAAAACTTCTTGGACTGAATATTTTTAATATCCAGATTGCTTGCAAGATACTCCAGGCTAGCCAGGAGTTTGCAGGGATATACGTGCAGATGTGTCACTAGGGAATGCCTAAGGAATGAACAAGCAGGCAGCAGGGGCCTATGGAGGCAGCCATATGTGTCTCTCTAGAATCAGTGAGGAAGATGGAAGCAGAGCAGCTCGGCCCTCTCACTCCCCCTCAGTGCTTCCAGAGACCCCTGACATGGAAACTTCCTCCTAAAGAAATGGCCCACTCAACTCTTTTCCTTTCCGTGCTTCCTCAGCTTCCTCACTACTGACAATGTTCTAATTCAGACATTATTTCCTGAATCCTAGCTCTGTCCTTGGTGATGAGCACACCCAGGTTCAAGTGCAAGATCATAGTATAGTGTTACTTGGTATTCCAAGGTCAACAGTTTATGAAAAAAAAAAAAAAAAAAAAAGCCAAACCTCTGAAGCATGGACTGCTGAAAAAAGACCAGTTTATAACCAGTGGTATAACATGGCATTGAAAGCCATGGACATGGGTTAGTTTGCCCTAAAAGAATATGCAATGACAAGAGGGCATTAGGATGAGGTCCCCAGAAATACCCACATCTGACTGTCATGTGGTAGAGCCTGATTTGATCCTGAGTATCCATCTTCCCCTTTTTCTTTAGTAAGAGGACTCTGATTTATTCAGTGAAAAGACACTGTTCTCCAGCATCTGCAACTGAGAGGCCAATGGAGTGTATGTAAAGCAAGAGGCTGTATGGATCTTACTAGAAGCCTCTTTAATGACTCATGGAGAAGGTGCAACACATGCCCCTTTTCCATTCCTTCTGATGTCTCCTGCCATGTGTATGTTGGCTGCCATCTTGGACTATGTAGTGGCCATGAGGTGACCTTGAGGATGCTAAGATGCTGAGTTGGAAAGACAGACACTGGGCCCCTTAATGGACCACCCTTGGACTTCCTTTGTTCCTGAGAGAATCACCTATTCTATCCCATTTAAGCTACCATCATTTAGGAACAATACAGGAAGACAGTCCTGCAAGCAGGAATGAAAGATGCAATCTGAAAAATAGTAATGGTGTGAAAAATGCTGTATTTTACTTTTTTTTTGCAGTGAAATTCTCTTAGAGATGAAGTTTTAATAATCCACATAAACTTATTATTCACAAGTTTTTTGAAGAATGACAGGCAAAATGGTATTTTCTGTTGTTAGGAGTGACAACAGAGCCCAATTATGCAGCTTCTTTTAATAATGGAGCAGAATGTGCATACTTTTTAGTGGCAGGTCCACAGCCACTGTCACCTTTTCTGTGTTAAAAATAGTGGAGATGTATCCATTTCTCCATCTGCCCATACAGTCTTCAGCATTTTCTGAGCTCCTGTTTTGCACTAGGACTGGTTTAGGGCAGGATAAAAATGCAAAATAAGATATAAGTGTTGCTTTCCCAAAGCTTACAGTTAATTAGGAAACATAAACAGGAAATGACAATAGAATGTGAGAAGTTTGAATGAGACTTATTTGTTTCCTTTCTCTGAGGGTTTTCCACTCTCGCTCATCAGTCAGAAGGTTGTCTTGGTCCCTTATCTTCTCAAGGGTTGTGCACTTTGTCACTGATACTGGGACACGCTGGTGACTCAGAGTCTTGTCCCCAGTGAGCCACTGTCCCTTTAGTGATGAGAGGGGAAGAGATTTCCTTTCCTTCTCGGTCACTTCCTTTCTCTGATAGCATCAGATCCCCTTGTGGACTGATCTGCAAATCGGAAGTTCTCTTCTGAAGGTTGGGGTGAACATAGGAGATAACTAAATTCTGGCTAACCACGACTTTCCTCTGCGCTGCCCAAGGAGGGTTCTTTAAGACTGAAGGAGGGTGTCCCATGTGTGGCTCCTCCTGTCCACTTTGCTCCCATGGCCACAGCATCCGTAAATGTGGCCTGTCTTTTTAGTTCTGGAAGGTGTTAGGATCTCCTTGTTCTTGGTGTGGAAGCTGTATATAGGGATCTATCTGGGCATGGTTCTTCTACTCCTTATGCTGGGCATCTAATGAACACATTGAACAAATACACTCATGAGCTTTCATTCTTGTATTATTTCTTTGGTTGGTTGGTCAGAGGTTGGCCCTCCTGAATTCATTATCTGGGCCTCTTATCATTTTTCTTACTGTGTCTTAAATGTTGTTAATTAGTTGGTCAGCTTTCTGGGATATTTACTTGACTTTAATCTCCATATTTTCTTTCTTTCTTTTTTTTTTTTTACTATAACACGGATAATTTTTTTCAAAGAATTCCTTATGGATTGCTGGTTGTTCTTTTATAATGGCAACATGCGCTCCTTCCATGAATACAATTTGATATCAGACTCTTGCAGAATACAAATGAGAATGATTTTAGTTCACTGAATTATCACAGTTCCTCTGAGGTCATCTGTTTGTGTTTGCTCATCTTGGTCATTCTTATTCATGTTTGAGATATTCCCCGGTGTCTGGGATTCCTTTGTTGTTTGTTCATAGATGATAGCTAGCATTGCTGTGCATGGATGGAGAAGGTGGACTGGCTGAATTCACAGGCGGAGAGCCCACCAGCATCTTGGGAACTCCTAAATGCTTCGATGTATAGGTCTCAGCCCTGGGATACCAACCATCACACCAGCTACCACAGTTTTCCTGCATGGGTCCTTCGACTTCTCAAGCTGAAGTCTGACACCTTTACTTTCACACAGTCTGGGGAACACCTTCACCCATCAGATCTGCCAGCATTTCCCACTCAAAATGTCCCCAATGCAATACGCTCTCTTCCTTCACAAATCTGTTTGCCTCCCTGGCTTCCTGCATCTGATAGCTATACTGTCTTTCCACTATTAAAAACCACAGAATAATATCTGAGTGGATTTTACTCTCCTTCTTTAGTCTGTTCCTGAGCCCTTGAGGATTCCTCCTGCCTCTGTTTACCCTCTCTCTTTCCATCACAGCCTCTCCAGTCAGGTCATCATTATTTATTACCTGGAAAAAAAATCCAAATTTCTTTCTAGCTTTCTGCCTCTCACCTCTCTTATAGTTAGCTGTCAGATTAATATACTCAGGTGTAGTTCTCTTTATATCATTGTGCTGCTCAAAATTCTTTCCTGGATCTCTTCTATTTACTCACTAAGGCCTACCTTCACAATCTGATGTTCAAGGGTTCAACCCACTTCTCTTCCCACCTTCCTGTGGGAGGTAGGAGCATGTAGCATGGGCTCTAGGGACATACAGGCACAGTCAGATGCAGGCTCTGATGACTATGGGGCAAATTATTTGCCCTCTCTGACCCGTACCTACCTTTCTCATCTCTAACTTTAGGATAAAAAGAGCACAGGTATACCTCAGAGATATTGTGGGTTCGGTTTTGGGCCACCAGACTAAAGTGAATACCACAATAAGGTGAGTCACACGTATTTTTTAATTTCCCAGTGCATATAAAATCTATGTGTACCCTATAATGTAATCTATTAAGTACACTATATTGTAGTCCATTAAGACATTATGTCTTTAAAAATGTAGATACTTTAATTAAAAATATTTCATTGTAAAACAAATACTAACAATCGTCGGAGCCTTCAGCTTGTAATCTTTTCACTGGTGGAAGATCTTGTTTTGATGTTGATGGCTGCTGACTGATCATGATGGTGATTACTGAAGGCTGGGGTGGCTGTGACTATTTCTGAAAAGAAGACAACAGCGAGGTTTGCCACAGTAGTTGACTTGTGCTTTCACAAAAGTTTTCTCTGCAGCATGTGATTCTGTGTGATAGCATTTTACACACAGTGGAACTTCTTTTAAAATTTGTCAGTCCTCTCAACCCCTGCCACTGCTTTAGCAAATTAAGTTTATGCAATATTCTAAATCTTTTGTTTCATTTCAGCAACATTCACAGCATCTTCACCAGGAGTAGATTCTATTTCAAGAAACCATTCTTTGCTTATCCACAAGAAGCAATTCCTTATTCAAGTTTTCTCATGAGATTGCAGAAATTCAGTCATATCTTCAGGTTCCATTTCTAATTTTAGTTCTCTTGCTATTTCCACCACCTTGGCAGTGACTTCCTCAGTTGAAGTCTTGAACCCCTCAAAGTCATGCATGAATGTTGGAATCAGTTTCTTCCAAATTCCTGTTAATGTTGATATTTTGACCTCCACCCATGAATTACTAATGTTCTTAATGACATCTGCAATGGTGAATCCTTTCCAGGATATTTTCCATTTACTTTACCCAGATCCATCAGAGGAATCACCATCTATGGCAGCTGTAGCCTTATGAAATGTATTTCTTAAACAAGAAGACAAGAAAGTCAAAAGTACTCCTAATCCATGGGCTGCAGAATGAACATTGTGTTTGCAGGCATAATAACAATATCCATCTCCTTGTATATCTCCATCAGAGATCTAGGGTGACTAGGTGCATTGTCAATAAATAGTAATATTTTGAAAGAAATCTCATTTTTTGAGCAGTAGTTATCAACAATAGGCTTAAATATTTGGTAAACCATGCTGTAAATAGGCTTTGCTGTTCCATTTATAGAGCGCAGGCAGAGTAGATTTAGCATAATTCTTAAGGGCCCTAGGATTTCAGAATGGTAAATGAGTATTGGCTTCAACTTAAAGTCACCAGCTCCATTAGCCACTAACAAGAGTGTCAGTCTGCCCTTTGAAGCCTTGAACTCTTCCAATGTAAGACTGCTTCATCTGCATTAAAAATCTGTTGTGTGCTATAGCCATGTTCATTAGTGATTTTAGCTAGATCTTCTGGATAACTTGCTGCAGCTTCTACATCGGCATTTGGTGTTTCACCTTACACTTTTATGTTGTGGAGATGGCTTCTTAAACCTCATGAACCAGTCTTTTGCTAGCCTCAAACCTTTCTTCTGCAACTTCCTCACCTTTCTCCGCCTTCATAGAATTGAAGTGAGTTAGTGCCTTGCTCTGTATTAGCCTTTAGCTTAAGAGAATGTTGTGACTGGTTTAGTCTTCTATCCAGACCACTAAAATTAATGCTCGTTAAGGGTTGTATTTATGAAGTCTACTACTGTTATTATTGTTATTGTTCTTGTCATGCACCCAATATCTTTCAGCCAGGGTGGTCTCCTCCATATTTTCTGACTACAGGCTGTAATTTCCCACCTCTGTTCTCTGTCTCAAGTGCCCTTCCTTCTCCATGTACACTGTCAAATTTTTAAAATATTTTTAAAATTGTGATAATAAATACTTAACACAAAATTGACCATTTTAACCATTTTAAGTGTAAAGTTCATTGGCATTGAGAGCATTCATATTGTTAGGCAAGCACTATCCATGTCTAAAACTTTTCCATCTTCCCAACTGAAACTCTGTACCTACTAAACAGTAATTCCTCCCTCTTCTCATCTCTTGCAACCACCATTCTACTAGCTATCAATTTTACTATTCTAAGTACTCCAAAGAAGTTGAATCATACAGTGTTTATTCTTTTATGTCTGGCTTATTTCACTTAGTGTAATGTTTTCAAGGTTCATTTGTGTTGTAGTGTGTATCCAAATTTCATTTATTTTTAAGGCTGAATAATATCCCATTGTATGTACATAACACATTTTCTTCATCCATTCATTTGTTGATGGACGTTTAAGTTGCTTTCACCTTTGGCTATTGTGAACAGTGTTGCTGTAAACACGAATGTACACATTTGTGTCCCTGCTTTCACTTCTTTGGGGTATATACCCAGAAGTGGAAATGCTGGATCATATGGTAGTTCTGTGTTTAGCTTTTTGAGGAACTGCCATACTGTTTTCCACAGCGGCAGTGTATCCTGTTAGATTTTAAGTGTCAAGGTCCAGTTCCATTACTACCTCCTCCATGATGTTTTTCAGATCCCCTTCTAGATAGAAGAGACTTCTATCTGGAAGGGTCGTGGTGGTTTACTTGCAGATTGCCTTCCCTCAGCCTCTTTTAGGAGAGTCTTCTTGGTTTCCCACATAGCTTCGCTCAGAGGCAGGTGCCCAATATGTATTTAGTGAATGAATGAAAGAAAGAAAGAATAAATGCATGAATCAAGCAATGGCCAGAGCTGCTGACAACTCACAGGGGAGAGTGCAGGGGATTAGTGAAAACTCCCCACCTGAAAAGATATCAACTCCCGAAATGCTTTGGGTACATGGATGAGGTCGGTGAGCCACTTCTGCAGTCTCTTCACAAAGCCAGAGTAGTGTTACTTCCTTGGCTCGCTCTCCTTCATTACATTAAGAAGCAGCATGTGTTGCTGGCGTCTGTTGGATTTCCCTAATACAAAAAACAGGTTGCCACTTGGGTCTGCAGAGACATTTGGATGCATTGTATTTAAATTTTGTTTTCATTGAAAATTTATAGCTGCCACCTTCTACTCTAATGTAATGAATAATTAGAAGCAATTACAAGGAAATTTAGCAAATTACTAAGCCATCTAGGAGTAAAAATTAGTGTTTATGGTGTTCTTCCTTTGCTGTCTGGCAATCCAAAATGATATATGATATGCATGCAGACACCATGCACAAATACTTTTCTATGCACCCAGCAGTTTTCCAGTAAGATCATAAAAATCAGTGCATGGCCTTAGAGTCTTTGATGTTAAAGGGCCTTCCCAATAAATATTGGATGATGGGGCAGGGAATGATGAACTTGAGCAGTAAAAACTTAACCACAAAAGGTTTTTGGTGGTAGGGTAGATTATATTATTTTTTAAAGTTTATTTTTCTATTGTACATTTTTAATTTTAAAAATTAAGGAGGAAACCAGAAAAGTGAAATAAATAAAAATGTGGCCTATACCCTTCATCCAGAAGATACTATTTTCCCATTTTTATTGGTATATTGACATTATTTTCTTTGCATGTTTACATGTATTGTCATTACTTTTCTCAAACTGCACAAAAAATTACCATTGTGATTTAAAAACTCAGTAGAATCATGTAAACATGCATCAGTGTTACTATGGCCAGTCACATAGACAACATATAATTATTTTACATTCCTTATGATGGTAGTTTTAGCTTGTTTCCAATTTTTAACGATTTTTTTTAAAATGTAGATTTATTTATTTATTTATTTATTTTATTATCTTTAAGTTCTAGGGTACATGTGCACAATGCACAGGTTTGTTACATATGTATACATGTGCCATGTTGGTGTGCTGCACCCATTAACTTGTCATTTACATTAGGTATATCTCCTAATGCTATCCCTCTCCCCGCCACTCCCCACAGTAGGACCCGGTGTGTGATGTTCCCCTTCCTGTGTCCAAGTGATCTCATTGTTCAATTCCCACTTATGAGTGAGAACATGCGTTATTTGGTTTTTTGTTCTTGCAATAGTTTGCTAAGAATGATGGTTTCCAGCTGCATCCATGTCCCTACAAAGGACACAAACTCATCCTTTTTTATGGCTGCATAGTATTCCATTGTGTATATGTGCCACATTTTCTTAATCCAGTCTGTCACTGATGGACATTTGGGTTGATTCCAAGTCTTCGCTATTGTGAATAGTGCCACAATAAACATACGTGTGCATGTGTCTTTATAGCAGCATGACTTATAATCCTTTGGGTGTATCCCCAGTAATGGGATGGCTGGGTCATATGGTATTTCTAGTTCTAGATCCTTGAGGAATCGCCACACTGTTTTCCACAATGGTTGAACTAGTTTACAGTCCCACCAACAGTGTAAAAGTGTTGCTATTTCTCCACATCCTCTCCAGCACCTGTTGTTTCCTGATTTTTTAATGATTGCCATTCTAACTGGTGTGAGATGGCATCTCATTGTGGTTTTGATTTGCATTTCTCTGATGGCCAGTGATGATGAGCATTTTTTCATGTGTCTGTTGGCTGTACGAATGTCTTCTTTTGAGAAGTGTCTGTTCATATCCTTTGCCCACTTTTTAATGGGGTTGTTTGTTTTTTTCTTGTAAATTTGAGAGAGTTCTTTATAGGTTCTGGATATTAGCCCTTTGTCAGATAAGTAGATTGCAAAAAGTTTCTCCCATTCTGTAGGTTGCCTGTTCACTCTGATGGTAGTCTCTTTTGCTGTGCAGAAGCTCTTTAGTTTAATTAGATCCCATTTGTCAGTTTTGGCTTTTGTTGCCGTTGCTTTTGGTGTTTTAGACATGAAGTCCTTGCCCATGCCTATGTCCTGAATGGTATTACCTAGGTTTTCTTCTAGAGTTTTTATGGTTTTAGGTCTAACATTTAAGTCTCTAATCCATCTTGAATAAATTTTCGTATAAGGAGTAAGGAAAAGATCCACTTCAGCTTTCTACTTATGGCTAGCCAATTTTCCCAGCACCATTTATTAAATAGGGAATCCTTTCCCCATTTCTTGTTTTTCTCAGGTTTATCAAAGATCAGATGGCTGTAGATGTGTGGTATTATTTCTGAGGACTCTATTCTGTTCCATTGGTCTATATCTCTGTTTTGGTACCAGTACCATGCTGTTTTGGTTACTATAGCCATGAAGTATAGTTTGAAGTCAGGTAGTGTGATGCCTCCAGCTTTGTTCTTTTTGCTTAGGATTGTCTTGGCAATGCGGGCTCTTTTTTGGTTCCATATGAACTTTAAAGCAGTTTTTTCCAATTCTGTGAAGAAACTCATTGGTAACTTAATGGGGATGGCATTGAATCTATAAATTACCTTGGACAGTATGTCCATTTTCACAATATTGATTCTTCCTATCCATGAGCATAGTATGTTCTTCCATTTGTTTGTGTCCTCCTTTATTTCACTGAGCAGTGGTTTGTAGTTCTCCTTGAAGAGGTCCTTTACATCCCTTGTAAGTTGGATTCCTAGGTATTTTATTCTCTTTGAAGCTATTGTGAATGGGAGTTCATTCATGATTTGGCTCTCTGTTTGTCTGTTACTGGTGTATAAGAATGCTTGTGATTTTTGCACATTGATTTTGTATCCTGAGGCTTTGCTGAAGTTGCTTTTCAGCTTAAGGAGATTTTGGGCTGAGATGATGGGGTTTTCTAAATATACAATCATATCATCTGCAAACAGGGACAATTTGACTTCTTTTCCTAACTGAATACCCTTGATTTCTTTCTCTTGCCTGATTGCCCCAGCCAGAACTTCCAACACTATGTTGAATAGGAGTGGTGAGAGAGGGCATCCCTGTCTTGTGCCAGTTTTCAAAGGGAATTTTTCCAGTTTTTGCCTGTTCAGTATGATATTGGCTGTGGGTTTGTCATAGATAGCTCTTATTATTTTGAGATACGTTCCATCAATACCGAATTTATGGAGAGTTTTTAGCATGAAGGGCTGTTGAATTTTGTCAAAGGCCTTTTCTGCATCTATTGAGATAATCATGTGGTTTTTGTCTTTGGTTCTGTTTATATACTGGATTACATTTGTTGATTTGCATATGTTAAACCAGCCTTGCATCCCAGGGATGAAGCCTACTTGATCATGGTGGATAAGCTTTTTAATGTGCTGCTGGATTCGGTTTGCCAGTATTTTATTGAGGATTTTTGCATCGATGTTCATCAAGGATATTAGTCTAAAATTCTGTTTTTTTGTTGTATCTCTGTCAGTCTTTGGTATCAGGATGATGTTGGCCTCGTAAAATGATTTAGGGAGGATTCCCTCTTTTTCTATTGATTGGAATAGTTTCAGAAGGAATGGTACCAACTCCTCCTTGTACCTCTGGTAGAATTCGGCTGTGAATCCGTCTGGTCCTGGACTTTTTTTGGTTGGTAGGCTATTAATTGTTGCCTCAATTTCAGAGCCTGCTATTGGTCTATTCAGGGATTCAACTTTTCTTGGTTTAGTCTTGGGAGAGTGTAAGTGTCTAGGAATTTATCCATTTCTTCTAGGTTTTCTAGTTTATTTGCATAGAGGTGTTTATAGTATTCTCCGATGGTACTTTGTATTTCTGTGGGGTTGGTGGTGATATCCCCTTTATCATTTTTTATTGTGTCTATTTGATTCTTCTCTCTTTTCTTCTTTATTAGTCTTGCTAGCGGTCTATCAATTTTGTTGATCTTTTCCAAAAACCAGCTCCTGGATTCATTGATTTTTTTTGGAGGGTATTTTGTGTCTCTATCTCTTTCAGTTCTGCTAGTTGTTTCTTGCCTTCTGCTAGCTTTTGAATGTGTTTGCTCTTGCTTCTCTAGTTCTTTTAATTGTGATGGTAGCATGTCAATTTTAGATCTTTCCTGCTTTCTCTTGTGGGCATTTAGTGCTATAAATTTCCCTCTACACACTGCTTTAAATGTGTCCCAGAGATTCTGGTATGTTGTATCTTTGTTCTCATTGGTTTCAAAGAACATCTTTATTTCTGCCTTCATTTCGTTATGGACCCAGTAGTCATTCAGGAGCAGGTTGTTCAGTTTCCATGTAGTTGAGCGGTTTTAACTGAGTTTCTTAGTCCTGAGTTCTAGTTTAATTGCACTGTGGTCTGAGAGACAGTTTGTTATAATTTCTGTTCTTGTACATTTGCTGAGGAGTGCTTTACTTCCAACTATGTGGTGAATTTTGGAATAAGTGCGATGTGGTGCTGAGAAGAATGTATATTCTGTTGATTTGGGGTGGAGAGTTCTGTAGATGTCTATTAGGTCCACTTGGTACAGAGTTGAGTTCAATTCCTGGATATCCTTGTCAACTTTCTGTCTTGTTGATCTGTCTAATGTTGACAATGGGGTGTTGAAGTCTCCCATTATTATTGTATGGGAGTCTAAGTCTCTTTGTAAGTCTCTCAGGACTTGCTTTATGAATCTGGGTGCTCCTGTATTGGGTGCATATATATTTAGGATAGTTAGCTCTTCCTGATGAATTGATCCCTTTACTATTATGTGATGGCCTTCTTTGTCTCTTTTGATCTTTGATGGTTTAAAGTGTGTTTTATCAGAGACTAAGATTGCAACCCCTGCTTTTTTTGTTTTCCATTTTTGGTAGATCTTCCTCCATCCCTTTATTTTGAGTGTATATGTGTCTCTGCATGTGAGATGAGTCTCCTGAATACAGCAAACTGATGGGTCTTGACTCTTTATCCAATTTGCCAGTCTGTGTCTTTTAATTGGAGCATTTAGTCCATTTACATTTAAGGTTAATATTGTTATGTGTGAACTTGATCCTGTCATTATGATATTAGCTGGTTATTTTGCTTGCTAGTTGATGCCGTTTCTTCCTAGCATCAATGGACTTTACATTTTGACATGTTTTTGCAATGGCTGGCACCTGTTGTTCCTTTCTATGTTTAGTGCTTCCTTCAGGATCTCTTGTAGGGCAGGCCTGGTGATGACAAAATCTCTAAGCATTTGTTTGTAAAGGATTTTATTTCTCCTTCACTTATCAAACTTAGCTTGGCTGGATGTGAAATTCTGGGTTGAAAATTCTTTTCTTTAAGGATGTTGAACATTGGCCCCCGCTGTCTTCTGACTTGGAGAGTTTCTGCTGAGAGATCTGCTGTTAGTCTGATGGGCTTCCTTTTGTGTGTAACCCGACCTTTCTCTCTGGCTGCCCTTAACATTTTTTCCCTCATTTCAACTTTGGTGAATCCGACAATTATGTGTCTTGGAGTTGCTCTTCTCGAGGAGTATCTTTGTGGCGTTCTCTGTATTCCCTGAATTTGAATGTTGGTCTGCCTTACCTGGTTGGGGAAGTTCTCCTGGATGATATCCTGCAGAGTGTTTTCCAACTTGGTTCCATTTTCCGCCTCACTTTCAGGCACACCAATCAGATGTAGATTTGGTCTTTTCACATAATCCCATATTTCTTGGAGGCTTTGTTCATTTCCTTTTACTCTTTTTTCTCTACATTTCTCTGCTCGCTTCATTTCATTCATTTGATCTTCAATCGCTGATACTGTCTTCCAGTTGATTGAGTCAGTTACTGAAGCTTGTGCATTGGTCATGTAGTTCTCGTGTTATGGTTTTCATCTCTATCAGTTATTTTAAGGTCTTCTCTGCATTGATTATTCTAGTTATCCATTCATCCATTCTTTTTTCAAGGTTTTTAGTTTCTTTGCGCTGGTTACGTAGTTCCTCCTTTAGCTCTGAGAAGTTTGATTGACTGAAGCCTTCTCTCAACTCGTCAAAGCCATTCTCCGTGCAGCTTTGATCCATTGCTGGCGATGAGCTGTATTCCTTTGGAGGGGGAGATGCACTCTGATTTTTTGAATTTCCAACTTTTCTGCACTGCTTTTTTCCCATCTTTGTGGTTTTATCTGCCTTTGGTCTTTGATGATGGTGACGTACTGATGGAGTTTTGGTGTGGGTGTCCTTTCTGTTTGTTAGTTTTCCTTCTAACAGTCAGGATGCTCAGTTGTAGGTCTGTTGGAGTTTGCTTGAGGTCCACTCCAGACCCTGTTTGCCTGGGTATCAGCAGCGGAAGCTGCAGAAGATAGAATATTGCTGCACAGCGAGTGTTGCTGTCTGATTCTTGCTCTGGAAGCTTTGTCTCAGGGGTGTACCCCACCGTGTGAGGTGTGAGGTGTCGGTCTGCACCTAGTGGAGGATGTCTCCCAGTTAGGCTACTCAGGGGTCAGGGACCCACTTGAGCAGGCAGTCTGTCCGTTCTCAGATCTCAACCTCCCTGCTGGGAGATCCACTGCTTGCTTCAAAGCTGTCAGACAGGGGCATTTATCTCTGCCGAGCTTTCTGCTGCTTTTTGTTTAGCTATGCCCTGTCTCCAGAGGAGGAGTCTACAGAGGCAGGCTGGCCTCGTTGAGCTGTGGTGGGCCTCACCCAATTTGAGCTTCCCAGCGGCTTTGTTTACCTACTTAAGCCTCAGCAATGGCGGGCGCCCCTCCCCCAGTCATGCTGCTGCCTTGCAGTTAGATCTCAGACTGCTGTGCTAGCAATGAGGGAGGCTACATGGGCATGGGACCCTCTGGGCCAGGTGTGGGATATAATCTCCTGGTGTGCTGTTTGCTAAGACCCTTGGCAAAGTACAGTATCAGGGTGGGAGTTACCCGATTTTCCAGGTGTTGTGTGCCTCAATTTCCTTTGGCTAAGAAAAGGAATTCCCTTCCCCCTTGCGTTTCCCAGGTGAGGTGATCCCTTGCCCTGCTTCAGCTCTTGCTGGTCAGGCTGCCCCAGTGAGATGAACCTGGTACCTCAGTTGAAAATGCAGAAATCACCTGTCTTCTGTGTCATTCACGCTGGGAGCTGGAGGCTGGAGCTGTTCCTATTTGGGCATCTTGGGAGTGCCCTATTATTTTTAACTATTATAAATAATACTGTAGTGAACCTCATAGTCCATACAACTTTTTAAATATATTTTAAGGCTAGAATTCTAAGAAGGAGAATTTTTAGGTCAAATAAAATAAACTTTTCAAAGTCCTTGATTCTTATTACCTCATCACTTACCAAAAAGCTCATACTTAATTTGTTTTTCAACTTGCAGTGTTGAGAATACTTGTCCTACTGCAACTGCACAAGTATTAATAATATCATTAAAGCATTTTGTTAGCTTATGAGACAATTTTAATTTTTTTTATTATAACTGACCTTGAGTGAACTTGGGATCCATCAGGTTCAGTAGCAAGAAATAGAATTCACCTAATCTAGTTTACAAATATTTATTTTATAACATGCATTGCACAAGAAAGAGGTCTAGGTTGAGCTTTGAGATATGACTTTAAGAGCAGCACCACAGTGCTAGGTCACAGAGAGAACTGCTCCTGCCTCATGAATCCATCATAGAACCAAAGGCCACTGCAGCAATTGCTGGTGGAAATGACAGAAGCAGCACACAAAATGCTTTTGTCTCATTTCTGCCTTCCAAATTAAATAACATGCAAAACCATAGCTGCAAGGGAGTCCAATAAATGTAGTTTTGAGGTTTGTTTTTTTTTTAGCTTCGGCAGTGCAGGAAGACCCCTGAGAAGGCAGGTAGAATAGATATTAGTTGCTAATCTCCCATATCCACCACAACATTGTTCATGTGTTTGTGATGCTTGTTAACCTATTAAATGAATTGTCCATTTTTAACCCTTTCTGAGCTAACTTGTAAAAGAAGCTACCAGAGACCAGAAAGATATGATCATTATTTCTAAGAAGCATATAGCATTATCCTAAGCAAAACTGGAAACCTGATGAAAATGAGAAAGGGCAGGAGATGATTCCGTTTACTCCCACATTGCAGGAAGTTCCAAAGATCTAAGGTAACTTTCTTTGTATATATGTCAATATGTAAGCATTAATAAGAAATATTTTTTTGTTGTGTTTAGTACAACAGAATAGGAATTCAAATAATTGGACCTTATTCACTAAAATTTGACCTTATTCATTTGTTAACTTCTTAAATAACTTGTTTCTCCATTGAATGAATTATGATCATTTAGGCATAATCACTAATAAATCAAAGTATTTTTCATTATCCCTCACTCATCTACTAGGGCCACTGTGTTGTGTAATTCCAGGGTTCACTGATTACATAGAATACAATGTGAATGGCATCCAGTGGAGCTGTGCTCCAATGCAGTGGTCCTGTGAATTCCCTTAATTCATTCGATAACTGTGTCTACTTTTTTTTACTTAGACTGATTTTAAGAAAGATGCTGATACCCAAGGGAGCTACAGAAGGTTATGGGGGACTGGGCCTCCTAGAAAACCTAGGAGGGCTTTTTTCAGAGATAGTGTGAGCTCAGAAGCCATCAGTCAGGCCCAGCAACATTCTTCTCCAAGGAAATCCCTTTCTATTCATGCCTTTTTGCCATTTGACTTAGCAACCAAGACTGAACAATTGTGCCTATGGATGATAAGGCTTTTACTTTGAGGGCTGTTTGAAAGACTAAATCTAAAGAAGTAGTGGATTAATTTAAGAAAACAGGAACAAATCTGTTGCAAAGGCAAAACATTAACAGTTCCTTTCAAAGACCCTCTTCAAAGCCTTTGATAGGGAGTTGACTCTTCACCCATGACTTTTAGGAAATTGTCAATGGAATTGCACTATGTCGCCCTGCATCCCTAGGGGAAGATTTCTGAACCCTGACCTCTTCTCTCCAGCTACTCTTGTCTAAGAACCAAAGGCAGGTCCCTGGAAAAAGTATCCTTCAGATGCTCCTGAGAAGCCAAGTTCTGCTAGGTTATGGTGGGGATGAATCTGAGTGAGTTGATAGCTCCCATCAAGGCCTGCTAAAAGTAAATTGTATGACCTCTGTTAGTGGACAGATGAGGGGCCATCTCAAGTAGAGACTGATTCCCTGTAGAAGAGATTTTAAATTCTGTTGTTAGGAAGACAGAAGGCTACCAGACTTTGGATGTTTAAAAAACCATTGTTTCTTGTTTTCCCGTAGGCAAGGGAAAGAGGTGAGCTGTGAGGGGAATCTGGGTTTAGATAAGTGGTGGTGGGGGTGAAAGAGATTGAGAGGGAGAGACAGAAACAGAAAGACATCGTTAGAGAAATCTCACCTTTTTTGAAAAGGCTACAGTCTACAATTACCATATTTTCTAGGACTGTTTGCATTTTAAATATTTACTTTCATTATCCCCATAAAACATCAAAATATTCTGGAAATGTAAATATTTTGACAAATGGTAACTGAATGAATCGAGTCATTAATCATTACAAGTGTGTGAATTAACTCTCTTGGTTCTGAGCATGAATTCAAGGATATCAAATGGAAAGTTGATGTCACTGATTAGTGACTTCTGGGCAGCAGGGAAGTTATCAATAGGCTCTAGCACTGAAAATTCTCTTTTAAAATGCAAATCAATATTCAGAGGCTTGTCAAGAGATGTTTGGGGAAAACAACAGAAAATATAATAGTTCCCTTTCATCTGCAGGAGATAAGTTCCAAGAACCCAGTGGATGCTTAAAACCTTGAGTAGTACTGATCCCTCTACTGACTGAGCATCCTTAATCTGCAAATTTAAAATCCAAAAGCTCCATAATCCAAAACTCTCTTGAGCGTCAACACGATGCCATAAATGGTACATTCCATACATAACACAAATTTTGTTTCATGCACAAAATTATTAAAAATATTAAACAAATTGCTTTCAGGCTACGTGTATAAGGTATGTATGAAACACAAATGAATTTCATGTTTATACTTGGGTCCTATCCCCAAGATATCTCATTATATATATGCAAAGATTCCAAAATCCCAAAAAAAAAAAAAATTTGAACACTTCTGTTTCCAGGCATTTCCGATAAGAGATATTCAAACCATATATGCTATGCATGAATTTCTTTTTCCTTCTTTACAATTTCATAAAGAAATTGTAGAAGATTTGTTCTTACTGCAGATCTTAGCAAGTACAGCATGATTTTTTTTCTTTCCTTATTAAGTGGAAAACATCCACTTTTTCACTTAGAGAAAACATATTGTGACTTCTCTTTTACATATCCTAATTGCCAGTACCACTACTCTTGCACTTTGGAGCTGTGATTAAGTAAAATAAAGGTAACTTGAACACAAGCTCTGTGACACAGCAACCACAGTTATTGAGTGACACACAGGCAGGGAGCATACACACTGTGGATACCTAGACTAGGGGAGGATTCAGGTCTCAGGTGGGATGGTGCGGGATAGTGTGACATTTCATCACACTACTCTGAATGGTGAGAAATTTAAACCTTATCAATTGTTTATTTCTGAAAATGTCCATGTAATATTTTTGGACTGTGGATGACCACCGGTAATTGAAACCTCAGAAAGCAAAATCTCTGCTAAAAGGAGGCTACTGGAAATAATTACTGAACAAATGAAGTTCTTCTCACAAGCATAAGTAGGAAGATATACTAGCAGTTTTACTCACTGATGAATAACAAAGACAAATGCAAGTATTATACTAATTGTTATATGCTTTTTGCTGTATTTTAATTTTTCATTAAAATTTTCCCCTTTCAATGGACAATTTTTTTTTTTAAACAGAGTTTCGCTCTTGTCACCCAGGCTGGAGTGCAATGGCGCAATCTTGGCTCACTGCAACCTCCGCCTCCAGGTTCAAGTGATTCTCCTGCCTCAGCCTCCCAAGTAGCTGGGATTATAGGCACGTGCCACCACGCCCAGCTAATTTTTGTATTTTTAGTAGAGATGGGGTTTCACGATGTTGGCCAGGATGGTCTCAGTCTGTTGACCTTGTGATCCACCCACCTCGGCCTCCCAAAGTTCTGGGATTGATTACAGGTGTGAGCCACCACACCTGGCCTCAATAAGATAATTATTTAAATTTTTAACTATGATTTCATTGTCATATTTTTCTAAGATTTTTTACATAAATAAGTTCAGGAATCAGAGAATGTTTTCAAGTAAGGAAGGCAAGGTAACTAAAGGCAGGGATTTGGGAGCTGGCTGAGGAATCAAAGCCAGTTTCTGCCACTTGCTAGATTTTTAATAAATTGCTTAATCTCTCTAACATTCAAGTCTCTTACTTGAAAAATGGAGGAAATAAATATCTCATAAATTTGTAGTGGTTGAGGATTAAATGAACTAATGTTTGAAAAGTGTTTGACCCAGAGTGGATATTCAATAAATTATAGATGTTATGAAAAGTACTAATAATGAAATAATGTGAGCAAAAGTCTTAGAGTGAATTCAAGATTTGCGACGTCCCCCATCTCTACTACGTAGCTAGCCGTGTTCTAGATGGTGTAGGATCTGTTAGCCTGAACCTCTGAGTGAGGCCCATGCAGAGTCCCCTGCTGATGAGCAATGAGCATGTGGAATGAGCTACAAATGTACTTTTGCCTTTTTAAACCACTGTCATGCAGGGGTTGTTTGTTACTGCAGCCTAAGCAGCCTCTCCTGATGGATGCAGGAGGGAACACAGATGCTTCCACTGCTACCGTATCTAGGACTTGGGGAGAGGGATGATTTGGACAGTTTATAAAATAAGGGACAAGTAGATAAATGAGTGGAGGACAGAGTGGCCATCATTGGCAGGAGGTAATGGCTACTCCAGCAGTGAGCAGTATTGTAGAATAGGCATGGAACCCCATATCCTAACCGACATTGAATCAAGAAAAATAGTACTCATTTGGAATGGTCTTGAATGTACCGGTTCAGTTCCAGGAAAGTCTCAAGGGAGGTTAAAGAGATTTGAAGACCTGTATGTTTTTTATAGTCACTGTCTTCTTTCCTTCACAAAACAGGATGGAATTATCATGCTAATGTCTGCAGAGAAGGAAGCACAGATTAGGTGACTGTGGCTACTATGAGGGCCAGGAAGGCCCTCCTACCCATCCTATGGGTGCCCAGTAGGCATATGGAGAGGGGAGTGACTGGAGCACCTGCTCACCCCCATACTATGCCTGTTCTTCAGCTTCAGCTCTGGATCCCCCAGAGAGGGACTGCTGCCTGCATCTGGGTTCCTGGACAAATATGCAGTCTACCAGTAAGTGTTTTTAGATCCCCAAGAAAGTAAGTGCTTTATATTCCCTCTAAGTGGGCACACTACATTACCAAACCTGAAATTGAGACCTTTTCCAAATAGAAAAGCATAAACTTTGTGGTAAAGCTTCCTCAGACCCTTTGTCTCCCTGTCCAGACCAGTGTGTTCTCTGAAAGGAGGAAAGATGGGTGTTCTGTTCCCAAGAGATCACGGCATCCACCTGAGTCCCATCAGCTGAGTCACTTGTCTGCTCCTGTAGCATTTACCTTTATAGTGCGAAACCTCAGGGTGCTGGCATTTCAGCCTCATCCAGGAGGTTGGTACATGGTAAGCAACCTTTCATGTGTTGAATTACCAGTGCCCTGATCAAACCCTGGACAGAGTATCATCATCTAAATCGTTCATGTCCTGATTCAGTGTTTCCCAAGCTCTATGCCACAGAACCCAAGTTCTGGAAGACATAGATGTCAGGCTACCAAGGTGTTCTCAGGTCAAAGCATTTGGGGGTTCATTGTATTCTATTTTCCCTTCTCAGCAATTTGAACTGCTTATTAACACACTAAAGTTCTAACAAGTCCTCAAATAAAAAGTAATCTCTTTGACTCAAATAGATTGATTTAGTTATTCTTCTGAAATTTATCTGAATTTGACTATGAGCCATGTTTAGTATAGCAAAATGATTAACTTCTTAAGAAATAATGAATTTTTCTCAAATTTATTTTTCTGTATTTTTCTCAAATTTATTTGAATTTGGCCATGAGCCATGTTAGTATAGCAAAATGATTAACATCTTAAGAAATAATGAACATTGCCACACTGACTTAAGAATCACCACCCTGAATTATTCCTATGACTTGAGGCAGCACCACCTCTTGCCCTGTCCAGAGGAATAAGTTAGGTTGGAGATGGACCATATTCAGTCCAGCTAAAATGTTTGCATGAAGTCCCTGAAGGAGTCAGCCCTTTCCAACTGGGAGACTTCCAGAATAAACAAAGATGTTCATGAATTGGTGGGTTCATTGGGCATTACTAATTGCTCATTCAACATTTTTTTGCTTTTCTTCTCTGAATGTTTCAGTATTTGATCATCTCAAGATCAGTAAGGAATTCAACTGGTCACTGTCACAGCTGAGGTTTTCTGGTGTTCAAATATGCCTGTTTCAGACAGAATAGTGCCCCCTCC
Organism: Chlorocebus sabaeus; assembly: GCF_047675955.1. Taxonomy (NCBI): domain Eukaryota; kingdom Metazoa; phylum Chordata; class Mammalia; order Primates; family Cercopithecidae; genus Chlorocebus; species Chlorocebus sabaeus. Next base: position 45,373,239 of record NC_132915.1, read on the forward strand.
TGCCACAAAGATATCCACTCACTTCCTGGAACCATGTTACCTTACATGGCAAAAGGGACTTTCTGGTTAAATTAAGAATCTTGACATGGGGAGATTATCCTGGAATATGTGTGTGGCTCTAATGTAATCCCAGGGTGTTTATAAGAAGGAGATAAGAAGGTCCATGAGAGAAAAAGATGTGATGATGGAAACAGAGGTTGGAGTAATGCCCTTTGAAGATGGAGGAAGGAGCCATGAGCCAAGGAATGCAAGCTTAAAGAGGCAAGAAAATAAGAGTCTCACCTAGATCCTCCCAAAGGAATGCAGCTCTGTCTACACCTTGATTTTAGCCTTGTAAGACTTATTTTGGACTTCTGACCTCCAGAACTTTAAGATAATAAATTTACATTGTTTTAAATTTACCATAGTAAACTTACAGTAATTTGTTACAATAAAAATAGGAAACTAATACCTTAATCTTATCCTACCTCAAACTGGCCCAGGCCCATATAATCAAACCTAAGAGTATCCACTCTAAAGGGATATTATTCTGATTTAGAAGGAGCCAACTCTCAACGTCTCCTCCTTTCTTTCTACTTCCAGGAGCTGGGCCCCCTATGAGAGCAACTGCTCCATGTGGGAGTGAATTATTGGTTGTTATCATGGCTTCCTCAGGCATAGAAAAACCCCTCATAGATATGCTCAGACCACCAGAAGCAAGAGCAGATGAGGCAGACCTAGCAGTGCAGGTTCAGAAGAGGAACTGTGTGCTACTTTCTTGGACAGGTTTGATTTTACCTTCTGCTGTATGCAGCCAACAACCCAAGCAGTTCCCCTTATTCTGGAAACCAGAGCACATATCAAGAGGTGGCATCATTTCGGGAACAGGAAAGTCATGTGACCAAAGGGAGTTGTAGCCATACATCATGGATACAACAAATAGAAACAATATGGAAGAACATGTGTGCAGAGGGAATACCTACATATATGGCACCTGAAATTCAGGGCCACTCAGAGATAGCATCCTGGGAAGCCCAGCCTGTATGCTGAGAACCTGCTATTAGGATAACCAGTCATCTCAGATGCCTGGGACTGAGGCAGTTTCCAGACATGTGACTTCCCATTTTAAAACCAAGACAGTCCTTTCATATATTGCTGGTGGGAATGTAAACTGGTACAGCCACTTTGGAAAACAGTTTGACAGTTCGTCAATAAGTTAAACATAGAATAACATATGACCCAGCAACTTCACTCCTAAGAGTATGCCCCAAATAACTGAAAATATATGTCCACATAAAAACTTGAACAGGGACTGGGCATGGTGGCTCACACCTGTAATCCCAGCACTTTGGGAGGCCAAGGCGAGTGCATCTCCTCAGGTCAGGAGTTCAAAACCAGCCTGGCCAACATGGTGAAACCCTGTCTCTACTAAAAATACAAAAATTAGCCTGATGTGATGATGTGTGCCTGTAAGCCCAGCTACTCGGGAGGCTGAGGCAGGAGAATTGCTTGAACCCAGTAGGGATCCCAGGAGGCAGAGCTTGCAGTGAGCTGAGATTGTGTCACTGCACTGCAGCCTAGCCTGGGTGACAGAGCGAGACTTCCTCTCAAAAACAAACAAAAAAACTTGAACAGGGATATGGATAGTGGTGCTATTCACAGTGGCCAAAAGGAAAAAGCAACTCAGATGTCCATCAGCCGATGAATAAACAAAATGTACTTTAGCCATACAGTGGAATATGATGCAGCCATTAAAAGTAATGAAGCACTAAAACATGCTATAACGTAGATGAACCTTGGAAATACTATGCTAAGTGAAAAAAGCTAGTCATAAAAGCCCATTTACTATATAATTCCATTTATCTGAAATGTCCAGAAGTGGGAAAATTTATAAAGACAGAAAGCAGATCAGTGGTTGCTGAGATCTTCGGGAAGGGGGAATAGGGAATGACTGCCAGTGGGTGTGGGGTCTCCTTTGGGACTGATGAAATGTTCTGGAACCAGATAATAGCAGTGGTTGCACAACATTAATGCACTAAAAGCCACTAATTGTGCATACTAAAATAGTGAATTTTGTGTTATGTGAATTTTACTACAGTTAAACAATTTTTTAAAAAACAAGACAGTCCCAGGCCAAGTGGGACGAGTTGGTCACCCTACGGCTAGCATCCACACTGGTAAGGAAACCAGGCTCAACTGTCTGGTAAGGGAAGATCACGATACTCAGAGATACCACGCCAAGCTCTGTGTTTTGCTGGAGAGGACCTGGGTCAGAGAAGTGGGTGTGGTAACCCATCTCACCCCTCACACAGGAATCTAAAAGTTGTGGAGTCCTCTGCTTGTTAAAGCTGGGGTCACCCTAACCCTGCCACACCAGAACCAGGGTCTCAACAGATTCACGTGGTGTCGGACAGACAGGGAGACTCAACCAGTCATTAGCTATCCCTCAAACACTTGTGCTCATTTGATCACCTGTAATAAAGGTTCTCTGGCTGTGAATCCAGACTACCTTTCCCTAGGGTCTCTGGGTTTGGGATGGGAGGTTCACAAGAAGTTGCTACAGGCTACTGGAATCCAGTCAGTGGGTTTTCAAGCCACCTCGAGGGCCCTTGCTCCTTTGTTGCCCTGTGTCTCCACCCCTTTACCCAGTGGGTAATCATTTAACCTATTCTTGGACCTTGATCCTCAATACACGACTTGCGGGTTTTGCTCATCAGTTGATAATGGCAGAAATGTTCGCTTCTGTCCAGTCCTGGGCTCCCACAGAGCTGAGCAAGGACATTTCTCTGCCCCAACTGCCAGAGGCAGGAGATTAGACAGGGATGACAATTAAGAGGTTACTGGTATTAGGAAAATCATTAAACATTAAAACTGGAGATATAACTAGGTAAAAAAGAAAAAGCTAGAAATGTGGTTACACTGGATAAAAAGCAATAATAATTGAAACATTCATGAAAATGTTTATCATCTATATTTAATTGCTCTGCAGCATAACACAACTATGTGTATTGGTAAATATGTATTATATTAATATATTGTCACTTTAGATTTCCCCAGTTAACCCTCTGTGAGTTTACTCAGTCTTCATAATTTATTGCTCATGCAGCATGGTCATCTGTTTCCAACCTAGAAAATTAGTGGGCCTATGCCTCGGGCTTATGAGCTATCAGTTCTATGCCTTGACATTGCACTTGGTGATGCAGGGCAGAAGTAGTTTGGTGGTTTCTCAGCCCAAGGTTGAGTAAACAGATGTCCCGGAGTTGATTTTCCCCAGAATAATTGCATACAATGAGCACAAATGTTTAATTAATCAGGAATCTTGTGCTTATTATCTTTTCTCTGGGCTTCCACTGATAATGACCCAGAGGAAATTTCTTTTCCTTTGTGGGAATGATATTTTATTTAAAGGTTTTCATTTCATCATCTGATCCTCCCCCCCAACCCCCTTTTCTAGTAAAAGAGAGAGAAAGAGACTGACTGAGTGAATACCTGGACCACCAACAAAAGAAAGGAACACCCAAGCTCATGACTGCAGAGAGGCAGTGATGCAGCCAGGTGGAAGGCATCTCCACCACTCACATCAGTCTCAAAACTATGCTGAACTCAGAATAATTTAATATTTTATATTCACTTGATGCAAAACTTTTCTCCCCAAAATCAAAGTTGCGAGGAAGGAAAGAGAGTTAAGCAAATGTTTAACATACAAGAAAGTGGAAAGGCACTTGTGTATGAAGTCAGGTTTGAGTTTTCAGGACTGAGTGTTGCAGTCCAGGTTGATTCCCTAATGAAGGGCCCACTTGCCAAGCCTGGTGCACGGCACAAAACATTAATCAGGACATTGTTTGCATTAAAGGGCTGAGTTTTTCAGTGGGTAATCATCAGGGAAACCCAGTCAAGGGCGAACAAGGACGGCAGACCTGATTAATTAAACATCTGCACCAGGGTTAAAAGCAAGACTTACCCTATTGGTTGTATAAGAGCTGTTGATATTAATGCCACGCGTGGAACTGGGAAATATTGTTTGCTGAAATCCTGTCTGCATGGAAAGCTCCACGTTCAGAGCATATCAAGTTGTATCTTTCTATATTATTTCAGCTGCTTCCTGTGTCACTAGGTGTAAGGGGTTCTGGGCAGAGTAATGGTATACTTAGCTTATCCCTTCAAGGAGAAGGCGGCATTTGAACTAGCCTTGACACATAGGTTAAATTTTGTGAAGGGCATTCCAGGGAGGGGGGCCAGCGTGAGCAAAGGCAGGAGATATGTCTTCATGGCCATGAGTCTTGGTCTGATTGGAGCCAGGGACTGGAAAGTCAGTGGGAATTAGTGTTGCAAATGTATGTCCTGATACCAGACACTGAGGTTCAATCTGAAAGCCATGGAGCTACTGGAAGCTTCTTCAGTGGTGGATGGGTGGCGTGACCACAATGTTTCCAGAAGAATGATTTGGAGTAGTGGGGAGAATGGATGTCTGGTTAGGAGAGAGACCGACCGGGAGAGGGATCCGTTAAGATGATACCCAGTGATGTGGGTACTAAAGCAGACCAAAGTAAATCTAGTACAAAAGAGAAAGGATTTTCACAGATAAAGTCTAGTACAAAAGGAGCTACAGTGAGGGTGGCCAGATAAAATATACGACACCCATATATGGACACACTGATACTAAATATTATTTGTTGTTTATCTGAAATAAAAACTTACTTGTCATCCTGTATTTTTGTTAAGTCTGGCAGCTCTAGCTCCTGTCAGTTTTGTTAAATCTGGCAGCTCTAGCTCCTGGTGTGGCAGCTCTGAGAATGTACCTCTCAGATCTCCAACTGGAGGGAGAATCATTCATTGACTGAGGCCCCAGCTGCTGTATTCTGAAATTGCTGCATTTGTCCCAAGGCTGTGCTTCCCGTGGGCTGCTCTCAGTCAGTGACTTGGCATGGCAGGGATGCTAGGCATGGGACCTCTCTGATGGATGACTTTGGCTCTGGGACTTCCCCTAGTATTGCACTGCAGTCTAAGACACTTCCACTCAATCCTCCTTCCTTCCCTCCTTTTCATGGAGTCAGACCTATACTGTAGTCTGACAGCTCTCCAGTCTCTGCCGGCTCCTTTTTTTCTCTAGGGGCTTGCCATGGTAAAAAGCCTTAGCCTCCTCTTGGCCTCTTCTTCTAAAAAGACCCAGAGTAATGTATCTGGTGTCCAAATGGAAGATGGCAGGCCCTGGGTGGAGAAAGTTTAAGATTTTTAGATGTGGAGTAGGAACTAGTGAGGGCTGTAAGGCAACAAGTGGTAAAAGGAGAGGAGAGAAAGGACTTAGAAGGGGCAACATCTTCTGATTTGGGCTTGTTTTACTTAGTCCTCGATGAGTGCACACCAAAATCATACATAATACATTTTAAAATGCCCATAATTCGTGCCCACAAAAATTCTGGTTAAGTCTTAGGTCTTAGATGATTCAGACATCTGTGATCCTGATGTTCCCTCCTGGGTGAGAAACCTTGTTTTAAAGGACTTGGGTCAGGAATGGTAAATAGATTTTGTCTCTAGAGGATCTCTGATAAATTGGTGATGCTTGGAGGGCTGTGCTGACAAAAGCTGTGTGGCCACATCTGGGCTCAGGGGAAAAGATCTGGGATTGATTAGAATGGTCTGCTAAGGTTGAGGGAATAGGGGCAGTAGGAGTGCTCTGTATTTGTTACACCTGCCTATGTTGGTAGATTGTTAAAGCCAATATCCTATGCCTGAAAGGAGGCTGTTCCTGTAGTCTGGGAAAGAAGCAGAAGGGCCTGAAGTATAGTTGAGGCTGTCAGGGTTAGAGAGGTAAAAAATAGGGTGATAAATGTGAGATTTTTGGAGCTAGAAGGAGAAAGACTTGGGAACCAAATTGGTGCACAAAGTAAAGGTGAGAAAGACTCAGATAAGATTCTGAGGTTTCAATGACTGAGAGGTGTGTATGTGTTCAACTAGCTGGACCATAGCTCCTTGCCAACTGGGACTAAGTCATAGTTGGGGCTGTTATGGCAAAATACCTTAGACAGGGTAGTTTATAAACAGGAATTTATTTACCACAGTTCTGGAGGCTAGGAAGTCCAAGATCAAGGCTCTGTCAGATTTGGTGCCTGGTAAGGGGCTGTTCCTCATTGATGGCACCTTTTGTTTGTGCTCACATGGCAGAAAGGCAAGAGGGCAGGGCAGCTCTCTGGGGCCCGTGTTTTAAGGTCACTAATTCCATTCATGAGGAGAGAGCCCTCATGATCTAATCATCTCCCAAAGACCCCGCCTTTAATACCATCACCTTGGTGATTTGGTATCAACACATACATTTTAAGGCAAGGTCACAAACATTTAGATAACAGCAGACTGAAAATTTGAGTTACTCTTTATATACCTAGTAGTAGTAGCAGCAGCAGTAGTGGTCATCATCAGTCTTTTTATTTTCTAGTTCATTACACCTCTGTGTATTTTATATGAATGGCATATTTGGATGAATAGATAAATGTACAGATTCATATTTAGTTATGTACATATTTGTTGTTTAAATATGAAAATGTGTATAGAAATTTCATCTATTTTGAAGCACTTGAAAAGATTTTAGTATATAGTCTATAGGTGTGTACTGTTCAATGCATCTTTAGTAGAAAAAGAATGTGTTGATTTAAAGTGGGTTTAGATTAAGAATATGAACATTTGATATGCAAAAGTAGCAGTGTGTATGGTGTGTTAAGGACAAAGGAACATCTGTCTGGTGCTGCTTCTCACCAGGAGGTCCCATGCTTGGTCAGGCACGCACCCACAGGGAGGGGAGAGGTGACAGAGGCTCTGGGTTTGTGACCACAGAATGCAGAGGACCTGACTCATTTCCCTTCCCGCGCTGTAGGCCGTGGTTTGTGGTGGTGGCTCACCACGCTGGCCAGGAGCTTGCCTCTCCTACCATTCCCACTCCATGTGATCGCTTCTGAAGGTGCCAGCTCCTGGCTTTCCATCTGGGGAACGCAGACATTTTTTTCAAGAGGGTGGAGGGAAAATCAACATGAAGATTAATGGAGTTCAAAGCAGAAAGAGAATGAAAATACTGGAAACCTTTGCCTGTGATTCAGTGTTCAGGGGCACAAGAATACACTTGAGACAAAGAAGAAGAGCCAAGTTGAGTTCTGGGGCCAGAGCTTTGAGTTTAAGAAATCTCTTAAAGACCTCACTTTATGCAATATGGCCTTGAAATTAGCGGTTGAATATTGCCCACTTTCTCTTCTTTCTTGAATGCTGGCTAGGGGCTTAGGTTTAAGATGAATTTTAGGAGCATTCCTCTGAAAATAGGTTTTTCAGCCTGCATTTGTAAAAATAGCTTCTCCCAACTAGAACACCAACGCATGTTCCGCATAATGTGGGCGTTCTATGGGATAACACGCTACTAAATACTACACAAAAGTAAGTTATTAATCTCATTTCAAGTAGCATAGGAAATTTTTAGTGACTAGTAAATCCAATATTTCACACTCAAAAAACTTGAAAGAATGTTCAGTACAAATCTAACATGTGTTAAGTTGTATGTATACCAACCAGCAGATCCACTCTTCACTGTAGACGTTGGCAATAATCTAGCCAGACTAGAGTCACAGTGTTTACTGTGATATGCTAAATTACCTGAATCTGTTGCACCCTGATTTCTCTCTGAAAAGCCAAGTTGTTGATGGTCAGGGAGCTACTCCCTCAATTGGATCTGTATAGGGCTTCGGGGAAATCGAATGGCCAGTTAAGCTAATCACAGGTGTGAATTCCTTATGGGCCCCCTGAGGACAGCCCAGAGAATGCGTTTCCCAGCTGCAAGAGGTACACTGAATCATAATATGTAACCACATCCTGAGGGGTCGATAGGATTCCCTGGCTGCCAAACAGGGCCGTTTTTGATGAGGCTTAGCTAGGGGGAACATGTCGAGGTGGGGTAGCTACTGGACACCACGGTCCGTGAGCATGCCCTCCACCCCAGGGCTCTGCGGGATGTGGCAGCCCCCAGAGCTGGGCAGGGAGCAAGCTTGCCCTTCCTCAGTTCCCACTGCTTACTCTTCAGCAGGGGAGCACAGCCAGTGCTGCTCAACTCACAAAATGGTGCCAGACGGGCCCTGAGAGAAACACGTTCAAAGGCCTTTTTGTCTAGGAATGCATCCGTGCCGAGGAAGGGAATGTTATGCATGACATGCCCGGATGGGCTTTCAACCCACCCAAGTCCAAACCTCATTTGCTCTCTGGGAGAGAGGAAGGTGGCAGGAGAGGAAGCCAAGTGGGCAGGATGCTGCCAACATTCAAGCGGGAAGGGCCCTGCTCTGGAATGAGCACGCTGGCAGAGGAATGCATTTTAGAAATGTTGTGGTGAATGAGACACCGAAGTTTATTTTAAAATGAAAGATTTATGAAAATAGCCTGATACCTGAGGGAAAAAAAGAGACGAGAGTTGAAATAGATGATGGTTTGCAAGCTTGGATGATGTGGAACATGAGAGAGCAATGTGGAGGACTGGCTGGGAGGAGAAGGACCACTGGCCATGGGCGAGAGGCCAAGAAGAGAGTTCGGGGAGGGCAGCGGAGGGCATAGGTGGCCAGTCTGGGATCTGGCTTCTATCCTACTTCCACATTAGTTTCCCTGACCTGGGAATGTTTTCTCATCTGTACAGTGGAGTGGGGACCGAGACACATTGTTGCAAAGCACAAATATCCAGGTTGGCTCCAAGAAGCAGAGAACTTTTTGTTTGTTTTTTTAGAGGCAGGATCTTGCTCTGTTGCCCAGGCTGGAGTACAGTGGCACCATCATAGCTCGTAGCAGCCTCAAACTCCCAGGCTCGAGTGATCCTCCCGCCTAGGCCTCCCAAAGTGCTGGGATTTCAGGCATGAGCCACCATGCCTGGCCAACAGGGAACTTATTGTAAGGATAAGGATTAGCTCCTAGAACCTGAGGAAGGGGTGAGAATCAAGGCAACTGTAGGGATTTGGCAAAACAGGGACAAATGTGCAGGTTCTCCAGGGTCTGGAATCCAGGTTTAAGGAGCTCTAAAAGTCTTCTGTCTTAGTGCAGCTCCTCCCCAAGATCCACATTCTTAGGAGGGCAATTCCAGCTGGTTTAGCGTGGGTCATATTCTCACCTCCTGGCCAGAGGAGGGCACCCAAACCATGAGCCAGGGAAGAGAGGTTCCCAGAAGAGGACTGAGGGAACTGGAGCTGGACAAACAGAAACACTGGTGTCCACTGTGCAGGGTTAGGATTAAACCACAAGCAGGCATCATCTCAATTCCACAGAGTCATGGAAGCAAGGGAAGGCTGTAGTCTATGTCTGATAGTGCTGCTTTGTATGTGTTATTACAGGGGTCCCCAGCCCTCAGGCCATGAACTGGTACCAGTCCATGGCCCGTTAGGAACTGGGCTGCACAGCAGGAGGTGAGTGGCAGGAGAGCAATGTACACTTCATCTGTACTTACAGCCACTCCCCATCGCTCACATTATGGCCCAAGCTCCACCTCCTATCGGAACACCAGCGACGTTAGATCCTCATAGGAGCACAAGCCCTATTGTAAACTGCATGCATGGGATCTGGGTTTCGTTCCTTATGAGAATCTAATGCTCGATGATCTGTCTCTGTCTCCCATCACCCCCAGATGGGACTGCCTAGTTGTAGGAAAACAAGCTCAGAGCTCCCACTGATTCTACATTATGGTGAGCCGTATAATTATTTAATTATATATTACAATGTAACAATAATGGAAAACCTAGGGCAATAAATCTAATGCGCTTGAACCATCCCGAAACTATCCCCCTAGCCCCACCCCGTCTGTCGAAAAACTGTCTCACACAAAACCAGTCCCTGGTGCCAAAAAGTTTGGGGACACTGTGTGACTGTATTAACCTTCCACAGTCTCCCTGAGAAAGAGGAAACTGAGGACAGAGAGACTCAGGAAATTGTCTGGGTTCTCCCAACATCCTATGCTAAGATCAGGTGGCAGGACCCCAAGGGCAGGCGTGCCTCCTGATTGTCAGTGGTGTCCACACAGGGAGCTCAAGGGAAGAGGGGAGTGGAATGGTGTCTTCCAGCCTGAGGCTGCCCCAGAATTCTGCATGCTTCATATGTGCACAACAGAATTTTTTCACCTAAGCTTCTTAATGTAAGTTTGAAGATCAAGTGCTTATCTCATATCTTACATATTTTCAGGAATGCTGGAAGAGGGGAAACAGGCCACCTAGTAGCATTTTCAGAAAGAATTACCTAGGGGAAGGAAGCAACAACGTGCACTGACAGGTGCTAGGTTCAGTCACTGGCTTTGGGTTGCCACAGAGCCCTCCTTGTTTCTGTAGCAAGAGGTGTGGCTTCAGTTGCGTTGGAGTTCCCACCATTGGCGTCTATCAGCCTTCCTTACGAAGAGATGCAAAGATTTAACGGTTTCAGGAGGGAGGCCACCTAATTTGACACACATTTGACACACACATTTGACACATTCTGCACATTCTTGTACTAGAATAATAATAGGCTGGTGAGATGGCATTTTCAACGGGTGGCAAACTGCCCTTTTTACCTCACTGTGGGAAGGGAGATCTCACACATTGTTTCCACAGTAATTTGATTTCAGCTGAGAACAACTGCAGGAGACACTGTTGGGAATGCAACCAAGGTTCAATGTGGAGCTCATTACTGAAATTAGATGTTTCAGTGCATGTGACATAGTTGAGTTCTCTTGAATGCCTCAGGGAAGCCTCCTGTCGTGAGTTCTGTCCATCAGAATGGACAGGGGGCCAGTGTTCTCCCCACTCTGATGGACACTGCCCCAATCCTGGGGCGCAGGTGGCTTGAGTGTTTTGGAAAGCTAATATAGCCTGAAGACTTTACCTACCAAAGCTCCCCTGGATCTCAGGTTGGTACTACAATCATGTTTTTCATGTTGTGGGCTTTATTCTCCAGAGTTTTTACATGTGGCGTCCTCCATTTGGTTTTCAAGTTTTCTGGGCCCAAAGGTTAACTTGGAGAGTGGGGTCTATCCTCTTCTATCCCCAGGCCAAACTTAATAAATGCGCAATTGAGAAGAAACATAGTACACTTGATATGCAAACACAGTTTCAAATAGAGTCTGCCAGTCCCTATTTTTCAACCAGATGGCTACCCCTAAGACCTTTGACGACTCTGTTAGTAGCACTGAGTCAAATGAATTATATACTGAGAATAAAGAAAACTTAGGTAAGGCAGCGTTTTGTAAGGGAACTGTTTTCTTAGCTCCCAGGTTTTGACTGCAGCTCTCAGCTAATTCAGATATCTGTTTATAATAGCATTTGGAGAGATCCTTCAAACTGGGTCTTAAAAACAAAAAGAACATACTAAGAAAGAATCCACAGGAGGATTTGAACTGCTTATATGTTAATACATAATTAACATGGACATTATTAGAAATAAAAAACTAACACAGTGGATCCCTTTTAAAAAAATTTCGGTTCTTTCCCCCTAAGTCCCTTATGCAGTTATGTCTAAGAGAATTGTCTTCTTTTTTTGTGGGGTGTGCTTTCTCTTAATTTAACACCCAAGTTCACAGATTACTTCCTGCCCTAGGATCTGTGGCGAATGTCACCACCTGTGACGGGGCTCTTATTTATGAACTGAGGAACATTCTCCATCTTTGTATGTATGCTAATTCAAAATCCACTCCAAGTTCCAAGCATTTATGATGACTTCTAAAAGAGATTACTTTCCTCCAGCATTCTTTGCTTACCACCTGCTTCTAGTTACTTATTTCTCCAGGAAAGATTTACCTTTCTTTCAGCATGGCCTTATGGCTTTCTGTCTCCGAACATTTTCTCCCTGCTGCCTCTGTGTGTTTCATTCTCCCCTTACTGAAGATTAGAGGAGGGGATTGATATTTGTTTCAACAAATATTTATTCAATATCCACTATGTCAGTCACTGGGCTAGGTGTTGTGTGGAAGAGTAACTTACACATTTGATCAGAGTTGAAAATAAATTCTACCGCTATGCAGAAACATGCTCACCTTGATGTTTCCTGAGAAACACTATCAACACCTTCCCTGGTTACAGCAGCTGACTCTTACCTTTAATAATTTTGTGCCCACAGCTGGGGGTACACAATCATTGATGGCATAGCTTTATACAAGAGAAGTGTTGAAGAAAAGTTATTGGTTTCAGGGATACTAATTATTTCCTCTAATGATCACTTCTTCCCTTCCTCTAGGTCCTCTTGCCAGAAAAGCTCTCTCTCCACAGACCAACAGGAAGTTCCCTAAGTACTATGAGACCATGTCTCTGCCTATAGCTGGCTGCATTGGACATGGATTCCTGGCCCAAGGGGACAAAGACACAGAAACTACGTTAGTTGTGTTGGGAACATAAATTGGAAAGGCAAGTATTTGTGAAAGCTGAGACCTACATTTTGTGGTTTCCACGATGGCCCAAGAACAGGCCAAGAAAGCCATCAGCACAAAGAGACAAAAGAGAAATTTCTCTATCTTAACTAGCACAAAAAAAGTCTCTCAATTGTCAATCAAGAATTCTGAACCAAGAATCCAATGCCTTACTTCGGTTTGAGGTTTGAATTTACACTATAGATGTGCTCTAGGAATATCTTAGATGAGATATTGACATAAAAATGTGGTTCTATACTATTCAGCCATAAAAAAAGAATGAAATCCTGTCATTCACAGCAACATGGATGAGCCTGGGGGACATCATGTTAAGTGAAATAAGGCACAGAAAAACAAATACTGCGTGTTTTCATTTGTGGGAGCTGAAAAAGTTGTGCTCATAGAAGTAAAGAGTAGAATGTTAGGATCAGGGATGAAGAGGAAAGGATGGTTACAGATACAAAATTACAGCTAAATAGAAGAATAAGTTCTAATGTTCTATAGCATTGTAGGATAACCATAGTTAACAATAATTTATTGTACATTTTCAAATAGCTAGAAGGGAGGATTTGAATGTTCTCAACACAGAAATGATGTGTTTGAGGCGATAAATATTCTATTTACCCTGAATTGATCATTACATATTGTATACATGTATGAAAATGCCACTCTGTACCCAATAAATATGTACAATTATCACATGTCAATTAAAAAAATAAATACATGGGTGAATAAATGTGATTCTAGGCCATGATGCCTTGCAATCATGAACCAAGCACAAAACTCTCCAGTAGGTCACATCCTCAACCCAGACCACACAAGATCCCCTGAATAGATACAGCTCCACTGAAGATGATCTCAGCTTCCAAAATTATGAAGCACATTAGAAATGGTTCCCCATGAGAGAGAACCAGTGGATAGAATACACAGTGGGATCAGATCCCCAGGCACTTCAGGTAACAAACATGTTACATAAGGACTATGTTTAAAATGATTCAAAGCATAAAATTAGGAATTGAAAACATAATAAATTATGACAAATATATAATATACCATGAAAAAAATAAGAGATTTGAAAAAGAAACAAATGAAACTTCTAAAAGTAATAAATATAGTCATCAATTTTAACAGATTAGACTTGGTTAAAGGAAAAAGTAGTAAACTGGAAGAGATGTAATTCCAATTCAGAATGCATCACAAAAACATAAACATGTGAGGGAGTAACTAAAGAAATGGAGGAAAAAGTGAGAAAGAATAAGAGTTTAGAAGTAGAAATAGAAAATGAAGGAGAAGAAATATTCAGAGAGAAAAAAGACTGAGAATTTTTTTTACAATGGCTAAAAGATAAATATCATGAGATTCAGGAAGTAAGGTGAGCCATCAGCTGAATAAGTAAGTGTGAATTCAAACTTCAAGTCCACTATAATGAAATTGTAAAATACTGATGCCAAAAAGTTCTTAAAACAATCAAAATTTTTTGGGTGGGAATATAATTAGACAGGCAGCAGATTTCTGAACAGCAACAACAGAAACCAAAAGTCAGTAAGATGACATACCCAAAGCACTAAGAAAAATCACTGCCAGTTTGCAGTTATATAGCCAGCTAAACTAGTACTCAACAACACATACAAAATTAAGGTTTTATTTGGTTTTGGTCACCAAAAATGCTCGTAAAGTAATTGCTAAGGGATTTATTTCAAGTAGAAGAAAATTGAACTAAAAAGGAAGGGATGAACTCTAAGAGGGGAAGTTAAATTTAAACAAGCATTGTCTATAGAAGTTAATATTGACCGATTTTAAGGGTATAAAAGTGAAAATGAGATATTTGACAACAATAATAGATAAAATGGGTGGGAGATGTTTGGAGCTCTGAAGATTGATAGGTGAGTAGAGATGACATTTTGTACTTTTCAAAGTCAAGTATGTGTGTTAAAAATGTAAGGGTAACATCTAAAACGTCTGTATGTATATACAGAAATACAAATAAGACTGATAATTACCAAATCAGTAGAATAGGAAAAGAGGAAATAAAGAAATCGCAATCAATCCCACTAAAAGTTTGGAAAAAAGAAAGCAAAGATCATATATAGCAAGGTAAATACAAAGCTCAAACTAAGATGGCAGAAATGAACCCTAAAAAAAAGTAAATGAATTAAATGTATCTGTTAAAACACAGAGATTATTAACCTGGATGAAAAAAATAAAAATGTATGTGGTTTTATAAGAGAAAATATGAGGGCAAAGAAAAGAACAAAAACAGAAAAAAATTAGAAAAAGACCTATCACGCAAAAAAAAAAAAAAAAAAAAAAAAAAAAGGCTGAATATATGCCTGAATATATGTTACACTTGTGCCAGACTAAAGGGCAGAATTCATGATTATTAATAAAGGTTGTTATAAAAAATATAACACTTCTAGTACATATATAATATGATAGTCTCAAAACTTGGAGTCCCAAGAGGAACTGTGAAATTACAATCATAGTAGATATTTTAACACATCTGTCTCAGGGAAGTAAAGCTGACTTTAAAAATTAGAGAGGAAGACTTTTCAACAAGTCATTTTGGGAATGATAATGACAGTTGTCCAAATAGTGCATCTGGTTCCAGCTCAATGAGGTTCAGGGTCCTTCTTAAGCAAACTTTCCGTAGTAAAATCCTATGAGGAGGAGGGAGCAGGATTCTCTGACCTTTGCTGTCACCTGTGCAGGACTCCCTCATGTGACTGAGTCCCTTATTCCAGCCTTGACTCGGGGAGGGGGTGATTTTGGCATGTGAGTACTGCTGTTATGTAACTTGGCTACGATTTTTTTCCTTCTGCTTTTTAAGTTAGTGCAAGCTATTGTGGCCTCAAGATTCTTTGCACACAGCTGAGGCTGCAGAAAGTCACACGTGTTAGAATGCAGGCTAAATGGCTGTCACAAAGACATGGAAGAATACAGTGGCTCAGAGGAGGCTGATGATTTCTCCTCATGGAACAGTCTAGGTTCCCTGCAGGTCGGTAGCCCTAGGAAGGTAGGTGGCGCTGTTCCATAAAATCATCTAGTCTCCTGTTGTGCTGCTCCAGTAGCCCCTAAGGTTGTCCTCTTCCTCATTCTTATGTCTGCGTCCCAGCCCATGGGAAAGGCAAGCAGCTACTTTAAAAAGTTGTGACCCAGAATTTGCCCACATTACTCCCACCATGTCCATCTCCTTGGAAATCAGTCACTCAGTCACATGGCCCCCCTGAGCTACGTGGGTGTCTGGGAAATACCATCTCCAGCCAGGCAGCCATCTTCCTTGCTTCTGTGTGTGAGTGTAATGGGGTGCGGGGTGGAGGTGGAGGTGTGTTCATTCCATTGCCAGAAGGAAGGAGATTGGACCGGTTAACAGAAGAAAATGAACAGTGTCTGCCACAGCATACAAGTTTATTTCTAATCATCGCCTACTCATTACATGTGAGGGACACTGGAACCTTTCAGAATCTCAGTTTCATCATCTAGAAAACTGCACCTCACAGAGTTGTTATTAATGGCAATCAAGTTGAAGGGAGGAAAGGTGAGGGCCAGCTGGGTGCCCTGTTACCCCCTCACTCCGCAATCCCTCCTCTGCATAGCACAGAGGCCCCTAGCCAGACGCACACTCCGCCACAGAGCCACAGGCACCGTGTTGGAGGCTGGCCAACACTTTGCCCAGTCCTGCCTCTGTTCCTGGAGCCCCTCTTTCCTTATCTTGATCCCCCCAACTTCTCCCTCCTGCACCGCCCCCGTGAAGGGATTCTGCAGATTGATGGACTGTCATCTAGAAGGTGGATGCAGACCTCAGATTCCTGAGTTCTTGAAGGAAAGGGATTAATGAGCCCTCAGAGTTGTCTCTGGGCTGGAGCTCATCTCGGTGCCTGCTCCAGCTGGGACAGCCCACCGCAAAGAGAAAGGCAGGCAGCTGCGAAGCTTTGGTCATGCTGCCCTGTAGGTGACCTGTCAGGTTTTGTTTGTGATTGTTTGTGCCCAGTGGTGCAGGTCACATGCTGAGCTCCTCCCAGGAATTTGATTGTTTGCAGTTGTAAAGTGCAGGAGCTTGGATCTGTCCGAGCAGAGGGTTAAATCATAGAGTGTTTTACAAGAGCAGCTATACGGAATGCCTTGTTTTCTCCTTATATGGCTATTTTTCTCAGTCCAGAATCCCAGGGTGTATTTTACGTGGTTGAAATACACAAATGGAGTCACAGTCTTAGCCAAACATGCTATGTGGCTTTAAAATTAACAAGCTTCTCTCTACTTCTGTACCTCAAACACACATTCACATGCACAGTTTCTGTTGAGACTCTGCGAAGATACTCTCTCTCTCTCTTTTTTTTTTTTTTTGCCAAAAATATTTGATGGGGGTGAATTTCTACAATTCCCTTGCTTTATGTATAAGAAATATTTCTTTTGAGGAGAGTCGTTTGCAAGCATGTGGGTCAAACCTAAGCATCAAGTTTTTAATGAGCGGCTACTGTGTATGTAGCTAACTCTAGGGTATAAAGACAGAACTGGGTGCCCAACATTAAAATATGACAAGGAAAGATGTTTAATGAAAGTTCAAGATGACACTGGGCAAAGTAGCAGAAGGCAGCACTAGGTGAGTAAGCGCATGGGCTTCCTTTCCCGCAGGGGCTCAAAGGAAGGAGAAATCTGTTCAGATTGGTGTGTTCAGGACAGATTTCATGGAAGAAGTGGAGGTTCGAGCTAGTTGGATTTGGCCAACTAGGTCAGTGGGAGTGGGGAGGCATTTGGGTGCAGGGAAAAGGCCTAAGAGAAAATACAGAGGAAATAAAACGAAGAAGCTTTTAGAAGACAGCAAATAGTCCAGTGTCTAGAGCAAATGGCTTATGTAGGAGAAAAGGAGTTTTAGGTGGGAAAGATAGGCTGAGGCTGGGAATGTTCTGTATAAGGCGAAGAAGCTGGGGTTTTTGTTTCATGGTAAAGGGAAGGCAATGAAGACTTTTTAGTACTTATTTTGATCTGAACCAGGTGTCTGAGTTACAGGATTTCCAATAATTTATATTTCTGAAACTTTTTTTTTTTTCTTTTAGCCTGCGTTAGTGAATATCACTTAACCCAGAAAACTAGGATTGGATTAATTAAATATGATGTTTGGATATTGAAAATAAGAGGGTTTATCAAAATTTCCTTATTGTTGATTTCATAAATGAGAAATACAGAGTTTAATATTGAATATAGTTCTTGGCCACACCTTCTGGAACACAAATTATGAACTCAGGTTTTTCAGGGAAAAGTTGAATGACCAACTTTCATTCTTTGTGGGCACACGAGGAAATTTTGGAGAAAAAATTTGGCATTGGATTCAGATCCAGAAACACCATATTTTGAGCAAGTTTGGATGAAAATGTGCATTTTGGGGGCATTTTGGAGATAAAATCTGGCATGGGAATGATGTTCCCTAAAGCCAACTTTCTGAGTCTCATTCAATCTTCATTTTAGTTTTCTTTCAGAGATAAAAACTGAAATTTTTGTGCATACTATAACTGCAAAGAAACTGCCAGGGAGTTTTAATGACTTTCCCAGACTCAGTCAGCTAGTTCATGGTGGAGCAAGACTGTTGCGAAGCTGGTCGGATCCAGGCAGCGTCTCTGGAACAGTGAGCTGGCAGTGGGCGGGCTCCAGTGGATTAGAGCACAGACACATAGTCAAGGAGGCAACCAAATTAGACCAGAGCCTTTTGCAGCCAGGCAAGTGTGAGATGGT
The DNA here is from genome assembly GCF_047675955.1 of Chlorocebus sabaeus. NCBI lineage: Eukaryota > Metazoa > Chordata > Mammalia > Primates > Cercopithecidae > Chlorocebus > Chlorocebus sabaeus. The sequence continues at coordinate 45,391,309 of NC_132915.1, forward strand.
AACAAGACAACTGGGAATGAGGCATGAGAGAGAAAGCCCTTATGAAGAGGATCATGAGGATTCTGGCCTGAGAGAAGAGGGCTCCATCAACCTAACAGGCAGCCTCTGAAGGCCAGGCGGCAGGTAGGGCTTCTGGGCAGGGCCAGCTCCAGCAAAGACTGAATGATTGAAGGCATTTTGTTCCCCAGGGACCTTGAGGAAGTCACTTGATTTTTCTGAGTCTCAGCTTCTTCCTGTGCTAAATAAAGTGAATTATAACCCCTGAGGACAAAGTGTTAAGAGGATTAAGTGAGAAGACTGGATGAAGCATCTAGCTCAGTCTCTGGGACACATTTGAGTTCAATACAGATTTTTTGAATGAGTGCCATCAAGAACTGTCAAGCTAGCAATGATATGGAGACCTGCAGTTTCTCTCGGGGTGAGGGTGGTGATGGGGTTTATGTCCAGGAACAAAAGAGAGGCTCTAAGGAAAAGTCTCTTGGAAAATAACTCTCTTTTTTATTTTCATTTCTAACAGTTCATTAAAGAAGATGAGGGAAAATAAACACACATGTACACACACACCAGATAAAACTGAATGCTTCCTTCTGCTGGGAACACACTATAGGTGAGCAAAGTGCACCAAGGACAAGGCGGCCACCGGTAGATGCCCTTTGTAGGCCTATCAAGGATCATTTGAGATGATGCTATTTTCCTGCTTTAAAATCTCCTTCTAGAATATTTAGTGCTTACAGTGGGGAGTGCCAGGCTTCCAGGTTGCTTGTCCAGGTGTTGGGTGAGTGTTAAGCCAGTGAAGTGTGATGAGTCCAAGTCATCTCTGATCCGAGATCAGCGCTGAAACATGCAAAGGTCCCAGGATGCTGAAGCCAGAGAGGCTGGGGAAAACAACAGATACATGTGGGTTCTACATAAATATATGTACATATGGGTTCACTATCAAAGTACATATTATTTGCAAATGTTTATTGTAAAATCCATTGTGTAATACAACTCATTCTTGCCTCTGGAGAGTAAAATTTTTATTATATATTTTAGTGTTATTAATGCCGTTAGGGTATCCTTGTTCTTATATCTTGGATGACTGTTGTTAATTTATTATGACTGTATGATTTGTATTAGGGAGCTACATTACCAACATTTATTTGGGGTGTTGAAAAGTTATAGATAAATTAGTTTTGTAAGAAAACAGAATCTTGGGGATGAGTACTGAAGTATGTAGAACCAGGCCAGTTATAAAGCAGATTTCATAAAACCATTCTCAGAAATAAAAATGCATCCAAAAACCCCAACACAATATTTGTTTTCCATGGTTCTATTACACCTGCATGAAGTGGGCTCAGCACCAGAAGGGCCACATTTACCTGTGCCCCTTCCAAGACCAAAGGGAAACCTTTTGAGGAGAGACTAGTAAGTCCCAATGCTGGAGGAGATCTGTGGATATCAGGTATGGCTTTGTTCCTTACTTCTTTCTTGGACTTTTTCCTACAATAGTACTTGTGGAACCTAAGCTATCTGTCCATCTCATAGTAAATTTGAGAGAGATTTCAAAAAACTGAAGTACAGAATCTTACTACAGGACCCTTAGGATGAGTCAAGATCTTGTTCGGGTTTCAAAGAACAATTCAGTGCCCTGGCATCACAGATACATCCGTGTGAGTTGCAGTTACCCTTGTTCCAGGGTCTGGAATGCATGGTTAGCATAGGCAAATCCAGCCGAGGAGAGAGCTCAGCAGTCACCAGGGAAAGCAGTGCCATTTATTCTGAGAATGTGCAGAAACAGCATTTGATTGGGAAGAGGCCTTCGGTCATTTATCTCTCACTTTTAAAATGATGAGATCGATGTGTCTCCCCAGTGGGCTGTCCCCCTTCTATTCAGCAACAATACACTACTCTTTTCAAAGAGAAATATGCTTCCAATAAGGGGGAAGGGAGGCTGGGGGTGGTAGTGAAGGGGATCAAGCAACTTTCATTGAAGGATTCATTTTTGATTTAAATATTTTGTTCTAATCTCCAACTTCCTTTTTAACTTGGCAGAATGACCAAAAGAAAAACAATGTCCCTCCCTAGCCCAGTTTACAGCCTGCCAGAGCAGAGGATCCGGTTACTTCTTCCAAATCGTATACGTTGGGTTGTTCGATATACTAGGTTTTTTTCTTTTTACATCTATTGCTCATGTACGTGGGGTTTTCTTTTAATGGCTTGTCAAAGTGGACTTTGGTGAAAAGCCACAGGAGAAAAAAAAAGAATGAAAAATATAGATCAACTATAGCCAGCTATTTAATGCTTTTTTTTTTTTTTTTTTTGGTTCTTTGAGTATGCTGTGGAAGGAATTCTCTGCAAGTGATACATCCTGTAACTGTAGGCAGATGTAATCCCCTGGCCGTGACACAGGCAAAAATTTCCCTTCACATTGGAGACATTTGCAGCCATTTTGTTCCCTCCCACAAAGAGGAAGTGCACAGGGAGGAGGGGGCTCTGGGCCCCACGCACTCCCTGCGATGCTCCACAATTGTTTTTACAATTCCCATGGTGCCCTGTGATCGCTGCCTTGGAAGGGAAAGAAGCCCAGAGTGTTGCAGCCTGGGGTTGGAATCTGGGCTGAATCTTCTCCAAAAGCCCTTTCTCCTTCTTGTTGCCGATTTGCCCCACTCTTTGCTTTGAGCTTGGCTTCAAACTTACCTCAAGGATACATGCTGAGATTGATTCTGCCCTATCTAGTCCCTGCTCTTTTTAGCGTTATCTATAGTATGTCCTGAGAGGTACTGTTTGTGTTATATTCATTGGGACTTGTACCTTTGCTTTGTAAATATGTAAAAAGCATATTTTTTCCTTGTGGTGGAGAGTGCTTCTCCTACTGGGTGTAGGAATAAATTCCACCTTACCCAGACCAGAAATAGCATCATCAAGGTGATGTCCACTGTGGACAACTGGATCTTAGCACAGCCTAGGAGGCTTGTCATCCTCAGCACTATTGACGTTTTTAGCTGATGATTCTTTGTTATGGTGGCTGTCTTGTGAATTACAGGAGGCTTACAGCAGCCCTGACCTCTGCCTGCTAGGTGCTGGTAGCACTCCCTCCTTCACGGCTTATTGCATGGGTTGTAAGAATCAAGAATGTCTCCAGACATTGCCTAGTACTCCCAGGGGGGCAAAACTGCCCATGGTTTAGAACCACAGGAGCCACAGGAACTCTGGCCATGGGTAGTCTGGCCACCATGCTCTGAGATGGTAAAGGCCACAGTGAGCCCTGGAGTGTCCACTGCATCTTCTTCTAGAGCCAGAGCAGCACTTGGGGAGGCTGAGGAGTGAGCAGAACTGCCCGTCACTCAGCAGACAGCTGCTGGGATGAGGCAGGCCTGCCTAACATAAAACCAATGGAAATATTTGTTTTCAGTGACTCCTTTCTAACTCTGCAAGCTCCCATTAACCTGGTGATCTCTCATCCTTCACCCCCATAAAATCTTCTCTAAGAAAAGGTTAGATAAACCCAGGCTCTACGTCCTTGGGCTATACACATTCTTAGAACCTGGAGAGAATTTAAGCTAAAAGAAAACAACATTTCTTGAGCCTGTTAGGAGGGAGGCAATTTCCCTATGGGCTATCTCATTAATTCCTCAAATCAGCCCTGCAACAGAAGTCTTATTAACCTGTTTTACACACTGGTTAGATCACTCCCATAGACACAGTTATTGAGGGCAAAGTCTAGATTTGAATTCAGCTCTCCTTGCATCTAATAAAGGGCATGAATTTTCTGTGTTCACTATGGGTTGATGAGTGTGAGGCCAGAATACTTCAGAAAGAGGAATATTTTCAGGAGGCTCCAACACATGGATGGATGCTGAAGAAACCAACCAAGAAGTAAAGTGGGGTCCAGAGTGTGGGAACTGAGGGTTTCAGAGGAGCAGGATACATTAGAGTAGGCAGTGGCTGCCAGGCTTTCTGAGGCCCAAATTGGAGACTTGGGTCTGCAGAGCTGTGATTGTGTTCCACACAGAGCATCTGCAAGGCAATCTCTTTTCTTCCACATGCCACTGATAGTATTTTGGCAAAGCTCTGGCAAAAGTTCTCAAAATAGCCGAATTCAATGGACATAGTTCTCCCTCCACTGGACGTTGACATTTGACACGGTGATATGGTTTGGCTCTGTGTCCCCACCCAAATCTCATCTTGAATTGTAGCTCCCATAATTCCCACGTGTTATGGGAGGGACCTGGTGGGAGATAATTGAATCATGAGAGTGGTTTCTCCAATTCTGTCCTCTTGGTAGTGAATAAGTCTCACAAGATCTGATGATTTTATAAGGGGTTTCCCTTTCACTTGACTCTCTCATTCTTGCTTGCGCGCTGCCATGTAAGATGTGCCTTTCACCTTCCACCATGGTTATGAGGCCTCCCCAGCCACGTGGAACTGTGAGTCCATTAAATCTCTTTTTATTTACAAATTACTCAGCCTTGGGTATGTCTTTATCAGCAGTGTAAAAACAGACTAATACACACAGTAAACCACTCCCTTCTGGAAATAACCTTCAGTCGTTCCCCAGGCATCTCACTCTCCTTCCCTCCCTTCACTCTGACCATTCCCCCCAAGTCCCCTTAGCTGGGTGTTCTCCTACTGCTTGCTAGAAAGCATGGACTCTAAGGACTACATCCCTGGCCTACTTGTTTCATCACTTACCACAGTTTCCCTGGGTGACCTCTTAAACTGCAGTATATTTAGTTCCTGAATTTAAGAACGGCCGCTTTTAAGTCTGACTCCAGCTCAGACCCTTTAGGGTAGGGAGTGTGGGTGGCATTTTCATCCAAATGTCCTCTGGGTACCTTGAACTCAACATGTCCCAAACAGAACCCACGGGCTCTTAAATCCGTGCCCTCCTGGTCTCTTTCCAGTTGATGGTCCATCTATCTATGCAACTGCCCAGGCCAGAAATCTGGGAGTGATCCTAACCATCTTCCTTTCACCCACCCCTGCCTAATAAGCCTAGTTCTACCTCCAGCATCTCGTAGGTCTGTTTCCTCTTCACTACCTCCTGCCACTACTTTAGTACAGGTGCTTTTAGGAGTCATTCCTCGACTATCACTGCAGCCTCCAGATGGTCCCCCGTCTCTAAAGCCCTCTTAATTTTCTACCTGTGGCCATTCTTTCTTAAAGATATATGACCATCACCAAATTCTATTTGAAGGTTTTTAAAATCTCACCATTTTCAGGGTGAAATCCAATAGTTTAGTCAGACATACCAAGTCCTTTGTTACCTGGGAAGTGGGTAAGAGTCAGGAGCACCTGGATTCGAATCCTGGTACCTTGGGTAAATGACTCATCCTCTCTCAACATCTGCTTCCTCAATTGTAAAATAGGGATCAACCACAGTATTCATATAATCTATAAAAAGCACTTTTAAGAGCACGTGGCCCATATTAAGAGATCAATAAACATTCTTGATCATCGTTGTTGCCTGGCTTCCAGGTTGTGATGGGTGTGAGGTAAGGGGACACTCGTGGAAGAGCTCTACCCCTGCACATCCTCCCATTTCTTCATCTTTGCTTCCTCATCTGACACAGAACTGACGGCTCTCAGAGAGGTAGGGAGTGGGGACAGAGGAAGGATGAACACATTGCCTGCATTGGCAAGTTGGCTCAAAGGGATGGCCCTCAGTGGAAACGCATAGGCAGAAGAAGAAGGGTTTTGAGTCAAAGCACCATGTCACTTGTCAAGTTTTGACATTGGCTGCCAAGCTTGAGTTGCATCCTCTCTAAGAATTCACTACTCAGTCCCTTGAGCTTCCTTTGGAGCAACTTTAAGAGGTCTAGCGTGTTCCCAGTACCATTCTCCCTGATGGCTGAACTCGTGGGAAACATGTAGAGCCCTTATTGTATACAGATGGCACTCTGCATGGCAGTGGGGCTGGACAGGAAAGGTGCAGACTGATGGGCCTCTCTCTGAGGAGGGAGCTGGCTGAGGGAGGGAGGATGGCAGGTTGCCTTGGAAGGCCCCATCTTGAAGAGTGAGCTGGAGGCACCAGGTGAAGTGGGGCCAGCCAATGCCACATTACAAATTAGTGACCTGGGGCCCTGGCACTTCAGTAACAGTGACAACCCCCCTCTGTTTCTTTCAGGGTCCTCTTGTGCCCCTTATCCTTTAGAGATGAAGACCACAGAGTTGGGGGCAAAATTTTCAGGGTTAGAACCTCAGTTCTGCCGTTTAGTAGCCAGTGTAACTTTACGTAAGTGGCTTTATCTCTCTCTCTTTTTTCTTTTCTTTCTTTCTTTTTTTTTTTGGAAAGTAGAGAAATAAAGAATGGCTACTGTGTAGGCAGAACACCCGGCTCTAATCTCCTTATGCCTCAGTTTTCTCATCTGTAAAGTGGGGATAAGATAATAGTAGCACCCACCTTACAGAGTTATTGTGGGAATTTAAATGAGTTGTTAGAACAGTACCTGGCATGTGGTAAAAGCTGTGGACAGGCAGTATTAACAAGGGTTTCAGGGAGGCATTTAGACCACACAATAGGCTGGGAGACAGAAGTGCTGAGTTTGGTGCCAATCATAATACAGAAAGACAAAAAACAAAAAAAAAACAAAAACAGACACCCAAACACCATAATCCCAAATGTTGAAATCCCCAAAGATCAAAATCCCTAAAAATTACAATCCCTAAAGTCTAAAATCCTTAACATCTAAAATCCCTAATGTCTAAATTCGGAAAATCACAATCCCAACAGATTAAAATCCTGAATGTTGAAATCCTGAAAGCCGAATTCTAGGGAAGGGATTAGTATATTTTCAGTTGCGTGCAGGATTGCTGCATTGTGTTAGTTGCATCATATTAGGCGGAACAATTAACTTGCTATTGTCTTTATTTGGAAATGAAGTATGGCTGACAGAGGTGTGTGTGGGTGCCAAGTGGATGAGGGATAGAATTGTGGACTTAATTTTAGGTGTCAATTTGACTGAATTAAGGAATACCTGGAAACCTGATAAAGCATTATTTTGGGTGTGTCTGTGAGGATGTTTCCAGAGATTAGTGTGTGAGTCTGAATGAATTAGGCAGGGAAGATCTGTCCTCAGTGCTGGTGGGCACCATCTAATCAGCCGGGGCCTAAAGAGAACAAACACAGAAGGCAAGTTGGTCTTTCTCTGAAGCTGGCACAGGCTTTTCTGCTGCTGCCTTGGATATCAGAACTTCAGGCTAGCTGGTCTTTGGGCTCCAGGACTTACACCAGCAGCACCCTGGGTCCCGAGGCTTTTGACGTTGGACTGAGATATACACCATCTGCTTTCTAGGTTCTGAGGGTTTTGAGCTTGTACAGAGCCACACTACCAGCATCCCCGGGTCTCCAGCTTGCAGATGGCCTGTCATGGGGCTTCTCAGCCTCCATAATCATGTGAGCCAATTCCCCAATAAATCCCCTCTTGTATATCTATATCAATATCCTATTGGTTCTGTCCCTCTGAAGAACCCTGACTAATATAGATTTGATACCAGGGAAGCCAGATATTATTCTTTTTTACAGTGTTGTTTGTTTGTTTTTAACAAGGTCTCACTCTGTCACACAGGCTGGAATGCAGTGGTGCAATCTTGGCTCACTGCAACCTCTTCTTCCCTGGTTCAAGCAATTCTCCCACCTTAGCCTCCCAAGTAGCTGGGATTACAGGTGCATGCCACCACACCCAGCTAATTTTTGTATTTTTAGTAGGGACAGGGTTTTGCCATGTTGGCCAGGCTGGTCTCGATCTCCTGACCTCTGGTGATTCACCCACCTTGGCCTCCCAAAGTGCTGGGATTACAGGCATGAGCCACCGTGCCTGGCCTTCTCACTGTATTTCTTACAGCACAATGGAAGATCTGTGTAATTGTTGATAAGCAAATGTATGAGGCTACCTAATGATAAAGGATAAATGTTTAAAGGCTAATTATTACTGGTGCTGCAAAAGCATAAATTGCTTAATTGCAATGGCCAAGCAATAATCCAGTTTTTGAATGGACAGCGTATACTTTCAAAATTTGTAGACCACAACCACTGTCCAAATACAAATACAACACTCGCTGTATTTTGAAGATCTTAGAGGTAAAAATGCAGATGAACAGTACAAGAACTCTCCCCTGGCAAATTATTTAATCATGTATGACTTCTGCCCCTGTGCGCACAGTGCCAGTTAGCCATACTGTTTTTCACCTTCACATTATTACCAATACTGGAGGCATGAATTATGTAAACTTTAGGGAGTTCTAATTAGTTTTATGCACTGTTTTGCAAATTTGACACCACAGAAGTGCATTATCACAATGTTGTCTTTGTATATGAGCATTGCACATGTCCATAAAAATGTTGAAACTCCCTCAATAAACGAAGAGCTGTCCTTTTCGTATATCTGCATTTATGAAAAATACAATTTCGCAAGATCTGGGCTCTTGAGCCACTGCATATGTGATAGTAGCCCCTCAAAGTTTTTGAATGATCTTGTCAAATGACTGAGGTTGTCCTTCCAGGTATTTCCAGTGACAGCAGTTATAAAACTGCTGCACACAATTACCAACCATAGTGAAGCACTTTTATACATTTCACTTTTTGACCTGCTTCTTTATGAATATGGTTCATCTGCTCATAACTTTTATACTCATAACTCTAGTTAGTATACCTGAGTGTTTATACTTACAAAAATATATTTTATTGCCTATTTTACTGTACAAAGTGGCCTATGCAGTGTTCTATCATGTTTTTATATGTTTCTGAAATAAATTCCCCTTAAAAACATAAATAAATGTTTTTTAAAGAATTTCTAAAATTATTGTTTTCCATAATTATATTTTCAGGATTTCAACATTCAGGATTGTGTCTTTGGGGATGATAGCCCAAGCTCTGCTTGGTTCTGCTATCATCCGTGTTTCTAATGATTCATGTCACTTAGTCCCTCTGACCTCAGTTTCCTTATGTAAAAGAGTGTCTGGACAATGTGTTTCCATAGCAAGCAGTCCCCAGGCCTTGGTTTTGCCCCCTGTGCTGGGAGGAGTCCCAGGCTATCCTCTCTCTCCCTGACTGCTACCCTCATCCTCTGTGAGTTACTCTTGGGTAAGTTCGCTCTGATTCCGTTTTTAGAGAGCTGTCTCTCTGGGTTCTACTTGCCAGCCCCCTCCTTGACCTTTGTGGCCCAAACACTCCCTGCTGTCACCAGCTTTGAGGTACGACCCATCCTTTGTTGTTTTCCTAAACCCAGTCCACACCATTGAAAAAAATTTGTTTATTAAACTTCCCTTGCTGCCCAGCACAAGTGCACTATGATGGATCTGGGATCAAACCCCAGTAATTCGAATCCAGAGATCTTAACCACTACACTGTCATCATCATCTCAGGATGCAAGTGAGATCACATCTCCTTAGTTTTCTAACTAAACTGATTTGAGCCCGCTGTGTTAGTCTGTTCTCTTGCTGCTAATAAAGACATACCTGAGATTGGGTAATTTATAAAGGAAAGAGGACATGTGGACTCAAAGTTCCACCTGGCTGGGGAGGCCTCACAGTCATGGAGGAAGTCAAATGAGGAGGAAAGTCACGTCTTACACAGTGGCAGGCAAGAGAGAGAACTCCCCTTTATAAAACCATCAGATCTCATGAGACTTACTCACTATTGTGAGAACAGCAAGGGAAAAACCTGCCCCCATAATTCAGTTACCTCACACCACGTCCCTCCCATGACAGGTGGGAATTACAGGAGCTACAATTCAAGATGAGATTTGGGTGGGGACACAGCCAAACCAAATCACCCCCTTTGGTTTGGGGTTGTGGACCCCATGCTTCTGTTGGAGCCTCTCCATCCTTCTGAATTGTCTCAGTCCAAGTACTGGAAGGAGGGAGAGAGGGAGGCTCCGAGGAGGCCTCTCTTGGTCCTGGTGTGATCCCTGCTGCTGTTTCTCCAGCATGTCATCGTGGGCTGTCACTGTGGAAAGCTGGCCTCATGCAGTCTGGCCCTCCTGTCTGCTGCTGTGAGACTATGGCTCATCCGGGCTGTTTTCTGTCATGAATGAGTGACAGCACTCTCAGGCCCAAGATACCACTGGGTTACACATGTGCAGCCTCCTTTTATTCTCACAAAGCTCTTATGGTGCACAAACTTCTCTTCACACTGAAAGTGAGGAAACTGAGGCCTAGAAAGAGTAATTCACTGATCTGCATTATATATATTAGAACTTTCCAGCTTTTAAAATAAAATTTGCCTCCAAAACCTCCTTTCTGGTGTTAACAATATTCTTAAGAGTTAATCATGGGCCTCCCAGCCAGCGCCTGAGGCCTTTTGTAGAGTCTGCCCTCTATTTGAATTGTTCCATGATTCCAGGCTCTGAATTTATCCTGTTTTTATCACTTTCTCTTTCTTCCCCTCTGTTCACTCCACAAACTCTCTTTCTTTCCTCCCCCGACCCACTGCCCCCCATTACACTCTGAGAAGTTGTTAAAATCCGGAGTGAGTGAGCGTGTCCCATTAAAACCCTTTTTCTTTTCAAACAGAAAGTGAGTCTTTCCAGATTCCCTTTTCCCATCACCCGGCTCACCGTTCAGCCACATTTAAGCCCACTGCTGACAGATGGACTTCCGCTATTCCCTGAGATCCCTCTCTCCAGCCAGGAATATTCCATGCACACATTGTTGCTGGAACAGTAACATTTGCAAAACCTTAACATTCCATGTGTCATATCCACAGGAATAATTCTTTTCAGAATTGTAGCTGGACAAATCCTAACCGATGGGTGTTAAGTTTCTAAGATCAAAGAATTTTTGAGCTAGAAGGCCTATTGGAGATCTACGGGCAGCTCCACTCTAGATACATGAGGAACTTGAAACCTGCAGAGCTCAGGGAACCTCCCCAAGGTCGACCATCAACTTGAGCCCGGACTAGAGCCCAGGTCCACTGACTCTTGGGCAGCGCCCAGCACTGTTGTGATGCAACTTGCAACATTTTCCACCTCCCGGCATCATGGCAGCATCGCCTGAGGTTTTGGTGTGGGAGGGAAGGGACTGGGGAATACAGGCAAGTAAGGGCTCACATGTCAGCTTTGCCACTTACATGCTCTGTGTCTAGTCAGGTTACTGGACCCATCCAAGCCTCAGTTTCCTGTCCTTGATGAAGGTGTGTTTGAGTATAGGTGCATGGCACAGACATCGGTCAAGAAGTGATTGCCTCTTTTCTCTCGTCCTGCTCCTGTGCCTCTCCATAAAGCAGTCTGCTGTCAGCCTGCCTCCTGAGCATGGCCGTCTCCATCATGGTGGCAGCAGATGCTATTTACCACGAAGGCTGAATCACCAAAGGCTGCAGTGCGGGGCCAGAGAAAGCTCCTGATGTGAGTCTGGCACCTTCAAGATGGTGTCTTCCCTCACTGGGGCTACCCCACTTCATTCCACGGGCTTTCCAGAGTGATGGGTTTTAAAGCACAGTTTCACAGCTATTCTACTAGAAGGCTTTGGGGTCCATAGATGAGTAAATCTGAACATCCCTTCTCATGGGCATGCTGCCTGCCACCTCACTGATGCATTCACGTTTTTGCCCTGTTAACACTCTCCTTCTAGCCTCAGAACTGAGCCGGTCTTTGTCATAGGGAGAAGAGGCGGCCCATTGTTCCCAGAACCTGCAGCCTGGCCTGCTGATGTTCTTTCCTGCCTTCTGAGACCGTCTTTCCTTTTCTTCAGGGTTCAGTGCTCCTTTTAAAAGTGGGCTCATGAGGCCACGTCTCTGAGTGCGTGGAAAGACATGGTCCTTCTTTGAGGTCTGGGCTTTGTAGGCAGCAGCCAGACCATGGCCAGAGGGAGCGAAGGGAGTTGTCCACTCAGAGGTCCTGGAAGCACACCCTGATAACCCATTATCCTGCCCTCAAGGAACCCTCTAATTAGTAGGGGGAAAGATACATAATAAATAATTGCTACATTGTGACGGAGGCTGTCATTCAGGTGTGCATGAAGTCCAGAGATGGCACAAAGGCGTCTGCAGCTGCATGGAGTAGCCAGTGGGGCTCCCACAGGAGGTAACGTTAGAGTGAATTCTCAAGAATTTGTAGGAGGGCACCAGCTAGATGGGGAGGGAGATTTCAGGCATAGCGAGTCCCATAAGCACGTTTTTTTGGTGGTGGTTCTCTAAAGATCCTCTCCTCTCCCTTCCCCTCTAGGACCTGGAGATTCCTTGATTAGTGGTGGTTAACTGTGACAGGCCTCCTACCCGTCTGGGATAGAGCCAGGGGGAGGACTTAACATGGAAACTGCTGGCTTCAAGGTTCAAAAAATATATTTTTTAATGTAAAAAGACATTTAAACATTTCTTCCAGGGAGCTGTTTGATGGAGAGAGTCCTTGCAATTTAGGTCTTGAAAGGATCACTGCAGGTGAGAGCTTCTCAGGAAGAGTTATTAGCATTTTGGATGGGATATTTCGTAGTGGTGAGCATTTAGGACACTAGTCCTTCAGGCACTAAAGCAATGAGCATTGTTGTGACAACCCAGAACCCCCCACATATATCCAAACATGCAGGGGAGGGTGGGCAGGTGGAACTACTTTGGTGAGAACTTAGCATGGGGACGAAGCCCCTCGGGGCAAGCATGGATGCAGAGGGGGCAAGCATGGATGCAGAGGCCAGCTGGGAAGCTGCCACAGTGGCCAGGCGAGAGGGGGCAGTGGCTGTTGGGCTGGTGGAGGTGGGAAGGTAGGATGTGAGGAATTTAATGATGGATGAGGCATTAGAGAAAGAAAAGGGCAAAGGAGGACCTCAGATTTTTGACCTGAGCATTTAGAAAAACGGAGATGTCATTTATGGAGATGGGGGAACTATAGTAGGGGCAGAAATTTTTGTTATCTTTGTTCATTTATTTGAAAGGGAGATGGATAAAATTACATTTTAGTTTTGAGATGCCCAGTGGAGATGCTTTGGCAGATGTCTGAGTCTGGAGTTCAGAGAGAGTTCAGGAGGCAGAGAGAAGTTTGGGGTCCTCTTGGTGGCTAAAGCCACAGGCTGGCTGAGCTGAGTCACTGAAGAGCTTGAAGGCAGAGCCTGTGGTCCTTGACAGTCATGTGAAGGGGAAGAGGAGACCGGTGTAGTAGGAGAAGAACCTGCCGGGGGAGGTTTCTGAGAGAGTGTGCCAGGCTCTGTGTGGGGTCTTTTCACATCCGCTGCCCCCTCAGCAACGCCGCTGGACCCTGTGAGGCTCACAGTGTATTACAGGAAGAAGGCTCTGAGGGGGCATAATCCTTCTGCGTTAGCTTTTAGCAAATGAAATGTGTAATTTCTTCATGACTATCCTCATTTTGCAGCATGTTGCCCTTACTTAGCATCTGCTGAGCACAGCCCTAAAGTCGTGGGAGATGACACACACGTGTGCCTCCTCCAAGTTCAGGGGCTCAGGAAGGGACCGGAAGCCATCAATGGTTCAAGCAGATTATTCCTGATGCTCCCAGGTTTTGTGTATATTAGGAACTATTGTAGAATGCAGTAATTTCTCTGGGCTCTTTTTAAAGCAAGCAAGTGTTATTAAATCAGAAATTTTACCTTTATTTGAATGAAGAAAAATTCAAACATGTACCCTCTATATGCCAACAATTGGGTAGTGAAATATTCTGCAGGCATTACAAATGATGTTTCTGAAAAGGAGGCAACAACATGGAAGAATGCTTTTATTTTAAAGTTTAACAGACTATAACATTGCATATTCAATAGATCACAACCATGTAATCTAAACAAAACAAAACAGATATTCAGGAAAAAACCCAAACATTATAAATAATCTGCTAAATTATTAATAGTGGTTTTCATTGGTGGTGGGAAAATAAGAAATTTATATCTTTTCGCTGATCTTATATGTTTTCCACATTTTTGTAATGAGTATATTCTGTATTATTTTAGAGCAGTGTTGCCCCACAGAACTTTCTACAACAATGGAACTGGTCTATATTTGTACTATCTATTCCATAGCTACTAGCCACACATGGCTACTGAGCATTGAAATGTGATTAGTATGACTGAGAAACTGGATTTTTAGTTGTACTAAGTAATTGTTAATTTAAATTGAAATTCGAGTAGCTCATAAGTCTAGTGACTACTGTATTTGACAGTGAAATTTTTTGTTCTTTTGTTTTATTTTGTTTTGTTTTTGAGATGGAGTCTCCTTCTGTGGCCCAGGCTGGAGTGCAGCAGTGTGATCTTGGCTCACTGCAACCTCCGCCTCCTGGGTTCAAGCAATCCTCCCACTTCAGCCTCCGGAGTAGCTGGGACTACAGGGGTGCACCACCACACCTGACTAATTTTTGTATTTTTAGTAGAGACAGAATTTCACCATGTTGTCCAGGCTGGTCTCAAACTCCTGACCTCAGATGATCTGCCTGCCTCAGCTTCCCAAAGTGCTGGGATTAGAGGTGTGAGCCACTGTGCCCGGCCCTAACAGTGAAGTTTTAAAGTGTAAAAAATAATATAAGAGAACATGAATTATATCTCATTAAAGCTATTAAAATAAGCATTTAAAATGTGCTCACTATATTATGTTTAAAATTTAATTGTAGTGTAGAAATGAGTTTGGATTTCAAAATAGAGAATGTAGACACAGCAGAAGAAAGTACTGGAGTTTTTATTTAACTCGCTTATTTTCTAGCACAAGAAAAAGCGATCCAGCATTGAGCTTGTTCATGCCTGAGTTCAGTTTTAGTTTAAGAAGAAACAATAACCTGGACATTATTAGGTGTTGTTCTGTAACAACTACTGCTATTATGAATGACATCCTTTTATATATATGTCTTGATCTTTACACAGGAGTTCATATCATGTGAGTAATGTTTTTTGAGGTGGGAGCAAAGCTTATTAACCCCATTTTATAGATGAAAATGATGAGAACCACGAAGGTTCAGTTCCGAAAGTCACGAAACAAGAAGCAAAATCAAAGCCTCTTAGTTCTGGAAGCCCAGAGGATTTTATTATCTTTTACAATATGGAGAAAACAGTTTCTGATAAACGGTAGTGGAAAGGGGACTTCCCCAATGAACTGGAAAGATTTAAGATGTGCTGGTTTTGGTTAAGTTCTTTCAAGGAAGTTTATTTTTTATTTTATTTATTTATTTATTTATTTATTTATTTATTTATTTATTTGGTTAGCGCTTCATTTTGTTTTGTTTTTGGCTTCTAGGGCTATTATAAGATTAGTCCTCAGAAGGCAGGGCACTGTGTGTCTATCCAAGGTTGTTCTTTATCTGGTGGGATCTGCACCTTTAGGCTTTCCATGGGAATGCCAAGTCCAAAACCCTTGTCCCTTGTCTCTTCATGTGACCTGCCACTGGGTCCCCAGCCCCAAAGTCCCCTCCCGCTTCCTTCCCTCTGCCACATGCAGGCCCTGTTGGCAGACGGGGAGGTAGCAAGTGTGATTCCATGTCCAACAGTTTCAGTTTAGAGAGATTTATAAAGGTGTGAGCTCCCCCAGGATGATGTTTCTGGATCCACTCAGGCACAGTGGACACGGCATCAGAGAGATTGGCTGCAGGTTAACAGGGGCTGGGACATCTCCCTGTATGCCCTTGTCTGGGTGGCCCTGAGTGTTTGCTATGAGCAGCAGGCAGCGGTGCAAATGAAGCACAGCACAAATGAATCCCCTGAATGTTTTCAGACCTAAAGTCTCAATCCCTTTTGGTTCAAGGTCTAGGGGAGAGTTGAAGCCAGTTGTGAATTTTTTGAAAATAATAATAATAATAATAAATTGGTTCAACCGTCTGACAGAGCCACCAAGAAATATTCACACGAGTGGGACTATCCAAAAAAATGAAGAGTAGCTCTTTTCCAAGACCGACCTCTGGAACTCTCTCCCTCCCCTTGCTCAGAACCACTTCCTCTCCTCAAATCTCACTTTAAAACCTTCCTGTTTGCTTTAGCCTATGACTGACTCAGGCCCCATTCATCTTTCTTTCCTCTCTCCCCATGACCACATCCTTCCACTCTCCCCTCATCGCCCACCGTGAGAACACTCCCCTGCCTCTTTCCTCCTTCCATTTTTCAACCCTCTTGCCTGTGACCCTGCAGTGACCGCAGGTATGCTGGGGTTCCTTGCTGGCCTGCACGAGTCACCTCCGTGTCCAGATGTGTTTGTGAGCATGAAGGTCCTCCACATGGGAGCCTGTTCCTTTGCCTCGTTCTCAGAGGAGGAGATAATGAATTTCAGTGGTACTTCTGCCTAAAGAGGGACTTTGCAAGGTGTATTTCAGGAGTTACAGATTCAGAAACTGGAGAAGCAGAACACAAAGAGACCTTGTAATAGACCAGCAAAGAGACCAATTCCCCACTGTGTTTCCCTTGAGATACTTCAGGTAAAGCCTGAAGGAGAGGTGGGAATAAAACACAGGCCGAACTGGAGCTGTTGTTTTGCCTCCAGAATAGAATTCTAATTGTCTCAACTGAGCTTCTTATTTCCCTCAAGTAATGAGAAACGTAAATTCCTCAGCAAAGTTCTAAGGCAGGATTGACCCTGGGAAAACAATCCCAGCATAAGCTCAAGTGTTTGAATTCTTTTTGTTCAGGTTGTAGACTCAATACTTGCTAACCAGTGTGATTTCAGTTGTGTTTTCTGAACAACGAGCATGCTGTGGGTTTTCCCACAATGCATTCCTGTCCTCCATTCCAAGATGGTGCCTTTTCCCACAAACATGGAAGCAAAATGGTCTGTTCTTGTCTCCGCAGTGACCTCACTGCTGGCTCCAAAAGAAATGCTTCCAGGACCAAGCACCCCAGACTGTATCTGATGAGCCATGTTCTTGCATCAGTTTTGATCTTATTACAATAATAACAGCTGCCATTTCCCTACCAAGTTATTGTTTCCAAAGCACATTTGTATTTGCTTGTGACATATGTCAGGCAGGTGTGAATGTTTCTGTTTTACACTTAAAGGACTAAGGTTGACATGACTTGTCTAAGGTCACAGAAGTTGAATGGTGGGGTTAGAATCCACACGAATATTCTTTAGAAACTACGGCCCAATTAGAGGCATTCCCAGGTGAGAATATGCATCCAGTATCCGGAGAGGACCTCCATGCTGGGAGTGATGCAAACAGCAACTCAAGGGGGCTTTCCAGGGGACAGTGGGCTTTTTGCTTGAATTTTGATAGCAGATCTTTTTTTTTTTTTTTTTTTTTTTAACACACCTGACTTATTAAAAAACTTGAAAGTAAATGAGTCAGTATTGCCTGTGCTCACCCAAGCAGGTGGCAGAGTGATGGAGCTCAGAACTGTGCCAGAGTGTTTAAGCCAACCTGAGATGAAGTCTGGAGCAGTTAATTCTGCTGTGTGAAAAACAAATAATGAAAAGCATATTTTTAATAAAAACATGGAAAAACAAATAAAAAGCAACTGCCCAACCTCCCTTCCTTAATTTTTGCGGGAGACATAGAATGTAAATACATGTGTATGTAAATTTGTATTTAATTGTGTATTAGTTTTTCTCCTTTGCAGGGTCTTCCCTCTGAAGGCTAGTGGTTGGACCTGCACTCGGATGGCAATTCAGGTCCAGTTCATGAGATCTTGGACTGCTTTGACAAATGATTTGGGGAACGGGATAGGGAGAGAGTTGTCAGCACCAGTGCTGAGACTGTGAGAGCCATTTCTGAGTAGAGGTGAGGAAAAACGGAGTGATGACCATGAGGGTCTTTGCGTGGCGCCTCCAGACCACACCTGGGAAGGGTGACTTTGGAACTGGCTGACGTGTTTATTTGGTGTGAGGTCAACTGCAGCCCTGAGGGCAATAACATGATCCTCATAAAACAGACCCCCATGCTGGGCCTCAGCCTGCTTGCTGCCAAGGGGGTGGTGGCCTAATAAGTGACACATTGCTGTCAACTCTCTGTAAATGGTGGGTTCATTCACTCTGTGGATGACATAGCCTCTTCTTTGCCCTTCTGTGTCAGTCCCATTGATTGCTTTTTAACCACCTTCTTGCTTTGTGCTGCTTCTTTCAGATGAAAAGGAAGGGAAAAGAGATTTAATTTCCGTGCCCACTAACCACACCAACAGAAGGCTTTGTGAAGAAGGAAGGAAAAGCTATTGGTAGGAGTTAGAAAAAAACATTTCTAGTTATAAGAACAGCAGAAAAAGACCTGAATTTCAGAATGGACCACAAATGAATATGAATTAATAACACAGATCTCTTTTCAAAAGCCAACAAAAAATGAGGATGTGTTTTTTGCAAAAGCAGCTGTTCTTGCCACTGGGCTTATGCTTGTCATTCGTTCATGTGTCACAACCAGATCTAGGAAATTCCCTGGAAAGTCCCCTCCATCACACTCCTGCAGTTTTTCCATTTGAGTGTAATTTTGTTGGGCCTTGAAAGACTTTGATCTTTGGGAAGCTCCTATCACCGAATGAATCTTTCTGCAGGAAGAAGACAGAGGAAAGGGGTGGACTATGAGATGGGAGCCTGGGTCCCAATTTCAGTTCAACCATAACCAACCAAGTGGCTTTAGGCAAGTCTGGTCATTTACTTTGCTTCAGTGGCTCTCTGTAAAACAGAATTCTGTAAGGATGATAAAAGTGAAAACATTAGCCACTATGCTTGTTAGTGCTCAAGAAATGATTCCTTCCTGCCTGCCTGCCTCAGTTTTCCATCTGTAAACAAGGATTCAACTAGAACATCTTTGAGGTTCCTTGAGCTCTAACACTCTGTGATTCTGTTGGCAGCACCTTAAGAAATTTACAATGAACACTCCAGTGAGTCTTAAATCTATTAGATCCCATTCAGTTCTAATAGTGTTGTGATTTTGACTTTGTAGCATAACGTTTATTTTCTCTCTTCCTGATATTTATATATTCTATTTAGTTGCTTTTGCTTTTTTCAAGTTGCCACCAATTCTTTGTAGAATAAGAAAAAAGCATAACCAACTGGAGGAAAGAATGCATTAGCTGCAAGCCAAGGAATAATAACACTAATGCTAATATAATACTACTGCTAATAAAAATAACTGCCTTTATTGAACACTGACTATGTGCAAAGAACTATGCTAAGCACTTTATAAACATTGGGTCTTTTAATTCTGACACTAACCCTGTGAAGCCATACTTTTCATCTCCATTTTACAGATAAGGGGACTGAGTCTTAGAGATATCAAGCAACTTGTCCATGGTAAAGCTGAGCTGCAAATTCAGGTTGGGATAACTCGGAGAAGTGGAGTGCTGACAAACAAGCACTCAAAAACAAAAGCAAAACCAGAACTCCAAATCCCTGGTTTGGAGCGTTTACTGATTTCCATGGTATTAACCCTCCCACTATGGCTGAATTCAAGTTACCAACAGTTTAAAACCAGCTCAAAAAGTTTTAAAAATACCTCATTGCTGGGGAATACCAGGAATTGTAGAATTCACTGTCTTCATTTTAACAGTCCACTCTTGCAAGCCAGTCAGAGCCAACCCCAACACATCCTAGAGAGAACCTGTGTTGATGACCACTAGGCTACACTGTCTCCTTATATCACAGGCTGGGGCTGAGGATGATAGGAAAAACAAACAAACAAAAGAAAAAGAAAATAAACAAGAAAGGGGAGATGGTTATGGACTGAGAAAGTAAGGAGATTTTGCAGCAACATGGATGGAGCTGGAAATCATTATTCTAAATGAATTAATTCAGGATCAGAAATCCAAGTGCTGCATGTTCTCACTCATAAGTGGGAGCTAAACATTGAGCACAAATGGACACAAAGAAGGGAACAACAGACATCAGGGACAACTTGAGGGTGGAAGCTGGGAGGAGGAAGAGGATTGAAAAACTACCTATCAGGTACTAAGTTTATTACCTGGGTGACAAAATAGTCTGTATACCAAAACCCTGGAACCTGCAATTTACCCATCTAACAAACCTGCCCCTGTATGCCCTGAACCTAAAAGAAATGTTGGAAAGAAAACAAAAAGAAAGTAAGGTGATGACAAATTCATCCATTCATTCCTGCATTCATTCCCTCCACAAAGCCTTTTTGAGTACCAGCTAAGTACCTGGACTTGTGGTACACACTTCAGATACAGACATGAGTAAGATAAAGAACCTGGAGTGTGTTGGTGAGAGAGTGACATGCACACAAATGACTGAGCACATGATGTGTACAAGTATGTGTAGGAGTCTAGAGGAACCCAGTGAGGGAGGAATTAATTCTACGTGGAGATCCTTGAAGGATGGAGCTCCAGGTGACACAAATTTCACTCCAATTTGTGGGGGAGTTTCCCTCACTAGAGACATGTGCTCAGCATAGCTCTTGACATTTTGGGACTAAATAGTGAAACCAAAGATGGGGCTGGGAGAGGAAGAATGATGAGAAAGTATGCTCCTTGGAGTTAGGGATGCTGGTGCGTCACCTGCGTGTTACTGACACCTGGAACCACACAGTGGACACTCTGTGACTATTTGTTGACTTGGTGAATCACTGACGAATAATGATTTGTAAGCTCCAAGGAAGGTTGTTTGCAGAAAGGGGACCAGTGATAGCAGGAAAATGCACAACGTGAGTAGTGATTCCTAAGCATTTAAGGGGTGATTTTCAAGTAATAAGAGTGAGCAGAAGACACAATGGGCAGAGACTCCAGATGCCCCAGGTGGAGGTAAAATCCTCGGAAGAAGGGAACATCACTACCTGGTGGGCAGGTGGGGACAGCCTTGCTGGGGATGGTCTGGGGATGGGATAACTCTCTGGCTCCCAGTCTGAGAAGCAGGAGGTGATCTGGCCAAAAGCCCTCAAGACGTGTTGAGTTTGGGAATACCTCATTGCTAGGGAATACCAGGGATTATGCAATTCACTGTCTTCATTTTAAAATTCTGTATGGGAGAAGCTAAAAAATGAAGTTGAGGGGTTTTAGTATATTTCATTTGCATTGGTTTACTCTTCTGCTTCCTTGATTATCTGAGAGGAGGTTGCTGTTATGGAAAAGCGAAAACCAGGAGTGGTTTGAATATTCTTCCTTGAGACTTTTGACTGTTTCTGTAAGAAGTGGATCTGCATGTGCCTTTTGGATATTGTATTCCTCATGACAATGCCTTATGTTCATAGATGGTTCCTAGTTTCCAAAGACTTTCCCCATAATAACATTTGCTCCATCCTCAAAACAGTCAAATGCAAAGGCCTCCATTTTATTAAAGGAGAAAGTACAACTCAAAGAAGTCGGGTGACTCACCCGAGGTCACACAGCTAAATTCTAGCAGAGTAAGGGCCCAAGATAGTGAATTCTAAATGCAGAGACCTTCTTACTCTCCCAGTTTTCTGTCCGACAATGCCTACCTCCTGGAGTGAGCAAGTCTTGCTGGAAACACAACAGCAACTACAAGTGGTCCTCCCGACTATTCCAGAACTCCTTTTTCCACAGTGAAAAACTGAACCTGCCTGCCCCAGTTTCCCAGCCACCTCATGACTCGATGAGCAATTGCTTTAACTCTGACAAAATTAGGCCACCTCCAACCTAAATGTAACCCGTTTTCAGGGTGAGACCCTGCGTGGAGGCAGCTCTTTTCCTGAAAGGATAACAAAAGCATGCTTTTGTGTGTATTCCACTTGATGGAAAGGAATCCCCAGTGAGGCCGTTTTTTCCCCCTGAATTCTCCCAAGTCCAGAATGTATCCAAGTTTCCAATATTATCTCAGAAGAGTCATTCATCTATGAAGATGGCCGAATTGTCTTCCAGCTCAGTAGACGGTGTCTGCGAGAGAGAAGGTGAGGGGGTGCGGATAGGGGTGTGGGGAGAGAGTGAGGGAGGCTGAGGGCAGAGGAGGAAGACATGAGAGGAGAAAATGTGTGCAGACAAATGCTGACAAGAGAAGGAAAGAAGCAAAAGGGCCAGCCCTGACTCTGGGGTCCCATCTGCCAGGGACACTTTCAGCTGATTCTTTGTAGGGCCTGTCAAGATCTGCCTGGTGAGCTGTCACTTCTCATCACTTGGCTGTCACTGAGGAGCTTTGTGTCGTCACTGGCACGGAGAGGCCTGGCAACTGGCAAAGAATTTCCTGGGGCGCTACCTGATCCACCATTATTCGCCTCTTATCATCTTAGCAGAGTAGTTACGCCACTGTCAGAGGTAATGGAGACCATGCCACCAAGAAAATTGGCCGTAATTTATTTATCAATTGTTTCTGTATACCACAAAAGCGGCCTTCTACTTTACGGCTGGGTCTAAGGTATTTGAGAGCCCCCGAAGTTCATGGTTTTCCGGTATTCTAAGTTCTACTTATGGTCTTTCCTGTAGATGACACACAACACCGCCCTTGTGGCTTGCAGTCGGTTTTCTTCTTTGCTTTCTTTAGTCACAAATCATCCTGAGGCATCCCTTAAGTGCATTTGTATTGTTAAGTGCACCGGCTTGATTTGGTGTTAATTCAATTTGAGTGCCCTTAATATCTTGCGGGGGTGATGCAATGCAGGCTGCCTGTACCTTGTAAAATCGGGTCCCAGGTCTGCCTGTGAGCAAAGCACCTTTCCCATAGCCACTTACCAAAGTTGCTGATAAAATTTTCATAAGGGAACCTTTTTAGTCTGACCCTATTGTGTTATTCTACCATTAAGTCTCGGAAAACTGAGCTGGCTTCTAGTGACAGCTTATCACATTCTCCATTATTGCTGCCTGCCCGGAGAGCTGGCTGGCTGTGTGTAGTGCAAGCTCCCTCCCTCCCGACCACTTCTGGGACGTTCTGGGAAAAGCTTGTGGGCCAGCACCTCGGGGCTAATGGGAGATTGTCTCTCTGTGGGTGCCAGAGAACTGAGCTCTCTTCCTGATGAACTGGTTCCTTTCACCTTGGAAAGCTCAAGGGGCCCTGAAGGATGAGGAACCTGAGGGATAAAAAAGAGCAGTGAAGGGTGAGCTGAAGTGGAGGAAGAGTTACAAAGCACTTTCCTTAAAACAGCACAGAATGCAGCCACAACTGTGTCAGCACCACTCTGACACACAGTTTGAGGCAGAGGATTAGACCAAGTATTTGTCCTTGGACTATTTGCTTTAGAAACCTGATGACATTATTCACTCAAAGAGAACTCCAAAATCATGGGCCAGTTGTCCATGGGTTAGCATCTGAACTCAGTGACTTATCTGCTTTATGACCTTGATCAGTTTTCCCATCTGTGAAATGGGAATATCAACACCTACCTATGGGTTTGTGTGCGTGGTGTGTGTGTGTGTGTGTGTGTGTGTGTGTGTGTGTGCTGATTAAATGAGGCAACACACATAGAGACCAGCAAAAACAGTATCTCCTGTGACTATCTTAGAATCCAGGAGGCCGTCAAAGGTCAAGGTGAGAAAGCTGGTTCAGACAGTGCAGAAATTATCTGGGTACCACAAGATGAGAAAGAGATAATAAGTCTAGAAACTTGGTCTTCTGATCCTTGACCCAATCTAGGTCCTTTCCATCCATCCCACTGTCTCCCTAATGCTGTCCATGGACATCAGGAGTTTGAGTAGATTTGGGGTGCGCCAGGGTACTTTCTACTTCCTTGATGACAAGATTTCTTAACTGCAGACTAACCTCTTCTAGGTCACTCTTCCTTGTTTTGTTGACTGTGTCTGAGAAATGGCTTAAATCTGCCTAACAGCATGAGCATTGCCCCTACCTGTCTGCTGCGTTGGGTGAAAAAGCATGGCGGTCTGATAAACAGAACTGGGAGATGCTCTTTCAAAAGAGCATTTTAAAATTATTGTTCACTGTAGATGTCACAAAAGTATAGATAAAGTGCAAATACCACAGCAAAAGGGAAAATATCCCTTGTCATGCTACCTATAACTGTGAAGTCACATGCTGTGTTTTCTTCCTCTTTTTCTATGCGCACACATGTGCTCACTTGTTCACCTGCTTGCTCTTTTCAGTATACTGTGATGGCTAAAAGCACAGACTCTTGAACCATTCTGGGTTCAAACTCTGGCTCCACCACTTGAGCAAGTTATTTAACTTTTCCGCTGTTGTTTCATCATCTGTTAATTTGGCTTCATGATGGTGCCTTCCTCAGCGTGGGGGTTACGAGAAGCAAGTGAGTGAGTGTACGTAAATCAAGGTGCCTGGCACGCAGTCAACATTGTACAGAGATTCCTTTAGGATGACGATTACATACAACAGAAACCTGGGGTCATACGACGTATTCTGCCAGAGGTCTGGTTTTTATGGGGGCAGTTTCTTTGCTCACACCCAGCTGCTAGACTATAATGCTTTGTTAAACTGCTCACTCGAACAGGGTCTCAAAGTCAGGAGGAGACCCGCCCGCCTCCTGGTTCAGCATGCCATGGTGAGCATCGTGTCTTCATCTCCAAAAGCGTCTGGCAGAAGTTAACACCCTACAACCTGATTGCTGGAGTGGGTAGCTAGACCCATTTTAAAGGAGGGAGGATTAAGACTGAGCAGCTATTGCAGTGGCTGCATTCAGGTTTTCAAGCACATGAGATGGACTTCCTGCCCCATGTAAGTGACTGGGCCACTCCCTGGCCTTGGTATACACTTTTATTACACTGGAGATTTAGGCCTACATGTAGCAAGGAGTAAGGTTAAAATCACGAGAAAAGACTAATTCTCTGAAAAAAAAAAAAAAATCTCATGGAAAAAAGCTCTGAGTGGCTTGATATACGTGTATGTGTGTGTAGATATGTGTGTGTATTACCATTTTGGTGTTTTTGAACATCTTTTTGTGAGATTCGAAAATGCTGAGAGTGAAAAATGATCATCTCAAACCAGACTGGCCAGGTAGTATCATCAGTCAGGAAGGAAGATCAGAGTCCAGCGGTGTGCATGTGCGTGTGCATGTGCACGTGTGTGTGTGTGGAGACCATATGCACGAAGAAGGCGCCAGCGTGCGAGCCTTTCGGGGTGAGCAGGAGGAGCAGATGTGGGCCCGAGGAAGGGAGTAGGTTTTGATGAAATATTGGCTAACGCTTGGGGCACCGAAGGAGAAGCAGCTCTGGTTGGGGAACTGTGCTACATTAGAATTTATAATAGATTAGCTTAGCTGCCCCTTGATCTTCAAGGGTATTTGGGGAGCTGAGGATGAGGCATTTCTGCCTTGATTTTCACAGTGAGAGGAAACCTCTGGAACACTATTCCCAGCCTTTCCTTTTGCACAGCCTAAGGCGGTGAGAGCTTGCTGTTCACACCCCCGCTCGGGTCATTTGAAGGAGGCTGACAGTACCCGGGAATGCTGACATGCTTCAAAACATCACACACAAAAGAACCCACTCAGATTCCTAAGGGGAGTTGCTGTCGGCCCTTCCCAAGCTGGATTCTAACATTGGATGTGATTGCCAGGGCTCCCCCTCCCACAGCAGGGGCAGGAAATCCATATTCATTCTGTCCGTCTGCCAGACTCTCCTCTCCCTGTCCATCTGTGTGTCTGTCTGTCTGACTCGGCCTTGCTCTCCGAGGGTGTGTGCTCTCATGAAAAGGGGAGCGCTCGGGGATGTTCCAGATGAGCTGCTGCCAGCCGTGTAGCTTTAAACTCCAATGAGCTGAAGCGGCCGGGAAAGAAAGAGCGAGGGGTGAAGTCTGGTTTGATGTCTTGGCGCACTGGGGAGATGATTCATATAACATGAGCCCCTCGGGGTCCGTGGTTAAATCCTAGCCTAACACCCCCGGCCGGACTGGAACTCTGAAGTCTAGCCAAGGAGTGTTACTGGTCCTGCCTCGGCAAACAATTGGTGGGTCAGAGGCAAAGGACAGAGGGGGGTGATTCTTTCACGGGAAAAATTACCTGCTGGGAAGGAAGGAATCATATGATGTGTGTGGTGGGGACATCCAGCCAGGGAGGATCTGGCTCCTACATTATGAGCTCCCTTGCAGAAGCCAGAAGGGACTTTTTATTGCCGGTGGGGCCTGGTGGCCCAGCAACAGTGGCTCTGGCTTGGTTCTGGAAGGCTGGAGAAGGGGTGGGGGGTTGTGAGCCGGGCTCTGGATGCCAGGGTGGGTGTGACGAAGGAGGGAAGCCAGGGATGGGTGTGATTGTCTTCAGACTCACAATCTAAGGCAGGAGCAAGACAGAGGAGAGGAGCCGCTTGGTTTCCTCTCTGGCTAAGTGCCGTGGGGCCTCTATGGCCCCTACTTTGGCCTTTGCCTGACATTTAACATGTGTGGCCACCCACCTCCACCCTCGGCTTCTTAAACATCCTCTCCTGCTTTACCCACTCTCTGCCACTCTGACCGTACTTGTTCCCTTTTCATGTGGCAGTTGTGTAGCCCTCTTTCTTCAGGGAAAGCCCCTTTCCCGATGCTTAGTTAATGTGGGTTTGGAGGGGGGACTTTGGGCTTGTGACCCAGGCCTGGCCACAGTGACTGGTTTAAGGACAGGCCTGTGAGCCAGTAGGGTCCAATCAGAGCCAAAGCTGGAACTTCTGTTGGCATTTTTGGGACAAGGAAGTTCCTTTTCAATTGGGGTTGATGAGATGAGAGGCTAAAAGCCTGGAGCTCCCAGGAGCCGTCACAGTGAGAGAGGCTGTGCAAAGGCGAATGCACAGAAGAGGGAGGCAGAGAGAGGAGACGGAGTTCCAATGGCATCATTTGAGACCTGAGACCTGAGACCTAATCACAGCTGAGGTCAGGATCTACCCCTGGACTCTTCAGCCATGCTGCTAACCATGACATCCCCCCTTTTTCCTCCACCAAGTCTGACTTTTTCTGCTCCTGTGATTGCCAGCACTGTGACTGTGTGTCAGTTCAGCACACCTTGTTGCCTGTCCTGCCCAGTCTCCTCTCCCCTTCTCCACTGCTGATCCGTGTCTTCCTCTTAAGTCGAGGCCTCGATCTTCAGTGTTTGCTCCTCTCTCCTTGCTCCCTCAGACTTTCCAGCCACTCTTATGGTGTCAGCTGTGCCTTCTGTCAGAATGGCCCCACTCCCACATGTTGTGTTTTTGCTTAGATCTTCTTGCCTGTCCCCAGTGCCTGGCCATCGAGAACACATTCCCACATGGGCGTCGTGCACAAGCACACGAGCACAGCTGGCTGACGTCGGTATGTTCCTCCTGCTCCTTGGGAAGAGGAAGTTTCCCTTCCCAACCCTGGAATCACATCCCCAGGGTTCAAAGTTAGAGCTGTCTTCGATTCCTTCTTCTCTGTCTGGCCCCCTAGAGTGAGTCATCCACCAGGTCTTCAAACATTTCTCTTCTGTATGTTGTTTTTTGCTTCATCCTCTAGTCTAAGAGCTCATTGGGATTCCCTTAAAAGCCTCTTACCTGGCTTTCTAATACCCATTTCAAACTGACCCAACCCCATACCCCCTAACTTAACTCCCCCAAATCCCTCTTTCCCCTCACAGCTCACCTGAACAAATCAAATCCCTCACTGTTGTATATCATCCAATACTGGCTTTCATGAGGCATGAGAAGCCACGGGAGCATCTTGCTGGGATATTAATTTGACTGCAAGTATTCTTGGAGTGTGGGAAGTATTTTTACTGGAAAGTAATTAAAAACTATTTTCATATTAAAACAGACTGATCTTATGTAAAGTAAAATGCAAAGCTCATATGAATTTTACAGATTAAACAGAAGTTCTGAGATTGTAAAAGTCCACTTCCAGTCACCACCCAAGATTTCCAGACCTTCTTTTCCTCTGCTATTGGGTAGAAGCTTTGAGAAGCACTAGCATGTTGAGATCAGTGTAACCTTCTCAATTTAGTGTCTACCTCTCCTGGTCCTAATTTACCTATGCTCCTCCTGGTCTCTCCTTATTTCCTGGAAGCAGGGAGCTCCATTGGCTGTTTTTAAAACTCAATACTTGCATTCTCAACTCTGTTTCATGCCACAGTCACCCTTTCCAAATGACCTCTGTTCTCCTTTTCCTTATCTTACCTTGAGTAGCCTTTGGAATCCACATCAACAAATGGATTATAAACTAGACAAGAGTCACTCCCTAGCTCAAAACCCTTACAAAGCTCATATCTAGCTGTGGGATGAGCCCTGGCTCCTTCACATGGGACACTGGCTATTGGCTGATCTGGTTTCTACCTGATCTGATGCTTTAGCCTCAACTCTTCTTGGGACAGTGTAGTGATCAAGAACCACTGGAATGCCCCCAAAGCACCGTGCTCACTCTCTCCTCTGTCTTAGTCCTCTTCATTCCCCTTTCCTTCTCATCCTATTCATTAAGATGCAGCTCAGGCATAATTTTCTTCTTGGCCATCTTCCCTGAGATACCCTAGCCCCCTGAGCAGAGCTGCATGTTAGCATTAATCTTTCTTACCACTTTCTCTGGTCACCAGATTGTGGGGTCCTTACATGCAAGAACTAATCACCTTTGTTATTCGTGCTATTTCTTGAATAAGTTAATTAGTGGACAAATAAGAGATATCAGGAGACTCAGGATTTACTACCTGTCCACATGACTTTGGGCAAGTTGCTTTACCTTTCTAAGCCTGTGTATTATTTTTTAGTCAAATCTGTTTCATGCACACAATTTTTTTTATTATATTTTAAGTTCTAGGGTACATGTGCATAACATGCAGGTTTGTTACATATGTATACTTGTGCCATGTTGGCGTGCTGCACCCATCAACTCGTCAGCACCCATCAATAACTCCCAATGCAATCCCTCCCCCCTCCCCCCTCCCCATGATAGGCCCCGGTGTATGATGTTCCCCTTCCCGAGTCCAAGTGATCTCATTGTTCAGTTCCCACCTATGAGTGAGAACATGCGGTGTTTGGTTTTCTGTTCTTGTGATAGTTTGCTGAGAATGATGGTTTCCAGCTGCATCCATGTCCCTACAAAGGACACAAACTCATCCTTTTTTATGGCTGCATAGTATTCCATGGTATATATGTGCCACATTTTCTTAATCCAGTCTGTCACTGATGGACATTTGGGTTGATTCCAAGTCTTTGCTATTGTGAATAGTGCTGCAATAAACATACGTGTCCATGTGTCTTTATAGCAGCATGATTTATAATCCTTTGGGTATATGCACACAATTTAAAAAAATCTCTATTTTGCCTAAGGGCCCCTGGAAGTATTAATGGTTGTATAGATTGGAACTGAAGACTGGGTCTGGGACTGAGGCTACAAATAAGGAACTGGAGTCAGTGGATGAGTAGGACCAAGGAGTAGGACCTGCCTCCTCCCCAGGAAGACACAGCTTGCACAGAAAAGCATCCATATACTCGGGTTTGGTGTAGGAACCCTGGGTAAAAGTCCACAGAGAAACAATTTGAATTTGGGGTTAGACACACATTTTTATTCATATTATTCTGTCCCTACCTACAGGAAAGCTATTATGTTTTTAAATTCCAAGAGCTCTTATTTGCTGAAAGTTATTTTTACAAGCACTCTGTTCTTGTTATATGGATGTAAAATCTTCTCTTATCTCTCTTAGTAATGTTGCTTACAAACATAATTAATATTTGTTTTGTTCTCTGCCTTGTCTCTATTTCCTGTAAATTTCTTTTGATCTCTTCCATTTAGGTTAGTGGTTTTCCTTAAGTGCCAAGAATATAAACCATTTATATTTATATTTATATTTATACATATTTAAGAATGAGGGACCAGAAGCTAATTGAGAAACCCATGTGCCTAGTGGAACTGTTGGGGGGCAGACCTCACCAAATCACAATCTGGCAGCTGATTTGATAGAGGCCTCATGTCAGCATAGGTCGGTCATGAGTCAGGTGCTGTTCTTTTCACCTTTCATGCTCAGTATTCCTGGGTTAGTCCTCCTCTTTTCATTGGAGTTGTGTTTCTGTGATCCCCTGTCCTTCTAATTACCTGTCTGAGGTGAGGTAAACAAAGTAGAGAAGGGATTGGGAAGAGGGCTTTCAAAATTTCACTTAACCTTCTTGTCTTTGGTAGAGTATCTCACTGCTGCTCTCTGCCTTACCTGATGCCTCTAAGGCCAGAGCCATTCTAGAACAATCTAGCCACAGTGCAAACTAATTATCTTTTGCTTGGATATAGGGTAGGTCAGTTGCTTAGTATCAATGGATGAGAGGATGGGGGTTTCTACATTCTCCATATAAGGACTTACTATCAATCCCCTTATTTTAGGCCACCATTTTCTGAAATACCCAGTGCCTTCAGTTACTGAGCCTTTCCAGTTCTTCGGCGCTTTAAACCTTGCTTCTTGTTGGTTTCCAAGCCCATCTACCACCATCCAATTAAGCTTCATATTTATCCCCTGTGATAAGCTATCTCCAATAGCATTCTCTTTGTCCTGCTGGATATATGTCTTGAAAACTAATTTTACTGGCATTTTAGTGAGATTTTATGGGAAGTGGGCAGAGACAGAGTTAAATGTACATTCCGCCATGTTGAACCAGAAGTTGGGCTAATTTTCTGTAGTTAAACTTCCATTATTACTTTACAAATACTTTTTCGGATTCAGTTAGCATACTCACTATGCAACTGGGTGTCCAGGGTACTAAAAGTATACTGGTGACCACCACAGGCACTGTTCTTTCCTCACAGTGCTTACTGTCTAGTGGTGGAGACAGAGAATTAAACAAGAAATTTACAAATAAGAGGGGTGCTATGAAAGGCCTAATACATTCAAGGTTTTGTGAAAGAAAGAATATCTCATCTAAGATGGTTTGGATAAGTAGTGATTATTTAGGCAAAGAGGTGGAGGAAGATATTCCAGGCAGAAGAACAACAAATTTTAGGGTTTGAAAGTAAGAGAGTAAAGGCATATACGAAGAATAAAAATAAACTCAAAATTACTGCAGAAAGCATTCCAGAGGGTAAGGTATGAAAAATGGGCTGGAGAGATGAGAAGGGACTAGATCCCACTGGGCCTCACAAGCCCTGATATTGGATTTTATTCTGAGGGTGTCAGGAAACCACCAAACGCTGTAAGTACAAAAGGGACTAAATCATTTGTGCTTTTGGAGGCATGTCTAACTGTTTTTTCTTCCTCCCAGTTTCATCCTTGTTACTTTATACATGCTGAGTCTGTATTGTGAGGTGCATATAATTTCAATGATGGTTACATGGTTCTTGCTTACTGTTCTTGATTACTTTTGCCTCAAATTCCATTTTACCAGATATCAAAATTCACACTTTCCTTCTTAGACTCCTACTATCCAGATGTTGGCATGTCTCCCAGGTTTCCTGTAATACTTTCTCTTTATCTCTTCCTACTTCTTTCTGTTAGAGATCCTAATATTTCAGCACCCTAATTTGTTACTGGGCTGTATCCTGTTGTTTTTCTGCCTATGGTGTTCCTTGTGTCAACTGTTACTTTTTTTTGTAATTAAAGTCGCTAATCTTTTCTTTCTTTTGATTTCCTGTTCCTTACTCATATTACCTACATAATCCCTTGTCTCTTTGGAGATATTTATTATACTTATTTTTAAATCTTGATCTGTTACAATAGATCTACTCCATGAAGTATAAGCTGCTCAGCCTGTTATCTTTCTAGTGGTTGACTTCTTACAGTCCTCAGTCTTTGGGCTATAAACTCTGGTTCCTTTAGGGGCAACAGCTACTGTGCCTGGTTATCTATACTAACAAAGAAACTCAAATCCCACTTCTAAAGAAGGACAGGGTAAGCTCCAAGACATGGTGCTTCAGGTCTCACACAATGATAGCCCATCACCCCAATTCTGTGTCCTCTATCAGGCCACAGCTTTAGTCAGGATCCTCCTTTAAATGCTCTGAAAAAAGTAACTCAGGAAGGAAATAATCTCTATAGATAAGTTTTTCAGTCCCTACTGGCAACCCATTAATGGGTCACACAATCAATTTAGTGAGTCAGCCAGCATTAAAGAGAGAATAGCGTAGCGTAGCACAGGTTGAAATAGATAAGAGGGCATCCCACCAGTAAGCACACTGTTTTATGAAACTTTCGTGTATATGTACTGAGTCATCACATAAAATGTACTTCTTACTGCAAGCGATAGTCAAAATCAGTTTGAAGAACAGTTTTTGGCTGTGATCCACAAATGCAGAGGGTCTGTGGGTGAGTGGGTGTGGAGGAGGTAGAGGGGTGAATGCTCTGGGCCAGTCAGCTAGTCAATTGATTCTTCTCATCAGCTCTTTACCCCACAGGGCTTGAGCGTTGCTCTGCTCTCCCGCACCTCACACCTACCATCTATTGATGCTGCTAACTCCTTTTCCAACATGGGACAGGCAATTATCCCTCAGAGGTTACGTGGGCAAGTGCAGAACTAAGCTTTCCCTCAACCTGTCCTCCGTCCATGCACCTGGTACCCCCTGTGCTGGGTTGGTTGCACCATGTATTTAGTCAACCAAAGGGCTCCCCACAGTTTCTATCTGAGTCCTCCAGATCCAGTCTTCCTTCTCACTTTTGCTGTTCTTCCAGGTTGATTGTGTGGGAGGGGGCCGGGAGCCCAGGCTTGCTTTCATCTTTCAGAAGCAGAAACCTTAACTGCAATCCAGTTTCGAGCTGTGGTGGTCCCGTGCTGAGCTCCTTAGAGTCCCATATCCTTAGGGTCCCATGCTTCCGGCAGCCTTCAGCTCTCTCCGCCCCACCCAGCCCTTCCCTTAGCACATCCTCATGCTGGGTTTCTCTCCTTTCCTCCGTGCACTGTTTTGACTTCTGCCTTTGCCCGTGACTATTAGAAACCTCAGGCCCCAGCCAACAGGAACATTTATAGCTAAACAATTACATTGTTGAAACCCTGACGAGTCCACTCTGGTTAATGGCTCTGAAAATGTAGGAGAGGTGTGAATGACTAAATCTATGAGGCTCCATATTGTGGGCCTATAAAGACAGACTTGTAGAACCTGGTATTTGATGGAAATTTCTCGTTTTTCCCCCCTGTGTTGTTCTAAATGCTACTCTCGCTCAACATGGATTCATTACCTAGAGAATGGCTTGGATATCTGGATAATCATCTTTTAAATAGTTTCTTTTTTTTCCCTTTCCTCTTGATATTTTTGGAACTCAACCAACAACAATGCAACAATGCAACAATGCAACAGGCAGGCAACTGACTGAGAAAAAAAGCAAACAGTGCTGGGTTACATTAGGAAATTATCATGTATTAGATGCAGGTGGGATTCCTCGACTTCCCAGCCTGGTGGAAAGCTTTTAATAAAGCAGCATGAGGAAGGAGTGCTTTTGAAGAGGTGGTGTCGTGGAATCTGGTGGGGGGAAAGAGAAGGCTAGAGGGCTCAGTGATCAAAGATCAAACCCTGTGGTTTGGACAGGTACATGGTGGGCAAACAAGCCATGGGTAACTTGAAGAATGGGGCCCTCGCCTTACCGTGGTATCATATTATTGGTCACAATTCTCTGCTCCCTTGTAGTAGCATTATACCTGCACACCCTTGCCATGACCTTGCATGACCTTGCCATGACAGGTGGACTTTAGGCTTCTCCTTGACTTTAGGATTCTTCTTGGCTTTAGGCTTGACCAAGCGAATCACTTCAACCAATGGGAGACTAGTGGATGTGATGTGAGATTATGCTCACCCTCTTGTGCTCCTGCCTTTTTTCATGAGAAGAAAACACCTGACGCAAGTGCTCATCCAGAGACGATGAGAGACACATGGAGGAGCTCTAAATCCAATCCACAGGTTGGAGCCAACCTCAGCTCAGCTGAAGCTCAGCCTACATCAGCAGCCAAACCCCTCCCACTCACAGATGTAAGAGAGGAAAAAAAGCCTTTTGTTGCTTTCCACTGAGATTGCTTTTGTGTGTGGTTGTTTGCAATGCAGCACACCTGACTGATGCATTCCCTGAACAGGGTTGTCCTGGGACAAATTGGGGAGACATACACTTCTGTTTTCTAAGAGGTTGATGCCTAAGAAGTGGAGGTGGTTTTAGTGACCAGGAAAAAAAATCTAAACTGTTGCTTTCTGTGGGAAGATGTTGGCAAAGAATACACATTTGTAGTTTATAAGATGAATGAAACCTAATATACATTGTGATGGTTGTAGTAAATAATAATGTATTATATACTTGAAATTTGCCAAGAGAGTAGATCTGAAGTGTTAATACACACATACAAACACACACACACACACACACACAAAGGTGAGGGATATGTTAATTGGCTTGATTGTGGTCATTTCACAGTGTATTCATTTGTCAAAACATCACATTGTACACCTTGAATATATACACTTTTTGTGAATTCTACCTCAATAAAGCTGGGGAAAAAATGACCAACCCAAAGGCATGCCATCCTCTCCAAGGTGTGAGTCTGGAGGGCAGAGCAGGAACGCAGCCTCCACATCTTGCTGAGGCTCGGCAAGGAGAATCGAGGTATGTGGTCTAGTGAGAAGCAGGGAAACAGCATTTCGGAACATTGCTTATGGTAGGAGGTTGA
Source organism: Chlorocebus sabaeus (assembly GCF_047675955.1). Lineage (NCBI taxonomy): Eukaryota > Metazoa > Chordata > Mammalia > Primates > Cercopithecidae > Chlorocebus > Chlorocebus sabaeus. The sequence continues at coordinate 45,425,509 of NC_132915.1, forward strand.
AGTGAAAGCCACTGGCTGATCTGTATGCAATTGTGCCAAGAAAAAAGAAAAAACGTTTTGGGCACTTTCATGGTCATGGCTTGGTTAAGAGTGAGCAGGAAGTCCACTTGGCCTCTGTTGGCAGGGCTTCTCAACACTGGAAGTTTTAGTGATTTGATTTGACAGATACCAGGGGTCCATCTTCAATACTTAGCACTGTGCTAAACAAATAGGAGATGTTCAAGAAATCAACTTGTGATTGATAGATTATCAGGATATACCTCATTGATATACCTCATCACAGCACCACCATTAATTAATTACATGACCCCAGGATAACAGCTTAACCTCTCTGTTCCCTCACATGGAATGAGCATGATACCATTTGGTGTCCTTGGCCTCTGTAACTGTTCAAAAAGGGTAAGATGAAATGAAGGTGGAAAAAGTCTGCAGTGGGCCAGAAGTGACAGGTTAGTCGTCTTTCCCCACAGGTGCTGCTGTTTTGGGTGTTTTATGCTTGTGGAGCAGAAAGAATGCTGGAGCAGGAATGCAGGTGATTCGAGCCTAAGCTCGGCCTTGAAGGGGTCACCACTAGGTATTTTCCCTTATGGTCTCTGCAGGACAATAGACCAAGGAGGTAATGGTTATATTGCTCTGTACTTTTACTGCTCTAACTTATAAGGCCAAGTTAAGTTCCTGGATTAAGAAATCAAGCTTTCTATTGCGCCCTAAATTGAATGGTAGGAGTCCTGATTTAACCAATCATTGTTTTGTAAAGGCAGATCCTCAGCTGGCTGTATTGTAGGACTACAACCAGCAACATCTCTGATCCACGGGCCATCTAACGCTTCTGAAAGATCCCCAGTGGCCTGGTGTTATGGTTTGAATTGTATCCACCCCCAGCTCCAATTCATATGTAGAAGTCCTAACCCCCAGTACATAGAATGTGACCTTATTTGGAGCTAGGGTCTTCACAGATATAATCAAGTTAAAATGAGGTAATTAGGATGATCCCTAATCCAATACAGCTGCTGTCCTTATACAGCGGGAAATGTGGAGACAGTTATTCACGTAGAGAGAACACCGTGTGAGGATGAAGGCAGAGATCAGGTGATGCTTCTGTAAATCAAAGAGCACCAAAGATTGGAGTGAGTTGGCTGAAGGCAAGAAGCAAACGAACAAAGAACACCAAAGATTGTCCACAAATCTCCAGAAGCTGGGAGAGAGGCCTGGAGCCGATTCTTTCTCGGTAAGGAACCAAATCTGCCCACACTTTGCTTTTGGACGTCTAATCTCCAGAACTGAGATGATAATTCTGTTCTAGCCACTCAGTTTGTGGCACTTCATTAGAGCAGACTTAGCAACCTAATACACATGGAATCTCTGTTTATGAAAAAGCTGGTTCTTTGTATGAATAGCAGAGGCTTATACAACACTTACAATTTAGCAGGCACTGTCCTAGGCACTTATATTAATTCCTTTATTCCTCATAAGAATCCTAGAAAGTAGCAGCTCATAGTATCCTCATTTTGCACATGAGGAAACTGAGGCACAGAGGGATTCAATAATCTGCCCGAAGTTACCCTGTCACTGTGTGATAGAATCAGAAACCTTTCATGCTTGTGATGTGGGGCACTTCTCATGGCATCAGCTTGTTCTTACAAAAAGCTGAAATCTGCTGCCTTGGAATAACAGGAGCGACTTTATTTTCTACTCTATAGGATGGCCTCTCTGCTGCGTTTATGCTATGGCTTCTGGAGCCTTTACCCTCTCAGGCACTCTTCACTGAGTACCTCCTATTTTGTCAACATCACTATTAATTAACTCAGTGATCCAGAACAAAGGCAGGTCCCCAGATGTGGTCTGATTCAAATGGAAAATGGTCTAAATATTATAGTGATCCCTAATCATTTTATTGGTTTTTTTTCCCCCAGCATTTTAGGGCTTTTGTGTGTATGTATGTGCATGTGTGTATATGTGCCTGTTGGTATTTGTATTATATTCCAATATTTTAAAACTTGGTTTGCCCGTAGTTCTTTATTTTTGTTAAGCTTGTTTTCTACCTCTTTTTCTCTATCTCTAAAATGCTGAATCATGTTCAGCTCCAAAGGCCATGACTTATTCCTGGCTTGGTCTGACCGAGATGAGCTCTATTACATCTCCTTCTCTGTGACCTTCCTCGGGTGATGCAGCAAGTCCAAAATTCCAGTCTACTCACCTTCCATGAGGTCTTGGAAGATCCTCCCTTACGAGAAATGTTCTCCAGCCTGGGAGAGAAGGGAAGGCTAAATCAGTGTTCTTAGCAGTTAACCTAGGACTCTGGGATTCTTTATACATCTTTGTCTCTGCGCCCCTATCTACTAGAAATACCAAGTCCCAAAGACATCTCAAATCTCCTTCTTTTCCATGGTGGGTGACTTTTGTCTTCTTGAAGGCATTTGGGCTTTTCTGCTGCCCCCGAGCCATGTCTTTCTGACCATAGTCAGAAGTTACTGCTTCTGTTTTTGCTGACGTGGGGCATGTCTTTGTTTCTAGTGATTTTATCACTCTCTAACAAGCTCTGATAAAGTTTCATCTGCCTTTTAAGTTTATTTGCAGCCTTCTCTCTTGTGGAACTTAGAATCCATTTTCCTGGGGCTAGATGGAAGCACATAGGCTTACACTTAGAAACACTCCTTCCTGCGAGTAGCGGGCCACTCTCCTACCCAAAGTTCAGACACTCCATCAGAACCAACATTCTTTTCATCACTTCTGGGAAGCCCAGTGGGTTCTGATATGGACATTGTCAGTTGCTTTCTAGCATCAATTCTTTCTTACTTCCTAATGGAACCCAGATTTTCTTTGAATATTCAACCCTTATACCCAATGTAGCCCAGTAACTCAAGAAAGGTTCATCAAATCTCTCAGAGGTGAGTCTGGATGCATCCAGGCCATCTCCCTTGTTGGTCAGGGCTTAAGACAATTCATGCTTGATAGTTCCCCGGCAACTATTGGTACAGTGGTGGGCATGGGAACTCATGGGTCATATAAGACTGAAGGGAAGGATTTTTATTCTATGGTTGGAAGAGTTTTTGTCTCTTGCTCACTGAACATGAACAAGAAAAAATGTAGCTCTAGATGCTGTTGACAGTCAATTTGCAATCGTGAAGAAAGCCAGCCTGGTACAACAGCAGCACATGCAGCAGGGCCAAGCTGGGAACATTTCAGAGCAACAGAACCCAGGCTATGATGTGCCTAGACTTTCTGCTATGTGGGGTAATACATTTTTTTTTTTATTGTTTATACCTCTGTGGGTCTAACGCATCTTAATTGACACAGAACCTTAAAGAAAATAAGAATCCTGTGGTCTTGCCAGGTATAGTAGAGCTTCTGAGGTAGGTTTGCATGGGGAAAACTCAGATTTTCCATGTTGAAATATTGGCTGTATTTGTATAATGCAACTGAAATGTTTACTTCTTATTGATTAGTTTTAAAAAAACAAAAACAAAAACAAAAACCCAGGACAGAGATGCTCACTGCATCCTCAAATGACTCTTCTCCACTGATCAATATTTTATTCCAGATATTTTGTCTGAATATTCTACCTGTCTTGACTAAAGAGTAGAAATGGTCACATGGCAAACTGAACATGTCTTATAAGTAATACATAACTATGAGAACATTTAAAATCCCTCAAAAACCTGCTCTTGATTTTGTAAAATTGTCTAAATTACATCGGAAAAGGGAAATATTTAGTTTTGGGGGGACTGCATGTATGACTAAAACAGAAAAAGAAAACTAGATCATGGCCTTTCATTTCTAGATGACTGCTCTTAGGAAAGGTATTTCATGTCTTCCTCACAAAAAGTGTAAATATTCTTTGTAGTATGTCACATCTCTGTTGACTTGGAGAATGAGGGGCTTTATGCTATAAAATGATTATTTCCAACATTTCTAACCAAATAGCTTATAAGGAAATGAGTTGTATATGGTCCAAACGGGGTTGATGCAGAATCGGTTCTTGGCTTCGTGGTAGGTCAGATGAGTTTTCAAGTTTTAGACGTTCAGTCTCTTTTCTTTTGTGACAGCTTCATTTTAATGCCTAAGGACTGGTAGCCTGGGGTTTCCTCAATTCTTGGGTAATATAAAGCTTCATCAGTATTTTTGACCTGGGCCTGGAGTCATTTGCTTTTGTAAAGCAAAGAAGGGCTAATTCTTGTAAAGAATAAACTTTTCTGGTTTTATTTCAAGTAATCAAAGTATAACTTCTAGGTTTTATTTTAGCAAAATTTATATATCTGTGGAGAGTGTGCGTGTGTGTGTGTGTGTGTGTAAGTACACGCATGCATGAGCTTTTTATAAACCGGTAACAAACAGGAGATGTGGTAACATAGAATGGACTGTGCATTCTTTTCTTGAGTAAGAGATAAATCATTCTTAGGTGGAACCTTTTATTTAGGCTTTCGGATTCCATTTTATCAAGAAAGCTTTGGTTTTCCTTTTTGGCTTTGTCTAAGCTGTTCTTTAGCAAGTAATTAAAATCAAGCTGACATTTATTAGTGAGGACATGGTCCACTCCAATCTCATACTCACAGTCTAGCCGCTGCCATACAAATTTTGCTATGGACTTGCCTATTTGTGACTACGTGTGTGTAATGGCAATGGTGTATGGTTGAAGATTTACTGTCTCTAAGTCAATGGAATGAAATCACTGTGCACTCCCATGACATAAGAGTTAGTTATCAGGGGTTTTTATTTTGTCATTAAAAGAATGACAACTTAAAATCTGAGCGATTAGATAGGGTTATCATAGGAATACAAGATTTTTAGTAATGGGTCCTATGTTGAGAATGTTCCTATTTTCTAAGACATTTCCACACTCTTAACACTTTTTGCTCACAATAATCCTGGAAGTCAGCAAAGCACACACAATTATCCCTGCCTTAGAGTTGAACCACACAACTCAAGGAAGCAAAGCAGTTTTCCCAAGGTCACTCAGTGAAAATGTGGCCAGTCTTGGGACTTACATTCATGGCTTCTGGGTTCTACTCTCTTTCTACCACAGAGAGAACCAAAGGTGGAAACAGTACTCTGAGATCATGTCCAGAATATTTCCTCTGTTGTTCTTGACATTGACATTTAAATATATTCCATTGAGATTTTGAATAACTCCCTTTGTTGGAAGATGATATATTTATTTGGGTACCTTGGCTGGTGTGCTGGTTAAATCATTTGTGGTGTTAAATGCTTCGTAGGACGAGGGTGGAGATGGTTCTAGAAAGACCTGGCCACACATTCCTATCTTTCTTAAAGGCCCAGAAATTCATATTCCCTGGGGATGGAACCTCTTAGGTTCAGGTGTTGAAAGACCCTTCCGGTGGTGTTAGCTCCCCTAATGGAAGAGTTGAAAAATTTTAGTGATCTTTCTGCATCTAAGAGATACTATTTTTTCCTGATAGTCATATCTCCTGGAATTCCCTTTGTGATTTCAAGAACTCGCTGAGTTAACCATTTTTTGAGTGTCTATTTCAGGCTGCAGGGCTCAGTCCTCCCTTTGGTGATCTCACCATGTTTTCTTGTTTGCAGGAACTGTATTTGGGAGCAAACAGTCGATTTTGCTAAGATAAGTGATACACTAAAGACACTGAAACGTGGTTTTTCTACTTGAGTTACTCTGCTCTTACAGAATATCCCATTGAGTGAATGCTGGACGCAGATGGTTCCTTTTAAACCTGAATCAATATGTTCCAGAAGTTGTGCTATTAATGTTTGAAATCTGTAAAGCAGAATACTTAAAGGCTGCTGCTTTAAATTGGGGAAACAGTATCTTTTGGTCTTGAGTGCCATTTTTGTTTAACTCTGAAGAGTACCCCCTTGGTGGCTGACTGCTTGCTATCCTCAGCTCCTGATCATTTCTCTTTCTCTCTGTCTTTTTGCCTTCTCTGTGCCTTAGATACCCAAGAAGTCCCTTCCAGGGCTGTGTAACTTGCTACCTTTCTTGTGTCCCTCTCTCTACTTGGCATTCCGCACCTCTTCATCCTGGTATTCCTGTTGTCCTCTTTGTCTACCTCATATCCATGGCTCAACTTGAGGGCAACAACAGTAACAACAATTTATTGAGCCCCCTTATAATTGAAGTCCGTGCATTTTGGTAATTGGCCCAGCGTTGCCAATTAAAAAGTGGCCAGTTAGAAAGCTAGAAAGTGTACTATTTGAACCCAGACTACCTGCTTTCCAATTTGCCATGGTGACTTCTCAAACTTTATACTGCTTATGCCCATCAATGATGAGCACCTCCGGGCTGCCATGGGGGTCCGCAGGAAGCAGGCCTGAGATAAACTCTGTCAATTCACATAGTCACAGAAGACTGGATCCAGGCAGGATTTTGGATGTCATCTAACCCAATTCCATCATTTAACAGATGGAAAAACTGAGGTGGGAGAATCCAGAAGGCTGGTGAGTTAAGGCAGCATGGCAGAGTAGAATGAACATGAAATTTCATGATAGTCCAGGGTTCCAATCCAAACTGGTAATAAGTCAACGGGCCTTGACCAACTCAATCTCTTTGAGCATCAGTTTCATTTGGTATGAAATGAAAATCATAACACCTAAAAATTATGTGTGTATAGTGCCTACCTGTGGTGGGTTTTAAGAACTGATGCCTGTTATATTATGACAACCAGTCTAGTAGCCACCTTGCTTGGATCCTGGGAGGGGCCCTACTGAGCTGGAGGGCAGCATGTCAGCCTGTACCAGGCAGGGGAAGGAAAGAGGTAGCTCATGTGCCCCTTGTCCTCTTATCTGTTGACACTCAATCCATAAATGATCTTGTCCCATTCCAATGGTTTGCTGTATTTGTCAGAGCTTGGTCAGGGAAACAGAAGCTACACGAAGTATTATGAGCAGTAATATTTTAATTCAGAGAAGTAGAGTCTTATAATACAGTTGGAAGGGCTGGGAGCTAGGGTAGGGGGAACTCAAGCTGCTGACCTCAGCTGCATGTAGCACTGAAATGGGTCATTCTCAAATGCCTGCCCTGAAGTCACTGTAATTTCAAGAGTCTATAGGAAGCCAGTGCCACTGGCCTATAGCTCCAGGACAGGCGATTCACTGGGCTTGCCTGGAAACCTCTGCATCTACCAACTGACCACAGGTATGCCAGGAACCGATGCTGGAGAACACTGGTTCCAAATCTTGTGCAAGGGCTCTTAGAGGCTGACTCTAACTCACAGCTACACTGGGAAGATTTCTGGGAAATGTGTTTCCAGGTCCTCCCCTGTGATGCAGAGAGAATGTGGCAGGAGGTGGTATTGATGCCAAATTATCAGCCCACAAACAAACATGAGCTTTATTCCTTTGGAAAACATTTTTTCATTCTTCACTACATGCAATAAACACTGTTACAGTGCCCAAGACTGTGTGAGACCTGGTCTCTATGATTGTCACAAATATAATAAAGACCACAGACATGAATGGGAGTGAGAAATGGAATGTGGTACTCTTTATTCTCTCTTAAAACTTGCCCTTTTATCAGGAATATTGGCCTGAAATTATTTTATTGTTGTGTCTCTGCCAGGTTTTGGTAACAGGATGATGCTGGTCTCATAAAATGAGTTAGGAAGGAGTTTCTCTTTTTCTGTTGTTTGGAATAGTTTCAGAAGGAATGGTACCAGCTCCTCTTTGTACCTCTGTGGCTCACTGGCTGTGAGTCCATCTGGTCCTGGGCTTTTTTTGGTTCATAGGCTATTAATTACTGCCTCAATTTTAGAACTTGTTCATTGGTCTATTCAGGGATTCGACTTCTTCCTGGTTTAGTCTTGGGAAGGGTGTATGTATCCAGAAATTTATCCATTTCGTCTAGATTTTCTAGTTCTTTTACATAGAGGTATTTATAGTATTATCTGATAGTAGTTTGTATTTCTGTGGGATCAGTGGTGATATCCCCTTTATAATTTTTTTTTTTTTTTGAGGTGGGGTCTTGCTCCGTTGATGAGGCTGAAGTGCAGTGGCACGATCTTGGCTCACTGCAACCTCCACCTCCTGGGTTCAAGCGATTCTCCTGCCTCAGCCTCCCAAGTAGCTGGGATTACAGGTGTGCACCACCACACCTGGCTAATTTTTGTATTTTTAGTAGAGATGGGGTTTCATCACATTGGTCAGGCTGGTCTCGAACTCCTGACCTCGTGATCTGCCCGCCTCAGCCTCCCTATCATTTTTTGTTGTGTCCATTTGATTTTTCTCTCTTTTTTCTTTATTAGTCTGTCTAGCAGTCTGTCTATTTTGTTAATCTTTCAAAAACAAAACAAAAAGAAACCAGCTCCTGGATTCATTGAGTTTTTGAAGGGTTTTCATTTCTCTATCTCCTTCAGTTCAGCTCTGGTCTTAGTTATTTCTTGCCTTCTGCTAACTTTTGAATTTTTTTGCTCTTGCTTCTCTAGTTCATTTAATTGTGATGTTAGGATGTCGATTTTAGATCTTTCCTGCTTTCTGCTGTGGGCATTTAGTGCTATAAATTTCCCTCTAAACACTGCTTTAGCTGTGTCACAGAGATTCTGGTACATTGTGTCTTTGTTCTCATTGGTTTTAAAGAAATTATTTCTGCCTTTATTTCGTTATTTACCCAGTAGTTATTCAGGAGCAGGTTGTTCAGTTTCCATGTAGTTGTGCGGTTTTGAGTGAGTTTCTTAATCCTGAGCTCTAATTTGATTGCACTGTGGTCTGAGAGACTGTTATGATTTCCCTTCTTTTGCATTTGCTGAGGAGTGTTTTACTTCCAATTATGTGGTCAGTTTTAGAATAAGAGCAGTGTGGTGCTGAGAAGAAAGTATATTCTGTTGATTTGGGCTGGAGAGTTCTGTAGATGTCTGTTATGTCCTCCTGTTCCAGAGCTGAGTTCAAATCCTGAATATCCTTGTTAATTTTCTGTCCTGTTGATCTGTCTAATATTGACAGTGGGGTGTTAAAGTCTCCCACTATTGTTGTGTTGGAGTCTAAGTCTCTTTGTACGACTCTGAGAACTTGCCTTATGAATCTGGGTGCTCCTGTATTGGATGCATATATATTTAGGATAGTTAGCTCTTCTTGTTGCATTGATCCCTTTACCATTATGTAATGCCCTTTGTCTTTTTTGATCTTTGTTGGTTTAAAGTGTTTTATCAGAGACTAGGATTGCAACTCCTGCTTTTTTTTTCCTTTTTTTTTTTTTTTTTTTTTTGCTTTCCATTTGCTTGGTAAATCTTCCTCCATCCCTTTATTTTGAGCCTATGTGTGTGTCTTTGCATGTGAGATGGGTCTCCTGAATACAGCACACCAATGGGTCTTGACTCTTTATCAAACTTGCCAGTCTGTGTCTTTTAATTGGGGCATTGAGCCCATTTACATTTAAGGTTAATATTGTTATGTATGGATTTGATCCTGTCATTATGATGCTAGCTGGTTATTTTGCCTGTTAGTTGATGTAGTTTCTTCGTAGTGTCAGTGGTCATTACAGTTGGGTATGTTTTTGCAGTGGCTGGTCCTGGTTTTTCCTTTCCATGTTTAGTGCTTCCTTCAGGAGCTCTTGTAAGGCAGGCCTGGTGGTGACAAAATCGCTCAGCCTTTGCTTGTCTGTAAAGGATTTTATTTCTCCTTCGCTTATGAAACTTAGTTTGTGAAAATCCTCCATAAAATACTGGCAAACCAAATCCAGCAGCACATTAAAAAGCTTATCCACCATGATCAACTCTGCTTCATCCCTGGGATGCAAGGCTGGTTCAACATACGCAAATCAATATATGTAATCCATAACATAAACAGACCCAATGACAAAAACCACATGTTTATCTCAATAGATGCAGAAAAGGCCTTTGATAAAATTCAATGCTCCTTCATGCTAAAAACTCTCAATAAACTAGGTATTGATGGAACGTATCTCAAAATAATAAGAGCTATTTATGACAGACCCACAGCCAATATCATACTGAATGGGCAAAAGCTGGAAGTTTTCCCTTTGAAAACTGGCACAAGACAAGGATGCCCTCTCTCACCACTCCTATTCAACATAGTATTGGAAGTTCTGGCCAGGGCAATCAGGCAAGAGAAAGAAAAAGTTATTCAAATAGAAATAGAGGAAGTCAAATTGTCCCTGTTTGCAGATGGCAACCAAATGCCCATCAATGATATACTGGATAAAGAAAATGTGGCACATATACACCATGGAATACTATCCAGCCATAAAAAGGATGAGTTCATGTCCTTTGCAGGGACATAAATGAAAGTGGAAACCATCATTCTCAGCAAACTAACACAGGGACAGAAAACCAAACACTGCATGTTCCCACTCATAAGTGGGAGTTGAACAGTGAGAACACATGGACACAGGGAGGGGAACATCACACACCAGGGCCTGTCAGGGGGTGGGGGGCAAGGGGAGGGATAGCATTAGGAGAAATGCCTAATGTAGATGATAGGTTGATGGGTGCAGCAAACCACCATGGCACATGTATACATATGGAACAAACCTGCACGTTCTGCACATGTATCCCACAACTTAAAGTATAATTTTAAAAAATGCTCTCTTGTACAAAAGTAGGGAAATAAAAATGAAAGAGAAGGAAATCAATGGTGGCCTCACTTTTATCTACATGTCCCCAAAGCACACAACCTCTCACCATGAAGTTAATTTTTTAAAAAATTAGTCATTCCAGTGACCTTATGAAGCCTAACATGAGTTTCAAATATTGGCTAAGAGTAGGAGCTATATTCTGGCATAAACAGAGACACTCTTAATAATTCCCAAAATGTCTGATGTAGTGAAGTACTTTCAGAGAATTAATACAATTAAGAAAAATAGCATTCCTTTTAAGAGGTATGATTAGGGCAATAGGAGAAATAATACTTGAAAGTTGAGACATGTGTCCTGGTTCTTACCTCTGACCATTTCTTTTTTCTACCCTCTTTCTTCATTTTCTTGTTCTCCAGTTCTCTTTTCTGTCCTCTTCCTACTTGTGCCATTTGCTCTTCCCTTTCTAACAGACTTGGCCATAGCCAGTGATGGTCACCCCCCACCCGGGAATGCTGATTGTGTGACTAAATCATTTGCGGATCACATGATTAACCGACTGGAGCTGACTGATTAGTCTGCTAGGTCTCAGAATGTGTCCTCCCTGAACCCCTCCTCCATCCCACATACATCTTCGTCACTGGATTTCAAATACAGATAGTGCACAGGAAGAGATAGGAGCCATTTTTTTTTCCAGTATCTTCTCCACCCCCACCCCAAACTCATCATTCTACCCAATGGCAAAGAAATGAGATAATTAGAATTCTTCTTTCATTAGAAAATGTGCAAGATGAGACCCAAGAGGTGGAACACGCCAGATGTTGTGGAGAGCATGACTGCTCAGTCCCTTTGGCCACATATGCTGAAGTCATGAAGTTGGGAAATCTGACTCAGGAATCACCTTCCAGTGTGGGAGCTGACGAAGCACCAAATGCTGTGGGACAACTGGTCAACCTGCCAGTCCCTGGAGCACAGGTCTGGTCTGAGGCTGCTCTCCGGCCGTGATCAGTCAGAGGGGAATGGGAGAGTTGGGACTCCTTCTGCACATTCTAGGAAACCCTGAAAGGTTCAGATTCAAGGTGAGCTGTGAGCTGAGAATACCTGCAGTTGCAAGGGAAGGTCTGTTGATATTTCTGATTCTTTCTGAGTGCCTGGAGTCTATCTCCAGGTGAATGGTAGAGTACCTTGGATGCATATGTCTGTTTTAGGTATCAGAGGAATAAGATAGGATGCTCCAATAGGTTTCAATGAGAGAGTGTGAGAAACCACATACTTCTGTGCTTTTTGTTACAGCTGTATCTTTTTAAAAATTAAGATGTGAGTGAGTCATCACTTTCTAAAAAAATGAACAAAGACATAAGAGGGAACAAGGTTTTAAATACAGGCTCTGGGCTCAGCGTGTTCCTCACTGAGCGCAATTCCAATCAATTCTTGGTCTGTCCTAAGCTGCTGTTCCAGGTCTAAGTGGTACATTTATCCCAATTTTAAAAAATAGATTCAGAAAGTTTGAGCTCTGTGCTACTTTTCTCCAGTCTTGACACAACTTGGAGAAGCAAATAGGATCCTCCTCCTCAGCTTTGCTTATCAGCTCTGGGACCCCTCCAAGTTTCCTTCACTCCCTGAAGCCTGGAATGTCCTTTCAGGCTCAGATGGAGAGACATTCCTCAGACATGGGGGCCTCTAATCAATATCACCCAGGTGACCTGACTCTCAAATGAGTTTAGGTTGCAATCACTTGGGAAGCTTGTTCTAAATGCAGATTCCAGGCAGCCAGCCCCAAAGGTGTGGGTGGTCCCCACAGGCACCTTTAGTGTGTTTCCAGGTGAGTCTGATAGAGTTGCTGAGATACACTGGTCTGCCTGGGACAGCTGCCTCAGGAACTTTTTTTGGCAGTGATGCTTCTGCACCACTTCCTCCTTTGGTTCCCCGCTCCCCCTGCCCGCCCCCCTCCCCCGAAGCAGGTGCAGACATTTGCTAACAGAGGTTCTTTGCTATATGTCATAGCATTTTACAACTAGCTTTCTGCAGAACACTTGAAAAAAAAGGAGTTCAACCTAAACATAGCCAAACAACTTTTACCAGAGCAGTAAAGTGATTTCCTCACTGGGCTCTGCTCTGAGGCAGATCTGAGGAGCTCTGTTCACTCTGGGCCCTTTTGCAAGTTTACCCTGGGCTCACCTTTGGCAAGATTCACCCTGCAAGAGACCTGGACCACCATGTGGGATCTGGTCTCCGTGGACTGTCATGCTGGCTTATTTCAGACTTGTGTCCCCAGGGGTGGGTGGGAGCTGGCTGAGGCCTCAGGCCAGCTGGGTAGCAGAGCCTCGTGCCCGGCTGGCCCTGTGCTGCCTGGTGGCCTTCTGAGCTCTGCAACATGGGTGGTCCTCGTGCTGGCAGAGCAGAAGGCTGTGGGAGTTCATGGCCCCCTCTGGGGGACATGACGAATGGCCTTGCTGACAAAACGTGGTCTGCTTTCCATCTCTGAGCTATGAACGGTTTCATTTTCAAAGCAAGAAAACAAACCACGGGAACCAGACACAACACACCCAGGCCACAAACGATACAGCCATTTTCTCGTGTCAAATAAGGGACCTGCAAAGGTAAAAGAAAAACGGCTTTGTTAGAATTCTTTGATGAAAAGCAAATACGGAAAACTCAACTGGAGGTTGTAATGAGACTTCCTTCGCCTTCCCTCACTGGTCCTTCTCCTGACCTGGTGGAGTCCCAGTCCTCTGTGGTGGGCCAGCCTACATGATAGTGACCTTCAGGGGCTTCCCACAGGCCACTGTGGAGGTGGGAGAGGCAGGGAGTAGGGGAATTCAGGCAGGCAGGTCGGTGCTCTCAGCCCCTCTGCACCCCACCAGCCCCATTTCTATCTGATTCATTTAATACACTTCCATTAACATTTCTTTTGAAGGAAAGGTTCAGCATCTAAAGAACATTTGAAATATTCTAGTCTAGTCTGATCTCACATGCATGCTAATGAATGGTTCCAGTGAAGAAAGAAGGAGAAAAGAATAGTAATTTAACAAGAAGTGCATTGATTTCTGTGCCTCTCCTCTCTCTGATGTTGCCCACTGTTTCCCTTTAACATTTGTTCCTTTCTTTAGGGGTATGTGTGATAACTTAAGGCTGAGTTCTCGAGAGTGAGAAAGAACTAGCCACAAATTTTGTCCCTGTATCTTGTGAATGAGATAGCACAAGCATGCCAGCTAACCAACATAAGTGAGTACCCTGCCTCAGCCTCTAGTGCTCGGCACATAGACCCATATGCCACAACTAGCTCATGGATATAGAGGCTATCCTGTCTATGTTCCTATAGTAATATAGGAAATATAATACAAAAATTGGGGTAGCTGCCAGATTGATAATGTCTCACCCTCCTATGGCCCCGCCACTGAGTACTCCCCATTGGCCATGTGTGGCTTTGTTTCCCTAGCCATTGTTAATTGAGCCAAACTGGGCCAGTGGATTCTTTCTCCTGCTAGTGGCTAAAAGCGTGGACTCAGGCTAAGCTAGGAGATGTAGTAAGAGGCTAGACAATAAGCAGTGTGGGGAGAGAGGATCATGAGTAAAGGTAGGGGTACATAAATGAGTACAGAGTGCACGGTGGACTGGAGGGAGCACTTGGAAAGAGGGGTGGGCCCCACCCAGCTGCATCAGGTTAAGGTATTTGGATTGTTCTTTTAGGCCTTTAGCAGCCATTAGGAGGTGCCTATGTGAAATCAAATCTAAAATTTACAGTGTTGACTCTAGTGGTCCAGTGAAGATGAATAAAGGGGGGTGAGGTGGTTAGGAGAGTCTCTCAAAATGGTTCATGTGTTCACATTTGGGAAACCATTATGGAGTGGGTGCTCATTGTGTATCAAAGGAGAGGGGAAAAGGACTTAAACTATGGTGTCAGTGTGAGGAAGAAGCAGGAAGAGATTCACAATCCAGGCCCAATTAGTACCTCATGACCAATTTGATGTGGGTATGAGGGAGGGGCAAGAGTCAAGGGTTATTTAGTCCACAAAAGGACTGATAGGGCTTTGTAGGAAAAGAAGCTATTTGGGAAGTGGTGGGGATGTATATGGAAATGAGTTTTCTCCTTAAGAGTGGCATTATTTTAACATTCAGAGGACTTTCAGGAGATGTAGTTCCAATGCACACCTTCTACAAAACTAATGTTAAAGCAAACAAGTATCTTACATCATGATATGAAATAATCAGAAAGTGTTAACAGGGAGGTCATCCAAGAAACAGGTTATTAGAAAGGAGTGTGATAGATTTGGGCAGGGACACAGATCTAAACCATCAAGTCAAATTGCAAGCCCCCCAGTGTTGGAGGAGGGGCCTGATGGAGGTGATTGGATCCTGGGGGAAGATTTCCCCGTTGCTGTCTCATGAGCATGATCAAGTTCTCATGAGATCTGGTTGTTTAAGTGGGTAGCACCTGCCCCATCTCCTCCTCCTGTTCTGGCCATGTGAGACGTGTATGCTTCCTTTCACTTTCCTACGTGATTGTAAGTTTCCTGAGGCCTCCCTGCCATGCTTCCTGTATAGCCTGAAGAACCATGAGCCAAATACACCTCTTTTCTTTATAAATTACCCAGCCTCAGGTATTTCTTTACAGCAGTGTGAGAAGGGACTAATAGTGTGTGTGATCCCAGTGCTAATGTGAAGCCCCCTTGGGAGCAGTTGTGCCTCTTACTGACTCTGAGCAAGGCAAGGACACAATCGCCTTAGGTGAGCATAGGCTGCCTTGCAGAACGTACATTCACATGTGGGCCCATGGAAAAATACGGGTCAAACTGTTCTGGGGAAGAATGCTCAGAACAGATCTTATTTTCCACCAGTTCTTTCCCCTACTCCTATTCTTTTAGAACTTCCCTCAAAGATTTTCTTTCAAGCTTCTGAAATCTACACTTTCTTTCTCTCTCCCCCCTCTTTCGTTTTCTCTTTCTATGTCCCTCTTTCTGTCTCTATCTCTATTCTCTCTCTGACTCTCTCTCTCTCTCTCTCTCTCTGTCACACACACATGTTGAAATATGGAAAAGTCTGAGTTATTAGGATAGTTCTTCTGAATCACCTATTTCCTCATAGAAATGAAGGGAAGACATAGGGGTGGGGAATCAGAGCAGGGGCTTTGGTGTCAGGCAAACCTGGTGTTGACTTGTGAATCTGACATATACCAGATGTGACCCTGGGTAAGGTACTGAACTTCTCTGAGCTTCAGTGTCTTTAATACTTCATAGGGCTATTTCAGTGTTGGAGGGAGTATATATATACACACACACACACACACACACGTTTATATATACACACATGTATACACACATGTGTATACACATATGTATACACACATGCGTGTGTGTGTGTGTATATATATGTATATACCGCCTCCAACATATGATATGTGATATAGGGGTATGTTTATATATAATATCTAATGCTTAGTAGGCATTTGATATAATTAAATTAGTTCTGTGTTTCTATACACTGAAGGTTTTCCTCCTTCATTGCTCATCATCGTAAATAATGGTACCAGCATATCTTCCAACAGGTGAAATTCTCTAGAAACAAAACTTTAGCAAATATCAGCGTGGAATTTATTCATGTTTTATTTAATTACTTGGGGCATTTAATGAAAGAATGAATTATTAAATGAGAACATTGATTGTTCCCTCTGTATGGCAAGAAGATCTCCTGTGTATGCTTAAAATAGCTCCATAAAATGTAGAGCAGGCCATAGTAAATTAAAGAAAGGAAGGAAAACGGAACAAGGATTGAAAACACAATTTAGCCTGTAAATCTGCATAAATGACAACCACACCCCAATTACCCCACACCTCTGCACTCAGGATTTCCAGCTGTCTAGATGGGTGGTGAGTCCAGACCCAAAAGAGGAATATATGCTGCTACAGGAAGTTGAAGATGTGTGACTGCTATATTCATGAGTTAAAAGAAAGCAAGCTCTTTGGTTAGTGTGTGCCTCTAGACAACTGTGCCCTGCTTTACCCTGCCATGTGCCCTGGAAGCCTTGTTCTTTAACTTCTCACGTGTTCTTTGTCCAGTGGAAGCCCTAGACAGATATGGAAGGGAGGGAGAAGAGAAAGTTTGAGGTATTTATCCCCTGTTCCTCTCAAGTGAGACTACTGTCCGTCTTCAGTGGGGTCTTTCTCCATGACACATGTCTCCCAGGTTCTAGAAACCACTCCCTTTCCTCATCCACTTGGGGCTAGAAGTAGTGATAGCTCCCTTGTTTTTAGACCCAGTGTACTGCACCATCCAGAATGAACCAGAAGGTAGTTCACTCTGCCCACACTTGGTAGATAATACTTTTGTTAAGCCCTTCTAGAGTTCTAATTTGAGCATGCCACCTGTTTCCTACTGGAATCTTGACTGGTACAATTAGCTCTGATGAAAACCAAGTCTCCCTAATATCAAAGGCTGAGAAAATGGAAGGAAAGGAGACAAAAGGAGAAAATAGAAATTCAGAAAGAAGAAGAGAGGTTCATGAGGGTGATGAAGCGCATCCTTGGAGAACAGAGGAGTAGACAAGGCATGATGCAAAGTGGAGTAACACCCACTGAGTGAATGGGGGGAAGAAACTGAAACCCAACCCAGGAGGCTGGCCTGTCTATCAGGCTGAGACTCCCCAGCCCTGGAACACACCCCAAGTGTCAAGGTGAAACCATACAAGCCAATCCACACAGATGAGATGGAATGTTTATGGCAGGGGGAAATTGGGTCCCCCTTAGGTAAGTAATCGCTGAGTGCCTCACTGTATTAAGACACAATCTAAGAGTGGATGGTTATGGTTTGTATATGCTAGTGTCTAAGAGAAAAAGCTAAATTATATTCCATATATTCCAAAAGGGAAAGCAATATTTGTTGAAGGCCTACTCATTGTCACAACAGGTGTATTTTAATCCCCACAACAGCCAGAAAATAGGTTAGCATTATCCTCATTTTATTAGGTGAGGAAGTGTGTTCAGTGAAATTAAGTACTGAAGCTTGCTTGAAGCCACACAACTAGTGTGTTTCACAGGCAGGAGCTGAACACAACCTTTCAGATTTCACTGAGCAACCATACTATCTCAAAAAGGGATGAATCTTTACCCAGCATGGTCCTTGAATGTTTCCAGTAGTTGAGGCATGACCATATACTTCTATGTTCTGCTAGTTTTGCCAGGGCAAGCCTTGCTAAGACTGCCCTGTGTTTAAGGTGCACCATTTACAAAGAGGCTCATTGAGATAAATAAATGCATCTCTCAGAACAAATCTGATCTATGTTATTGGTGAGAATCCAGACACAGCAGCATTGAACTTCAAATGTTGCTACTGAGAGAGAAAAAGAGAGAGACTGACTGACTTGCATTTCTGCCTTCTTTGCACCCCATGCATTCTGCCCTAGGTGGTGATCAACTTTATGTGGGTACCAGTCAGCTTCATGTTAGGAAATGTTGTATGGAACTAGCAGTTAGAAGTGCCTACTGTGAGAAATGAGGAGCTAGTCTGAGCTTTAAAGGGAAAGAGACACGAAAACAATCAGCGTAGCCTTTGTAGCCAAGTATTTTGTTCGGTGCAATCCATTAGTTACTGAGAACATACACAGCACAGTTTAAGTCAGAGTTCAGCTATCTTTGAGCTTAGAGACTTTGGGCTAGTTAACATCTCTGAGCCTTTTTTCCCCTAATGCGTAAAACGGGGCTAATACTATTACCCTAACTTACAGGGTCATTTTGAAGAGTTCATTAAATTCAAGCATGATACATGTGCTTTAAAGTGTTTGAAATGTAGTGGGTCAAAACAAATGGTCTCCAGTGTCATCATCACCATCATTATCATCATCATCATCATCATCATCATCAAGGACTTCATAGTCTGGTTGGAAGAATATATGAATAAGAGCTGCTGTTTAGAAAAAAATGTGTTGATTCTGAGCAGTTTCCCTCAAAAGGAGAACAAGAAAGCTGGCTTTGGTCCACAGTCTTGAGTGTTGGAGTAAGCCACCTAATTTCCCTGAGCCCCAGTTTTGGCATATGTACAACGGGCTGATCATATGTCAGCTTCCCAGTGTACTGTGTTAATGAAGTCGATGAAATGAAATCTAGTACCTTAGAACACAGAATTACAAGGGACCAAGAGTGCTCCTAACTTACAAGACTACTAGTTGGGTTTTTGCCACCTTGAATTGCTGTCTCAATTCACAACCAGTATTTTAAAGATCCCTTTCTGTTTTCAAAAACAATTTCTTGATCCATTTTCCTATGGAATATTCCCCCTTTGAAGAAATAGACTTACATGTGTTCGCCAGAGAAAGCGTCTAAATTGGGAGTGGGGGAGCAATGATGGTACAGTATGCTGTGCACATATGTGGGCACGTATGTTCCTAGAAAAATCGAGACTGCTCTGAGGATTCCCAGTGCCAAGTCCTGCATCAGGGAGGGCTCATTTTGTAGCTCTGAAATAGGATGGATATAATGATAATCCTTTATTTGGGAAAGCTTTCATTTAGGGGAAGATTTTTAATACTTTTTCTTAAAACTGAAAAACTAGTCAATATCAAATCCAGTTGATTCCAGACTGTTTAGAGAGAGACTGTTAAGTGTAAGACTCTGGGTTTGAAAACTTCATCTCTTTAAGGCTTATTTAAAACATCAATGTTTTGCTAATTCTTGGAGATTTAATAAAGCACAACCAGGCTTTTAGACACCCTTAGAGGGGTTAACATGAGAATTCTTCTTAGGAGCATTGGTCTGTGCCAGTGGGGATGCAGCCTGTTCCCCCTGGTTTATTCTCCTAAGTTTCATTTTCACAACAGAGGAAAAGTGACAGAGGAGCCTGTAGGCTGGGAACATGGATGGGAAATGCCATTGCAAGGGCTCTCAGAAGGTTCTGGTGAGGAAGGGCTTTACAAACACAGGACGAAGATATGGCAGGTGAATAAGCTCAAGGGAGCGTGATTCAACCTGAAGACGAATCAGCTGTTTCTGATTTATTGTTGCAGACCCTTTTCTAAGCATTTCTGATGTCCTTTTCATAAGAAAAATGCTGTGAGCTTCCCTAGTGACTTCTGAAACAAGTGTCTGAGAAGCAGCTTGTGGAGGGCATTTTTGTATAAAGTGCATGAAGGGTGCATCCAGACTCCCCCAAGTCCACCCCAGCTGGCAATATTCGTGGACTTCTGGTGGGTGACCACAGGCTGCACTGGTTTGGCAATGAGATAGTCTCAACAAGAAAGAGATCACACAACGAAGCCATTTAACAAGGACAATGATTAAGAAAAAGACTCAAATAGATCCTCTTCTGCAAGTGGGTAGGAAACTCGAAACAGACACAAGACAAGTTAGTGCATGTTGGCCAAATATGAAGATGGAAAGAAAGAATGATTATAAAGAAACCCACCCACGCTCTCACTGGCCATTGCTTGCTTGTGGAAAAAGGCCAGTCTATGACAAACTAGAGACTCTTTGAGAAACCAACACTGTATGGAGATAGCTTTCAAGTTTAAAAAAAAAAAAAAAAATCTAATCCAGGCTTTGCAAAACATCAGTGAGTGCGTGTAATACCAGCAAAACCTGAGCTTTCAATAAATCAGAAAACAATGGGGGCATTGTCTGAACTCACCAAACAGTCCTTCGCTCCCACAGCACAGAACACTCTAATCTGTGTGCAGCCAAAACTCAGCCCCATCGTATCGAACTAAATTGATTTATGAGAGGAAAAACCTAAAAAGGGAAGCAGCAAAATAATGATATTAATTCTAATAATGCATTGGCTGGTGCTTATATAAATCACTCTCCCCACTCAGATTGATTTCATCCGAGTAAAAACTCTACGCATAAGCCTATCTCCAGCCGCTCAGCTCAGGCAGCTACCTCAGGCCTCCTCTTGGAGATAGAGCTCAGGATAAAGGGTGGGGGGTCTGCTGGAAGTTCACAGGTATTTTGCCTGAGAAAGGCCTGTGGGATCAGCCCCAGAGGTATCGATGTAATTGGCCACACACACAAATGTTGCGGCATCCGAACATTTTTGGCAGCTCATGAAAGCGCCTTTCCTAGAGGCTACTTGAGTGTCCAAATAAAAGGGGATTTTGTTAGTGAAAACTGGGAAGAATAACCCATCTTAGGATCAGGCTAATAGGGCCTGGCCTGTTAAAATGTAACACTGGGCTGGCCAGAGTTGGAAGTGTTGCTGGCAAGGGTTGGAAGCAGCTGCGAGGAGAGCCAAGCCTCGCTCCCAAGGAAAACTCTTCTGCTGGTTCAGGGGAGTTTTCTGTAGCCCAGAGAGCCTGTCACATGCCCCCCACCAAGGGCAAGAGCTTCTGTTGGGGCAGAAGGGAGAGGGCCTGGGGTAGTTTCTGGCTCCCCCTTCACCCAAGCGCCCCTCTCCAATTCCCTACCCCATCCCCCAGGCTCTGTGATTCTAGGCAAGTGAGCCTCTGTGGCTGACCTCTGTGGCCTGTTTCTGCACACGGCCTGGGAACAGCAATTGCTCTCAGTGAGTATGCAGGGTGTTGACAGGCTTGGGCTGAGGGAGCTGGGAGGGAAGCAGAGAAAGCTGGACTGCAGAAATAAGGCCACAGAGGCCTTCTCTTATCAACAAAAGGCCCCCAGCTGAAGAAAGGTCTACTGCTCCTTGCTACACAAAGGAAATGCATTCTGCTGCAAGCCAGTCTCTCCCTTTCCGTGGAGCCTGTAGGCTCTCCACCTAGGGTGGCCAGGTAACATACAGGGCACCCATTTAAATTTGAATTTCAGATTAACAATATTTTAGTATACATGGGTCCTGAATATTGTGTGAGAAATAATTAAAATGCATTGTGTATCTGAAATTCAAATTTAATTGGGCATATTGTATGTTTATTTATTCTATTAGGAAGAATTCTGAGATGTTCCCCAATGACCCTTCCTCTGGTATAATCTCTTACCCCAAAGTGTAGGTGAAACCTGTGAATGTGATGCAACATCACTCCCGTGATTATGTTACACTACATGGCAAAAGGGATTTTTGCAAATGCAATTAAGCTCACTAATCAGTTGACTATCAAGTTAAAGAGAAGATTATCTGGGTATGCCTAACCAAACTGCATGAACCCTTTAATTCTGGGTCTAGAATCCAGAGAAAAAGGAAGTCAGGAATTTGAAGCAGTAGAGGATTGTCTATTGACCTTGAAGGAGAAAACTACTGTGTTGTGGAGAAGGCCAAAGGGCAGGGAACAGTGGTCAGCCTCTAGGAGCTAAGACTAGCCCCCAGTTGAAGCCAGGAAGAAAGCAGGGAACCTCAGCTCCATGCTGCAGTGAACTGGGTTCTGCCAACAACCTGAGAACTGGGAAGAAGCCCCCCAAGCCTTGGACAAGATGGCAGACCTGGCCAACACCTTGACTTTAGCTATGTGAGACCTGAGCGGAGAACCCGTCCAGACCATGCCAGACTCCTGAACCAGGGGAACTTTGAGGTACAAAAATACAGGTTGTTTTAAGCTGCCGAGTTTGTGGTAATGTGTTCTGCAGCAATAGTAAACTAAAACATTGACTATATCTGGCAGCCCTCCCTGCATCCTGTGGTCTCCAGCGTACACTTACAGGGGTTTCTGATGTAGGCACCATGGACTGAAGACGAAGAACAGTAAAGGAAACAGATGTACTGGACTAACTCCTGTGAACATCCTCCACAGTCAAAGAGCAGGGCTAGAAGGGAAATTATGATATTGTCTGTTTTGGTGTCCATGTCCTGGCCTCCTGGACTCTCCAGCCCCAACATCTCAGTTTAGATCTGTAGACATATACACACATGCTTGCTCTCCTACACACCTTCCTTTCCAGGGAGGAGTGTGGGGGATGAGCGTGTAACTTGTCTCAGACAGATGTAGTTGCTAGGTCACTAAGTAAACAGGTCGTCTCAGCCAAAGTTCATTATGGATCTGAAGCTGTAGAAAGAGATGCATTTCATGTAAGGATAAACATATGTGTGTGTGCGCGTGTATTGGAGGGGAAGGGTGGGTACAAATATAAACAGAAGGTGAAACAGTCTAGAACCTCCTTAGGCATGGATTAAGTTTCTGTGCAGATCATGTAAATAAGTCTTCATAATCTACAAGAAACTCAGATATCTTTTTTAAAAGGGTCAGAAGATCTGTGTGTGTTTTGCAATTCTCCAAATGTTCTTCTGCTTATGAATTCCCCTAAATTCACCTTCCAACAGCTCTTCGTCCCCCTGGTCTCATGCTGCCCTTGAAAGTGGCCGGAGGAAACTCTTAGGTGTCAGGCAGTCAGCATGGAGAGCTTCTTTTCATCCCCTGAGTGTCTGGAGATGTGAGTTTAATGAGAGGCATCGACCTTTGAATTATACAAATGGACCTCTTTAGCAATCACTTCCCTCCCCAGTCCATACCCACCCTCAGCTTTTAATCTTCTCAATTATATTTCCTTTCCATTGATTACTACTTTGCTAACTTTCAGATTGAGCAGGCAGTAAAACCTCAGCCGCACAGGTAATGCAATTGCTTTTCAAGCCTTGACGCCTGCGTCTCACCTCCTGAGGGGACCCGCGGGCCCCCCTCCCACCCTTTTGGGTCTTGGCAGGTCCATCAGCCTTCAATTGATTTTGCAAGATGGCCCCTTCCATCCAAAGATCTGTGCAATCCTGGTTAGGAAGATGGAGTTTCAGTTCTGAGCTTTAAGTAGCAAAGATAAGGGGGATTTACATGCTGGCAGGGTGTGAGAAGGCCACTCACAGTCACCAACTGTTTGCAGCTAGGTCTGGGAGTGGGCAAGGGCTGAGCCTGGGAGTGGGGAGTTCTGGGTTCCTTTCCCACCTCTGTTCTGACTTTTTGAGTGACCTTCGTTAAACCACTTAACTTGCTGTGCTTTCCTCTCACTGCCATCTGTAAGGGGGAAGACAACAGCACTTGTCTGTGAAAATGCTTTGAGGGATACTGGCATAAAAGATGCAATGTAAAAACAAGTGATGGGCAATGTTTTCCATAAAGAGCCCCTTGTTTTCATCTGCAGGAGGCCTCATTTGAAGGCTAAGAAGAAAAATTGAGAAATGTCCTTGATATCCGAGGCCAGGCAGAGGACGTGGCTTGGGACAAGTTAGAAATCCCTTCTGTGGCTGGGGGCTCCTGTGCCGCTGCCGGGATGTGAGCTCAGCAAGGGGCATGCTGGGAATTGGCCCGCAGAACAAACAGATTCGAGGTCTCTGCACCAAGCAGGACCAAGGGCCATATCAGGATTAGCCCAGCGACCTGACAAATGGCGAGGGAGGCCTGCCTCCCAGTGATTTACGGGCACTGATGCATGGACTCTGGGGGGGCTGGGGCGGGGAGTCAAAGAAATTTGGGGACATGTTCAAAACTGGAGGTCGTCCAGAGGAAATTACTCAATAAAAACCAGGTTTCTGTAACTGAATGGATCAATTTACAGCTCATAAGGTGGAAAAAGTCTGAGACTTCAAGATGCCGGCTGGGTGGGTCTCCTAAGGTTTCCTCCCTTGGCAGAGTGGCTGTGGCTTTGGCTTTTTTACCCTGGGTACCCCTTCTGTAGCTTTCAGGGCCAGCATTTTTCTGTCTTCTTGTTTTCCTCTTTCTCTGTTGCTTAAATTTGGCTGGTTAAGATTCTTTCCCTCCTCTCCTTCCTCTTACAAACCTCCCACTTTCAACTTTCACCTCCCTACAGTCCTCTCAGAAAAGCCCCTATTGTTTTTGTCATCCTAATGGCACAGATTCTCTTCTAAGCTCTCCCTTCTCAGCTGCCTCCCCCTCCCCTCGGCTCATCTCAACATCCCTTCTCCCTCTGTTTTTCCCTTAGGTCTCCGAAGTTCCTGCGTTTCTCTTCCAGCTGCCCGTGGTCTGTGCTGCTGCATACCTCTCACCCCTCTACTTCTCCCTCTCTGCCTTTTATCTTCCCAGACTTTCTCTTTGGTTGTACTTTTTGGCCTTTCTCAGTTGCTGCCCAAGTAATTCATCATGAGCGTCCAGGAACACCTTCACCTATTGACTGAGCTGCTTTAAGCTACACTTGAGCCACAGAGCTCTCAGGGAGGCAGGATTACAGGAAGATGGACAGGGCCCAGATGCACTGGCACTGAAATTCCATCATCCATCAATCATTCATCCATCCATGTACCCATCATCATCCATCCATCTTTCCATTCCTCCACCCACCCATCCACCCACCCGTTCATGCAAGCCTTCGTTTAATCATATCATTCATTGCTTTTTTTCATTCAACAGACATTCGTTGAGCATGTGCTATATGCCAGGCATTGGGCTAGGCACTTGAGAGAGAATGATGATCAAATATAGATGTGGGTCTTGACCTACGGGGCTCAGCGGAAGAGGCAGACATAAGTAATCACAGATAACAATATAAAACTCCAGTAAGAGCTAAGGAGAGGTGTAGGTACCAGCAGACCATCTCAGTGGAATTTGACCTACTTAGGAGTGAAGTATTAAGCAGAGGTCTGAAGGCTGAGGGGAGAGAAGATGCAGGCAGTAAGGAAAGCTCTTGATAAAGCCTGGCCCTCCTCATCCCTACCAAATTCCCTCCCATTTGCTTGCCAAAGACTAAAATTCTTTTAGCAGAAGTCAAGGCTGTTAGGCCACAGACTTCAAATGTAACACATCCTATGAGACGGTAGCAATGACGTAAATATATTTGGACTAGGTGTAAATAATGGATATTAATCTTTCCCTGGGAACAGGCCTTATTAGGTGATAGAAGGGGCATTTAATATCTGAGGCCGGGAGATGTGTGGGGAAGAAGGCATCCCTAACAAGTTGATGGTACCTAGGACGTTGGCACTCACTCTACACTGTGCCAGGAGCAGACTCAGGAAAAAGCACACACTGCCTCTCCACCTGCTGCTCCACGTGTCACTTGGCTGGCCTGACAAACTGTCCCTTCCTCCTCTGGGGCCTCAGTGCTTCCATAAACTTTGGAGACCAGGCAGTTCTTGAAGTCCAGCACCCCCCTTCTCTTTTTCAGTGGCACTGGTCACAAATTCAAAGTGGACATCGGATTTCATGGCTTGATGGCCTCGTAATTGTTATTGGAACTAGCCTTGGATGGATTTACAGTAATGAACTCACCTAACAGCAAACCCGTCACTGGCCTCTCTGCAGACAGGATCTTTCCTGAGTGAAGATAATAGAAAACCATTCTGTAAAGGAAAAGCAATACTGACTGGTGACTTTGACTTCAAGTTTAGGAAAAAACACCACTGTTTGGGTTTTTCTGTTGGCCTCTAACTTTAAATGCTACATTGGCCAGTTGCTAACCAACACGGTTTTTGGCCAGAGTCCTGTTTATGTTGGCACCAAATGTATGTATCACAAGCAATTTGTGTATTTCTGGGCATGTGTGTATGAGTCTGTATATATTATAAACTCCAAAACTTTTGAACACAAGGTTTTGTACTCTTTTTACAGATTCTTCTGGCCAAGAAAACAGGCCACTGGCAGGCAGGGCATCCATGTGCATTAGCGACCTGCTTTCAGGCCACCACACCCCATCACAGCCACCCTTTGGCTTGTCCAGTGTGGCATTAAACTCTCTGGCCTCTCTGGACCCCTGTCCTATTGAGTTATGAATGAATGAGGTGGCCCCTGCCCAGTGAGAGGGGTTCTGGGGACAGTGGCTGTTTTCTGTGTCACCTCAGTCTGCAGGCAAATCATCAAGAATGCTTGGGATATGGAGTTTTCTCCTAACCGGGACCAGAAAGGCTCCATGTTTTTGTGGCTTGGCATTAAGCAAACAACTGCTTTTTTGTTCTCTCCTCAAATTATTTGCCCAAACAAAAGGCAGCTGTCATGGGGAGAAAAGTAGGATTTTTCCAGCGTTTGCCCCTTTCTGCGCCCCTCGCACAGCATGCTTTCGGACTCTGCATTTCCGTAGCTCAGTGTCAGATTTCCAGCCTGCAGAAATGCTCCAGAATGTGAAGCCACCTTCTGCCTCTCCCAGGCCTCCTGACCCAGTGCAATTCCAGAGCTGAAGGCAGCATTCACAGGATGGCACCTTCTCTCTCCAAAACCCCAAAGGGTTTCCCAAGCCTGTAAACCATGAATTAGAAACATTCCTTCAGGGACTAACAGCTTGGATAAACAGTGAATTCCAGAACAAAGGTTGTTTTCCTTCAAACTCCTATTTCTTTAGAAAGTTGAGAAGTCAGATCTTCTGCCTAACAAGGGACTGTTATTTAGTTAAGAGTCATCTCTCAGAAAAGATATGGCTTATCATTTGTATCTCATTAGAATATGGTAAGATATGCTAAACAATAAAACCAAATGCTAGAGAATTTAATCTTCCTCTGAGGCTTGTTGGGATTAGGCCATATCCTTATCTGCCCAGCACACTCGGGATTTTCCTGCAAGACTTGGGCCAGGTGTCACCCTCCGGGTTCAGGACTTCTGCACCATCTACCCTGGAGCCACCCTCACTGCCCCCCTGCAAACCTGGGGGACCCAGGCTGCCTCTTCTGCCTCCCCAAGCTCTGGGTAGCACTGTCTTGGTTCAGTGTTTATACTCTTCATTCTGAAATAATTTCAGACTTATAGAAAAGTTGCCAAAAAAGTATAAGGAATTCCTGTATACCAGTGTTTCCCAACCTCTTTCTGATTATCACCCCCAAAGAATCTTTGCAGCCATTTTTTTCCCAATCACCCTCCTATGTGAATTTTCTTTCAGAGACAGGGTCTCGCTCTGTTGCCCAGGCTGGAGTGCAGTGGTACAATCATAGCTCACTGCAGCCTTAAATTCCTGGGCTCGAGCGATCCTCTCACCTTAGCCTCCTGAGTAGCCGGGGCCACAGGCATGTCACCACGCCTAGCTCCTGACATGAAATTTGACTACCCAGATATACTCTATATCTGCTTATGGACTTTGTGTATATCTGAGCTCTCTATGTAAACAGTAAGGTTTCTTTTATCCCCAAGAACAATTTTTATTCCCTGGGGTATGATGTTTGCCTCCACGGAGAATGTATTTTATATACCGTTTACACAAGTTCCCCAAATGCTAATATTTTACCATATTTGCTTTACTCTTCTCTCTCTAAGTGTGTGTGTATATCACACACACACGTATATATACATATGCATAAATATATCCATTTGTACATACACATATATACATATATATAAACAATATATATACATATAAATGATTTTTTTTCTGAACTATTTGAGAGTAAGTTAAAAACATGATGTCTCTTAACCCCTAAATATGTTAGAAAGCATTTCCTATAAACAATGACTTTCTTAAAAAATTTTTAAACATTTTCATCTCTTTCCACGTGGCCATAAGTTTCTCAAGGTCAGAAGCCTATGTCTTAATCATTGTCAGAGACTGAGTTTCAGGATAGGGCCTGGTATGTAGCAGGAGCTATTATGAAAGAATACATTTCATTATAATGTAGCATATGCCATGCATTTATACATAATTTATACATAATATAACTATTATAAAATGAAAGCTTTATTTCAATGTAAATGATATCAAATATTGAGTACTATGCATAATAAAAAATACATTGTTGCTGGAAAGTGAATGGAAAATTCAGGGTCAGCAGTATAAACTTCAGTCACAAAGTATTCTATAGTTTCAGAAGCTGGAAGAAATTGGGTGGAAATTTTACAGATTTTGGAAGTTGCTTTGGAAACAGTAAATAGCAAAATTGGAGGCTACTTATGGGAGGTCAATGTCATAGGCCGAGAATGATACTCCAGTCAGTTGAGCTTTCCCGTCATTTGTAGGAGTCTGCCCTTCCAGGTTCAACATGTATTCTGTTCTTTGGGAGGCAGCAATAATCTGGTAACTCAAACTCTTGTCTTCTTGCATTTACTTACAAAGATTTATTAACCACCTACCACTTAACACGTAAATATTGGAGGCTTGTGAATTTTATTTCTTATTTTCTATGTGTTAGAAAAACAATAAGTGACCTAACTTCTATTTCCCTTGATTTCCTTGATTGCAGAATGGGTGTCCCCATAGTGGGCTCTGTGCCGCCCATAGGCAGTAGTTAATGCGGCACTGAGTATGTCGGAGGCAGATTCTTCATGGATTCTGAAGTGAGCACATTTAGAACAGGATTTCAGGGACTGGATGACCCACATAGAACTTCTTTCAGGAATTTGGCATCATGTGTATGAATATACTCAGTCCAAATAAACCCCCATTCCACAAAGCGTGTAAGAGATGGACAGTCGGCCCTTTGTGTTCACAGGTCTGCATCTGCCAATTCAGCCAGCCCTGACTGAAAATATTTAGGAAAAAAATTACAATTAAAAGTAAGAATATTCGCCTTCTGCCATGAGCAAAAGCTTCCTGAAGCCTCACCAGAAGCTGAACAAATGCTGGTGTCATGCTTGTACATCCTGCAGAACCGTGAGTCAAATAAATATCTTTTCTTTATATTAAAAAAGGAACAATGTAACAATAAAAAGAATATACATGTTTAAAAATACAGTATAACACCAATTTACATAGTGTTTATATTGCATTCAGTATTATAAGTAATCTAAAGATGATTGAAGGTATATGGAAGGATGTACATAGGTTATATGCAATTTTATATGACGGACTTAAGCATCTGTGGATTATGGTGTAGCAGGGGGTTGGGGGAGAGTCCTGGAATCAAGCTCCTACAGATAATTGACTTTGTGATAAATTGTTTTTGATGAAGCGAGTTTTACCAAGAATGACACAATGTTATTTGACAGTCCTGAGCATAAATGAAAAAAAAAAATGTTGTTGGTATTTAATATTCTGATCACAGTTTAAACATTTTCTTGACTTCCTTGCAGACAGCTGACCCCTCCATTGTGTCCTTGAGACTTCTTGTCTCCATGCAGACTTAGGAGGCAGCTTCTTCACTAAATTATCCCAAATCTCATGAGAGAGCGCTAGAACTTAGGGGGATTGTTTGGGGTGGGGCTGTGAAGAAGGATGTGAGGGTTCAATAAATATAGAGCAAGAGGGTGGGGTGCAGTGGTTCACACCTGTAATCCCAGCACTTTGGGAGGCCAAGGCATGCGGATCACCTGAGGTCAGGAATTTGAGACCAGCCTGGCCAAGATGGTGTGAAACCCCGCCTCTACTAAAAATACAAAAATTAGCTGGGTATGACCCCAGCTACTTGGGAGGCTGAGGCAGGAGAATTGCTTGAACCTGGGAGGCAGAGGTTGCAGTGAGCAGAGATCGGGCCACTGCACTCCAGCCTAGGCAACGGAGCAAGACTCCATGTCTTATATGTGTATATTTATATTATATATGTACATATATGTATATTATATATGTACATATGTGTGTGTATATATATTATATACACATATACACAGCAACAGGATATATACCATGGATTTTGTTTAAACAACAATGTCAGTGTTCAGAAGTTATGTATGTCCATTCTTTGTGCCTTAATATTTCCACTGCAACAAATGACTGGGAGAGCTGCTCATATCTTCCAAACTCTGAGACAAGGCACAAATAGGGCTGGAACAAGTGATGACACATGGCCCAGCATCACTGACTCCTGAGCTGGAAGGGACCACAGGGGTTGTAATATCTTGTAGTGTAATTTCTCTCTCTCTCTCTCTCTCTCTCTCTCTCTCTCTCTCTCTCTCTCTCACACACACACACACACACACACACACACACACACACACACACACCCCGAAGGAAAAAAAAAAAAGGCCCTGGAAAGAAAGTGACTTGGTTAAAGTTACAGAGCAATTTACTGGCAAAGCTAAGACTAAAATTAAAGTTTGGCTTCTAGTTTGGGAAGTAGAATTCTTTTTTTAAATGTCCTTTTTGGAAAGTTTGAAGATTAATGGGATGAGATTATGTTTTGTTTCTACTTCTGCTTCTTCAAAGAAATAGTTTGCATAAATTTAAATACTTTATCTACCATTATTTGAAATGATCAAAGAGTCCAATTAAGTTCATATTAATCTGCGACTCAGAAACAGAATAGTTGACTTCATTCATTTTCATTTCCCCACTTTGCAGATGGGTAAAATAGGGTCTAGCTGAAGGTGGTGGTGTCCCTGTGAGCCCTCTTTGAAGCTCTGGCAGAGTTGGGACAAAGACTTTCTTCCCTAAGCTAGGTACCTGTTGAGTTTCTAGGAGATTACATTGTTCCTTAATGGTGAAGCCTGGCAGTAAGGGCAGGGAAAGTTTACTTCTACCTCCCTCTCCAAAGCTCCACATGCCCACTACCATTTTGCCATACCCTGGCTCCCTTTTCTTCCCTACAACTAGGATTTTCACCCTGCTAATACAGTGGCACCCCACACCCTAGATTTTTTCCAAATGCCTCTCTCCATTGAAATATATCCATCCTGTGCCCAACTCCTTAATAGCCCCAGTGATCTACTAGGGCGAGATGGGTCCCAATAGGCTTATCACAAAAATAATCTGAAGCAATGAATAAGATAGGCAATGTGTTAGTCTTCTCATATAACATCATGCCATAACTAACTTAACATGCACGTGGCTCTAAAATACCTCCCGTTTATGGTAAACTCAAATTTTTAAAGAAATTTAAAGTGTTTTATTGAATCACATTTATAGCATATAGCAAAAATGATAAAATACAAAGCTCCTGGCTGATTAAAAACTCTTAAAATGTGATTCCATTTTGAGGGAGACACAAGCAACCATTTTGGGGGAGATACTGATCAGCTAGTGAGTGAACATCTCTGTAATGTGTAGGTCCAGGGTTAGAGTTGCAGGCAGATTTACCTGAAGTAACTAGTAGCATCCAGTGGAATGAAGAAGGTCCTAAAATGCTAGGTGACAATCTGTACAGTCATTGGAAACATGGTTCCTGGTGGGAGAATTTCTGTCTTAGTCCTACAACCTCTAAACCAACGGTGTTCCAGGAATGAGACAAGAACATTTTTAAGGTACAGCCTTGAGTGAAATACTAGCAGTACCTTTCCTACTTCTGTGCTTTGATCGGTGATCCATGCTTTCTGACTGTGGGAGAAACATCAGAAATAGAACCACTATTTCTTAGCCAGAGGTTCACAGGATATGCTACATCCTGCAGGACTCACTTCAAACTTGCATTCTTGTGTCTCCCAGATGGAGCTGGATCCAAGGCTTCAAATGTCCATTCCCAGCTACTCAGGAGGCTGAGGTGGGAGGATCACTTGAGTCCAGGAGGTCGAGGCTACAGTGAGCTATGATCACATCACTGCACTCCACCCTGAGTGACAGAGTGAGAGACCCTGTCTCAAAAAATAAACAAAAAACAAAAAACAAAACAAAACAAAAAAACCAAAAACAAAGTCCTTTCCTTCATTCCCTAAGACAGCTGCTTCTGGGTGATGGGATACATAGTAGCACCATGAATACCATGAGCATAGGCTGTTGCCTTGCTTCTTTTGCTGAAAAAGGAGTTGACAGGCAAAAGTGACACTTTGTGCAATAATATTTTGGTTAACAAGGTATCTAATGTCCTAACTTACAAGGGAAATACATATCCACAAGGTGTCCATTCTGTGAGGACAAATCACTGCCTCTTGTGTAGTGAAAGGGGTCCAGTGTAATGAACCTTCCTGGAGACTGATAACTACTTGTCACAGGCTAGTCCTCTTCGGGTATGAGCCTGTAATTGGGCTTAGGGTGAGTTGTTGCTATTGGCATGTTACCTGATGACTTAGAACTTTCTTGTAACTGAAGTCCATTTAGTGAGCAGCCACATGGGACAAAAGCATTCCATACTCTGGGGCCATTTTAAGACCATACCTAGTCATCGTCTTACTTCCCTGTCACCACCAGTCCTACAGTTTTGTTCCTCCAAGTTCTCAATCCCTTAGCCAAGCCTGAAGCTACTTCTCATGAAACAGTGTAGATCTGCACCTAACGCTGCCAAAGATTCTCTGGGAAAAGAAGAATACTTCGTTTACTGTCCAAGGTTCTGCTCACTGGGAGGGTTTCTCTTCTTCACTGCCCTTCAGGGCCACCCCTAACAGAAGCTGTAACATGACAGCCATTGACTTCAAGCTGGTGATTTCAAGCTCAGGGCCAACTGCTAAGTAGATACCATGTTTTTTGCTTTTCAGTCAACTCTGTCATGGGAAACTCCTAGAGAATACAGATGTGAGTTGAGGAAAGAGCAGGGATGTGTCCAGAGTGGATATTATCAGGAGTGTGAACCACTAAGTCAATCAACAGCCAGGGCCTGCTTGACCTTACCCTCATAGAAACACTTCATTTGGTGGTGGAGTGCAGCAACATGTGGTTTAGTATATCAGATAATACCCAGTTCATTGACGGGTACTCAGGTAGCACAGCCAACTGATAGCCAGTGGATTGGTGTTCTGACAGTGCCAAGGGTTAATAGCTAGTGTAGAGTTTTTCTCAATGATAATAACATGGCTTTTTACACTTCTGAAGTTACCCTTTCACCATAAACAACTAGAAAACTGGAAAAATATAGGATATAGCTTGTTTATATTTAAATATATAAAAATAAATGAAACAAAATTGGAAAAAGTCAGTGCATGACTAATCGCTAAATGAAAGAATACAAACAAAGTGAGCTCTATATGAGTGGCAGCACTCTGCCTGGAATCAATTTGTATATGGCCGTGCAGGGGCAGGGACCCCAGATAGTGCCAGGGGCTCATTGAGTTAAGAGACGGAGACTAGAAGTTAAGGACACCAAGGTGGGAGAGATTTGCAGAATGGAGTACAGAGAAGACAGAACTGTGCAGAAAACGAGCTCCATAAATGTGGGTACAGGTCTCCTTGAGTCTTTGGCTAAATATCAGTATGCACATACTTAGAGTGAAATACCATGAGGTTGAGCCAAAAAAAAAAAAAAGTAGGGGGAGCCATAAGCTGTGGAATTCCCAGAGTACATAGAGGGGAAAGGAGACTTTTTGGGCTTAGACCACCCAGAGAATCTCCATTGATCACCTGGGGGCAGGAGGACCATGCCTTGGTTATAGGGCTAAACTATCTCTAGAGTAAGGATTACTACTGACCCTCCCTAAAGCCTTTAAAACAAGCCATAAAGGGATCAAAATGATCACCAAGTAACTGAACAGACTGCAAAATGAACAAGTCAAATACTTTTTTAAAGGAAGAAACAAAATTCAGATATTCAACAATGTAAAATTTACAATGTCCAGGATCCAGTTTTAAAAGTATGAAACATAAGAGGCAGGAATAAGTGATTTATAACCAGTTGATAAATCAGTCAATAGAAAAAAAATCCCAGAAACATCAGATTTGATGGATTTGTAGATAAAAACTTTAAAGAGCAATTAGAAATGTGCTGAATATACTTACAAATTTGAATTAAAACCAAAATATAAGGAGATAAATGAAAGAAACAAGCCAAATAGAACCATATCAACATCTGAAAAAGTCTTGGAGGAACTGTCAGCAAAAAAGATAGCAGAAAAGAAAAAATTAGTGATTTAAAAAGATCATAATAGAAACAAAGCACGGGGGAAAAGAGACTAAAAGTGAGTGAACAGAGTTCTAGTGGTGTAAGGGACTAGATCAAGTGGTCTAAGATACGTGTAATTGTAATCTAGGAGGGAAAAGAAAGGGAAAAACAAAACAAAACAAAATATTGAAGAAATAATGGGTGAAATATTTTCAAATCTGATGAAAGTTACAAATGAACATATTGAATAGGTCAACAAATTCCAAGCAAGATAAACAGAAAGAAAATAACACTAAGGCACTTCATAATCAGTTTGGTGAAAAACCAGAGATAAAAAGAGCATCTTAAATGCAGCCAGAGTGGGGAAGAGCACATTACAGAAAGAAGAAGAAAGATAGGATTAATTGCAGACTTCTCATCAGAATCAGTGCAAACCAAAAGGCAATAAAATGGTATCTTTTCAATGCTGTGAGGAAGAAGAAAAAAACCTGTCAACTCAGAATTCTACATCTATCTATTGTTCTGTTGATTAATGGATCATCTGTGTATTGTCATTTAAAAAATACAGTATTCAGAAATACTTCCAAGCATATTTATCAATTGATTTTTGACATGGTTATTCAATGGAGAAAGCATAGTTTTTCAACAAGCGGTACACGAACAACTGGATATTCGTATGGAAAAATGAACCTCAACTTTTGCCATACACTATAGGCAAAGTTTAATTAGAATTGGATAACGGAACTACTGAGAGCTAATGGTATAAAATTTCTAGAAGAAACATAGCAGAAAATCTCTGTGGCTTAAAGTTAGTCAAAATGTGTTAGATAGGAGACAAATAGCAAACCATTAAATAAAATGTGATAATTGAACTTTATCAAAATTTAAAACTCTTGGTCTTTCGAAAATTCCACTAAGAAGATGAAAAGGTAAGCCACAGATCAGGAGAAAATGTTCACGGTACATTTATCTGACAAATAACTTGTTTCTAGATTATATAGAAAGCTTTTACAACTCCATAATTTAAAAAACAATTAAAATGGGGCAAAAATGTAATTAACCAGCCCGTGATAAGATGCTCATCATTATTAGACATCAGGAAAGGAATATTTAAACCACAATTAAATACTACTATATACTCATTAAGACAGCTAACATTTAACACATTGAAAATGTCAAATATCAATGTCAAAAACATCTCATATACAAGGTCATTTTGGGAAACAGTTCATTAGTTTCTTATAAAGTTAAATATGCATTTACCATATGTCCCTGAAATTTCTTATAGGTATTTAGCCAAGAGAAATGAAAATATACGTCCATAAAAAGATAACACAGGAATATTTATAGTAGCTTTATTCATGAGAACCAAAACCTGTAAACAACACAAATATTTGTTAACAGGTAAGGAAATTGTGGTATGTCCATACAATGAAATACGTAATCATTAAGAAGGAACAAACTGCTGATACTACTGATACACGTAAAGCACAAAAGAATCTTAGAAACATTATATTGAATGAAAAAGTTCAGACCCCAAGTGTATATACTGCATGATTTCATTTATATAAAACTCTAGAAAAGATAAACCAAATGTATGATGACAGAAGATGAGTGGTTGACTGGGGCTAGGTTCAAGGAAGAATTGGTGCAAAGGAGCAAAATTCTGGTTTGATCAAAATGCTCCTTATCTTGATTTTGCTGAAGTTTTCCAGGTGTATAAATTTATCAAAAGTCATTGGACTGTCCACTTAAAATGTTACATTTTATTGCATGTAAATCATATCTCAGTAAAGTTGACTCAAAAACAAAAAAATACACTAACTTGCTATTGAGGGCAAACCTTTGCCCTCAAACTCCAGGGTTCTTCATTATGATTCTTCTGTCAGGCCTTGGCATGGGGTCCATATAATATCCTGAACAGCGACTGTTCAAGCACCATTAGGTTAATTAATCATAAGACCTATGAGTAGAATTGCTTGCTTTATGGCCTGAATCAACCACTTTTATTTTGGACCCTTTATTAGTCTGTTCTCATGCTGCCAATAAAGACATACCAGAGACCAGGTAATTTACAAAGGAAAGAGGTTTAATTGACTCGCAGTTCCACATGGCTGGGGAGGCCTCACAATCCTGGCAGAAGGTGAATGAGGAACAAAGTCACGTCTTACATGGCAGCAGGCAAGAGAGCTTGTGCAGGGGAACTCCCATTTATAAAACCATTAGATCTTGTGAGACTTATTCACTACCACAAGAACAGTATGGGGAAGGTGATCCCCATGATTCAGTTATCTCCACCTGACCCCACCCTTGACACATGGGAATTATTACCATTCAAAATGAGATTTGGGTGGGGACACAGCCAAACCATATCAGACCCCATTCAAAGATAGTAGCCAATGCATCACTCAGCAACAAGGTTCAGAGGAATACATCCTTATGTGGAATACATCCTTATATGTTGCCTTCAGAAATCCAAAGAGGGGCTGGGTGCAGTGGCTCATGCCTGTAATCTTAGCACTTTGGGAGGCTGAGGCAGGTGGATCGCTTGAGGTCAGGAGTTTGAGAAAAGCCTGGCCAACATGGCAAAACACCATCTCTACTAAAAATACAAAAAATAGCTGGGCATTGTGGAACATGCCTGTAATCCCAGCTATTCGGGAGGCTGAGGTAGGAGAACCTCCAGAACCTGGGAGGCAGAGGTTGCAGTGAGCCACCAAGATTATACCACTGCACTCCAGCCTGGGTGACAGAACAAGAGTCAATCAATCAATCACCAACCAACCAAGCAACCAACCAAAGAGGGCTGGGTATGGTGGCTCAGACCTATAATCCCAGCATTTTGGGAGGCTGAGCTATGAGGACAGCTTGAGGCCAGGAGTTTGAGACAGGCCTGGGCAACATAGTAAGGCCCCGTCTCTACTATAAATAAATAAATAAATAAATAAATCAGCCAATTATGGTAGCTCATGCTTGAATTCCTAGCTATTTAGGAGGCTGTGGCAGGAGGATTGCTTGAGTGCAGGAGTTTGAGGCTACAGTGAGCTATGATCACACCACTGCTCTCCAGCCTCAGTGACAGAGACCCTATCTCTAAAAAAAAATAAAAATTAAATAAAAACACCCTAGAGAAAACAAGGCACAGTCACTTAAATAGATTTCTCTCCCAGAAGCCCACAGGAGGCTTTTCCTCACATCTCATTGGCCAAAGTCAATGCAGCAGTGGAACCATGACCACTATAGTCACCTACCATGAGTTGAGCCCTGTGCCAAAGGCTCATAAGACAAAGTCCCTGCCCTCAAAAGACTCATAGACCAAGTGGAGAAACAGATCAAAAATACCCAATTACTGCACCATGTCTTATCATGGCACTCAAGAGTGGCATTTGAGAAGCACAGGAGGGATAAAGAAGAAAACTCATGGACCAGTTAAGCTAGCTGATCAAAGAGGCAAGAATGTAGTTATATGCAGAGCGAGAGCTGAGCTCTTAGAAGTAGATTTCATTGAGTCTTGGTCAGATCATATTTTAGGCACTGGAAGAAGCAGTATATTCCCAGTGCCTGGTGAATGACTGGGAAATAGCCACCCAGTAAATTTCAGTTTGATGTCCAAACAAATGAATGAATTAATGAGCCTTTCATATGCCCATGAAACAGACAGGGGCCTTTCATGCTATGCTAAGAAGTCTGAGTTTTATTTTGAAGGCCATGAACATTGTATGTTTTCAGTATAGGAGTGGCATGATCATGATCAGATTTTGGTTTTTTGAAAAATCATTGTTTCCATAATGTGGTAAAAGGAAGTCTAGAGGCCATGAGACAGGTTAGCAACAGTCTGCACAAATATAAAGGCAAAAGAAGATTATGGACGTAGACAACACTTAAGACTCAGAAGTCTGGGCCTCTCTTCTTGTTCCATCCATTTGGCAGAAAAATCTGGGAATCATCTCTCAGAGACATCTGACAGAGTTTTGCCTTCACTACCTGAGCTCAACAGGACTCCAGT
Organism: Chlorocebus sabaeus; assembly: GCF_047675955.1. Classification (NCBI taxonomy): domain Eukaryota; kingdom Metazoa; phylum Chordata; class Mammalia; order Primates; family Cercopithecidae; genus Chlorocebus; species Chlorocebus sabaeus. Next base: position 45,463,413 of record NC_132915.1, read on the forward strand.
TTGAAAGAAGCAGTATTTCTCCTCTGCTTTGCACCTGCTTGGGTGGAGCTGTGATGATATTTCTACATGACCTAGCAGCATACTCTTAGAAGAGAAACCCTTTGCTAGTTAAAATAGACAAAAACCCTATTCGTTGACTATCTTCGGAGACAAGGTATTACATATGCCAGGACTTCTAAAATGGTTAGGATCTCTTTCATGTGCCTGCAGTGATTGAGCATGGGGTTAGCCCAGAGATGTTTTGCTTCCGTGAAGGACTCTGACCAGAGCGGCTCTTCCCTGTCTGCTTCCTGTTACCCCAACACAGCTTCTGGCTGCAGCCAACTGACTCACAGACATCAATAGCTTGGGGCTGTCATTTCTTCATCTATTAAAAAAAAAATGGGAGAGGGGATCAAAATCTGATTCAGCCTCAGGGAGTTGCTGAGGGTGAAGAACATCCTGTCTGCTAGGTGCTCTGAGCTCTTCAAAAGAGCTAAGGAGAAGGC